>NC_063206.1:14480256-14540693 GCF_017589495.1 Alosa alosa | reverse complement strand
GCTCCACCCTAGTGGACAAACAAGTGATGGATGTGCTTGGGCACTCTCCCCCTGGGGGTTTTGCCTCAGCATTGACCACCACTTAATACGCTTTATCAAGGATGCCTCATTTAACAAGCTGAAGAAGTAAATAGTCTGAAGCCTGAGACTATGTTTGAGATGATGACATTTCGCACAATAAACAAAATGCACTTGAATCAGAATCTGTTGCCCGTGAGTGAGCCTGTGATGCTTCCTGAGTGAATGCGACCCTTCGTCTCCCTCAGCAACAGTTGCCCTTGCCAACCGTTTCCCATCTCTCGTCTCATCAGAGGATGTTTATTGGACACATCTCTGTCAGTGAAGGGGCTATTTGCGGTCACATGAAACGTGATCTGATGAGGAGCTGGAAGGCGTTTGCGTGGGGGGCCTCTAAGTGGACTGACCACGGGTAGCAGCATGGCAGGCACACAAGGAGGAGGAGGAGGAGGCAGGTGTGCCAACGCATGGCAGGGCAGCGAAGGATGGATGAGCTGGCTAATAAAGTGCCACCATTAATGATTTAACATTTATTCTGCCTTAATGAGGGAGATTATCCTGAGGTGCCTCCTTATAGTGCCGGTGGAGGGGGGAATATACCTACCACATCCACTCTCCTCCTACCCACTTTTCCTAATCTTCCCTCAGGCCCTCTCTCTCTCTCTCTCTCTCTCTCTCTCTCTGCTCTGAATCTGGGCTCCTCCCTCCCATATGCGCTCCCTCCATCTGCTCCACCTATAAACTTCCTGCTGCTAACACTGACCTTTTACATCTCATTTTAATAAAATCTCATCCTCCCTCTCACTTGTTTCTTCTCTCTCTCTCTCTCTCTCTCTCTCTCTCTCTCTCTCTCTCTCACCTCCCATGTCTCTCTGCCTTTTTTCGGAACTTTGTTCACTCCTGTCTTTTTGTTTTTTTTACTCTAATTTCTCCTCCTCAATCACTTATTCTCTCTTAAATCTCACTCTACTCCATTTTCTCTTTCTCTCTTTCTTTCTTTATCTCCCCCCCTCTCTGTCTCTCTCCCTCTCATTCCTCCTCGTCCTTGACAGCTAATTACAGTGTTGTAATGCCTGCCGTGCGTCTGCTCTCGGATGGGCAGGTCTAATTAAGTGGGTCTTACGCCGGCAGCTCTTTCAGCAGGGCTAAATAGCCTCGCTGGGCAGCGCTGGGCCCGAGTGTGTGTGCTCTGCTAGGCCTCCGGGCCGCAGCTCAACAAGTGAGGCTCGCTGACAACCACGCATCACCACCACTCACACACCTGTTGGGGTTCGCAGGGACCTCGGCCATCGAGCCGAGGACTGGCTTTGAGTTACTAAGTTACTAGTGAAGTTACTAAGTTCTCGGCTACATCTCTTTATTTCTCTCTTTGTCTCTTGTTTCTTTCATCTTTGCATCACTCTGTCCACCCGCCCCTCCTTTTTTTCTGCCCAACTCCTTGACTCTCTAAGCACTGCACAAGCATGTCTCAGTGCTCTCCCACCGTACGCTATAATCACACAGGAGGCTAAAAGCCTTCTGGCTGCTGTCAACTGCCATGCTGCAAGTCCACTGCTTCCTTACCCTGTGAACAGTTCAATAGCATACAGAAAGCAACTAGAGTGTGTTTTTGTAGAATGAAAAGAGTACGATAATATAAAAAAAAAAAGCATTAGAAATAGCAACATAATGGCAGCTGGAGATATTAAACAACACATTAATAGCAGCAGTACCAGCAGTTTTTTTCCGCTAGAAAAATAATGAATTGTGGTACATTAGGTGTGTAATGAGGTGATGAGTATGATTTAGTTTGTTTTTCTGCTATTTGTTTTTGTTCTATGGGTAGAGTGTGTAATTCTGATTTGATTATCTGTGTGTGCACATGTCATGTTGAGGCTTTCCAGTAGATCAGAGTTGTGTCTAAAGTCTACTGATATCAGTCCCCCAGACCTTTAGACGGTAGCTGGCGTGTTGACCGCATAATGTTTATTTGTCAGTAATTGCAAGAGGCATTAAGACAAAAAAAAAACATGGGAAAACGATCCTCTTAAAAGGCCGAGTTTATCCTGGACTGAGACAGCATTGAAGTCTGAACTGGGATGAAAGGGATCTGAGCTCTTTTATCTCGGAGTGGCTGACGTGAATTCACAACATGATGCACAAAGTTCAGCTGTCTTACTTGCAGTGTATAGGAAAAATAAGTGCTTGTTTGTCTGCAAGTACAAGACTCACGGGGGGATGTATTTTTTAGAAAAGTCAAATGAGTGCAAGTTCCTAACTCCTTTTCTTTTCTTTTCTTTTCTGTATGATCCCCCTGCCCAGCTCCCCACGCACTATATTCAGTGCGTGCAGTCCATTTAGGGGTCTTCTTTCATTGTGGGCTGATTTCAGGGGGGGCGGGGGTTAGAAAGAACTGGGTGGTTTGGTGGGGGGAGTAGGAGGACTTGAGCGGGGCACTTCCCTTTGGAGTCCGGCAGCCGGTGTTCTGCGGCGGGCCAGTGGGGCCCTGACCTTCGCTTCAGAGGAGGGGGGCGAGGGCCGGTACCTTTGTTGTGGCCGTTTGTGGTTGAGAGAGCAAACACAGCAGCTGTCAGCTCGGCCTGGCCCCTCCAGGCCCAACGGATTCACATCCCAGCGATCTGATGAGGAGCAGCTCCAGTCGAGCCGCGCTGGGTTTCTTTTTGACTTAACACACAGCCTCTACACACTAGCATGCTCACAAGCAATCAGTCAGGCTGGCTGAGGATCGGCCTATCAGAGACTCTGAGGTGGCACGTATTGTGATGAGTGATTTGATATGCTGGTTCCTGGTGCCAGATCATTTTTTTTTTTTATTCATTGCTTTGTAGGATATTTATTTCTATATACTTTACTGACCATGGCAAATTGAGTCTTTGTTTGTGCAGTCTTAATACTCTGGTGTGTGTGTGTGTGTGTGGACTGGATCATTGACCACCTGTGGCTGACTCGTATGACCACAGGTCAACCAGCCAGCGTCTCAGTGATTGATTGTGTGAGTGTGGTGTATGTATGTGGGCGTGTGTCCCCCTGCTGGCGTGCGTTGGGCACCGCAGCCCGTGCCTGGTGGGTGTTGATCATGAATGGAATGTGATTCACCACAATCCCATAAGCTCCTCTGGTATCTGCGCCGGGTCAGAGGCCACAGAAGCGACATGTGAGAGAAGACTGCTGCAGATGACTTTCAGAGATTGAAAACACACACACACACACACAGACGGCAGTTTGCCTGCTTAAGTAGGGTTTTTCTGTTGAATCCTTCTGAACTCTATGAGCAGATGCTCTATCTGTATGGACTCTCTCTCTCTCTCTCTCTCTCTCTCTCTCTCTCTCTCTCTCTCTCTGGATTTACCATCATGCCCATATCAGATTTCTCCTTTCTTCTTTCTTTCAGTGGATTTACCATCATGCCCATATCAGATGTGGTCATCACTGTGTGCATGCATGTAAAAACATATCTTGATCTTAGCATTTTTAATAGCGGATGCTGGCAGGGGGTGAAGAATGTGGATGTGGGTAGCTAGTTGGCTGTTCCTGGTCTGATGACAGGGCTCCCTGATAAGGCCTCTTCATGGCTGAGTAAAGGGGGCTTTCCACAGGAGAAAGCCTTTAACTGGAATATCACCACAGGAGGCCTGGGAACATGTGGCTTCAGAGACAAACAGAGCGGTGTGTGGGGGCGGTGATGGGGAGGTGTGTGTGTGTGTGATTGAGTGGAGGAGTAGAATGTAAGGAGTAAACGTCGCCTGCCAGGAGCTAGTGTCAAGTCCAAGGTCACACCAGTGAGTTTATAACTCTCAAAGGCCTCCCCACTATGTAGTGTTTAACAGACCAGTGGTGCCTCACAGGAGACAACAGGCCATCCACTTTTGCATACACACACACACACACAGACACACACATATACACACACACACACACACACAAACACATTCAGTTGCATGCACACACACCTGCTGCTGATGTGTTTGCCTGCTTACCCTTGCTGTCTGCACCTGGATGCTGTGTGGCAGGCACTGGCACAGAATAAATATGTGGATGTGTTGGTGTTGGTGAATTTTCTTTCTTCCTCTCCCTATCCCTCCTTCTCCTGCCACACACACACACACACACAGTCACATTCATACACATAATCACCCATGGAAAGTGTGCAGTGGAGAGGGACAAGTTTGAGAGAGGGTGGGGCAGTCTGAAATGGAAGAGGTGATGATGGGTAAGAATATGAGAGAGGGATGGACAGAGATGGATTCAGGAGAGGTGGAGAGAGAGGGAGTGAGATGAAGGGTGGATGAATCAGACTAGGACATAGTTCACCGCTCTCATTCAGTCTCTTTTGCTTTTTGCTCTCTGCTCTCCCTTTCTCAACTCCTCTCTCTCTCTCTCTCTCTCTCTCTCTCTCGCTCTCTGTCTCTCTGTAATTCCTCTCTGACTTTGGTCTTGCTCTGTAGTGTTCCTTGTGTAGATTAGAATGGGAGGTGAATGTCTGTCATACTCCATCCCTCCCGCTCTGGAGACGGAGGCTCCCATTAGGGCTCTGAGAGGGAGCCGCCGCCGCCACGGCATCTGTTGCTCTGTGGAACACACACACACACACACACCAGGGTTTCCCGCAGGAAATTTGTTAGTCAAGGTGGTAGGTGAGTCCGGCCGGGTGGGGGTCTGGTATCGGTTGTCAAATCCGACTGGGGTGGGGGTTATGGTGTCAGTCTACGCCTTCCTAACTGGGTTGGAGGGGTTATGGTGTCTGTCTACGCGGTTATGGTGTCAGTCTACGCCTTCCTAACTGGGGTGGGGGGTTATGGTGTCGGTCTACGCCTTCCTAACTGGGGTGGGGGGGTGTGGGTGCTGGCGTCATGTTTGTGCGATGCACTACAGACTACATTTAACAATTATTTATTATAAGAAATATTTATTTAAACACTACAAACTATACAACAGAATACAAATATTTCAAAATATTTGTGCAATTTTAACAAACAAGTGCAAAAGAAAGTGCAAAACAACAAAATGTGCAAATGTGATCAGTCACTACAAGCCATCCTCCTTGGCTTTAAAGGGACACCAGGCAACGTTTTAATGTTAATCATCTTGTAAGTCGGTATATGGTTAAATGACTCATTCTGGGCTTAATGAAGGCTCTCGTCCCGCCCCTACTGCCTGTAGGAAGAATATCCCACTTTAAAGTTCGTTGTATCCTACCCGCCCGACCCGAAGCAGAATCAGTTTACAACACAGAGGCAGGCTAACGTAAACGCTTAGAGATTGTTGCAAAAGTGTGTATAATGGCAGAGCTGGCTGAAGAAGCAGCGAAAACCCTTGACAGAAGATGCAAAGAAAAGGAAAAAGAGCTTCAGACCGGTGAGGGGAGTTTAGAGGAGAAAAGCATCAGGCTTGCCTGGTGTCCCTTAAAAATAACATTTCAAGGGCCCATTGTAATTGCACTGTTTTATTATTGGACCATTAATGCCTATCTTCATGCAGGCTGTCAGACTGTTGCCCTGCAGCCTGTTCCGCCGTCTGTCGTGTGATCTATACACCGAGAGTGAATGAAGTTTAGATTATTTTATAGTTTTTTGTAATATGGATGGAATTTGAGGGGCGCTTTTAATTAGAGGCGGGCGGCTTATATTTCCGCTCTTGATACTGCTCACACCACGAGTCTGAGGCATGCCCAAAACCAAGACCGTTAAATTTCAAAGATGTTGGCCATAGTAGCCTAAGTTCCTTGATGGGAATGGAGTTGGCGACATAATTTAGAAAGCATACACTGGCGGGACTGTGATTTGTCAGTCTTGCCCATCCGATTAGAGGGCTTTCCTTCGTTTACGCGCAAGTCAACACTGCTAGACGTGGGTGGCTGTTTACTCTGCCGCTCCTTCGCTAAAATTTGTGTCGAGTCGCCTTAGCTCAATTTCGCTCCCTGCTCCACCAGAAAATCACTGCAGTGAAATCACTCCATACTCCCTCCAATTTAAAAGAGGGAGAAATAATCTACAAGTCAAATTGTCACCTTCAACAGAAAACTTAAATCCCAAAGAACTAAGAGCAACGGCAATATATTTCACTCAGAACATTTATTTTAACCGATGTGCAACAACAAACGCTTGGCAACGTTAATACACATAAGCATAAAATTCAAGGGATCAGTGGGATTAGTTCCCTAAAGAATACAGGCTTACCATCCAAGTTTTACTTTAGCCTGAAAGTGGAACTTATAGAACGAAAATGACAAATTACGCAGTCGTTTTTAACGTTTTAAACTTGCGCAAAACTGATGAACCCAGCTTTGGTGCGTCGCATAAATTAAAAAACACATTGAAGCAACAACTTGACCATTGGACAATCCTACCACAAAACCTTTCCATAGGCCTGCAACGTTTATGACATAAAAAGTGGAATATGAACGCATTTCATCACACCTGACAATTAAACCGAGCTGTGTCTGTTCGCGATTTGACTGATTCTTGAGGGCGAGGAGCGGGATATTTGCACCGCTCAGCTCCGTTCACTAGCTCTGATTCGGAGGCATATCACATATGTAAAGATTATTAAAACTGATTATTTTTCGATTCATGGCACGTTTCTTATTTTTTTAATGTGTTCTGCGTAGAAGGAAGACTGGCGTTGGTCACGGTTTGGAATGAAAGGGAGAAAACGGGACAGAGTAACACGGTGGACTACTTTATTTTTTGGACGACATAGTTAAGGCGGCAGGCCTGTTTTGCCAAGGCGGCCACCTTGACTGCAAAGTGCTGCGGGAAACCCTGCACACACAGAGAGGGAGAGCGATCAAGAGAGCAAAGTCTTTGTTGGAAGCATACTGTAAAGCAGCATGACCCTAACCTTCAAGACATATGTGTGTGTGTTATGGAGCCATATATCGTAACGCCCCCAATTATCACCACTTTTGTTCAGAAATTCTAAAACAACGATGTTTTATAACACTTCAAAATAACATTTACGAAATTAACCTTACATTTTTCAGTAGCCATAGATGTGTAGATTTGAACAAAATCTGGTTTGGTTCTTAACAGGGAGCATCTACTGCCTGAAATATCGTTATAGTGCTGGCCTGATGGGTTAAGCCTATTTTACACAGTTTCAACGGCACATGAGCGGTTAGACCGAGAAATTCTCGTCATGAAATTAAAAAATTCCACTGGAGCTCCAAGCGGTTGTGTATCGCTAGCCTTACAACACTGTTTACAGCTCTTGAGTCACGGTAAAATGTAATTTTTGGTACATAGCTAATTTAGATACACCTATGGTGTGGGTGGTTTCGCGTTTCTTTAGGAGTCCGCTGTCTTGGTTTGTATAGAAATGGATATTAAGTGACACATACACGCAAGACGGTGGAAATACGTGACCGACGGTAATAGGGGGAGTTCCGATAGAGAGAAGGAGTGCTCCCTCTCAGAGTCTGTTCCTAATTAGAATGTCACAGCCTCAGACATGCCGGCCTCCATGTTAACCCAGCAGCTGCTCTATTATTTAACACCCATACACACGCCTGGGCTCTCAGGTTCTCTCTTCTTCTCCACCTCCCTCACTCACTCCGTTCCTCTCTGCCTCACTCACTCATTCCATTCCTTTCCCTCAGCCCCCCCTCCCTCCCTCCCTCAATCCCTTTCAATCTTTCTTTCTTTCTTTCTTTCTCTCTCTCTCTCTCTCTCTCAATCTATCTCTATCTCTCCCTCTCTCACTCTCTTTCTCCCTCTCCTCAGTCGTCCTCTCCTGCCGGCCGCCCTCATGGTTGGCTGCGCGGTAAGCAGTGTTTGCTGTGCGCCAGCCTCTGTCCCTAATGAGCTAGAGATATGCGCTGCCATCTCGGTGGCTTCCTGCTGCAGACAAGTAATCCCAGCGCCCTCCGATCCTGCTGAATAATTTACCGGCCTCCCACACTCCGCCATGCGGCTGGACGCTCTCCCGGGCCGCTGAGCGCCACTCTTGGCCTGACGGAAATCTCACTGATGCACCACACACACACACACCTTCTCTGGTTTACTGTTTGTCTGGATGCCCCTTTTGCCTTGTAAAACGACCCTGAGGCTGTGTTGCGCACACACACGGGCATCTGCCTGGACTTTGGCCTGTTTGTTTCCGTAATCCATTTGTGCGCGTCTGCCATGTATACTCTGTGTGCGTGCGTGCGTGTCATGTTGCTTGGACACACACACACACACACACACACACACCCACACACACACAGAGATAGACACCTCAGCAGTACAGAGAGTACACTTAGCTACAGTGCCAAAGTGGGACGGATGTTTACCTTTCCTTCTGCTGGTGTGTGTGATTTAGTGAACACCTGCTCAGTGCACGTTAATACTCTGGGATGCGCAGGACCTACTGTGTCCCTTATCTTGAGTGTGGGTCCCACTCTCCCATAGTCACCTGTTGACTGACTTGGTTTACTCTATAGGCCTGTTATTGGTCATCTCTGTAGGTCCAGATGTGCCCCCTCTGTACATGCTGAGTACTTTAGCATAAAGTTTACTATCCTGTTAGTTAGTTTGGAATAAGCGTTGTTGAGGTGGTGATCAAAGTCTAGGCTCCAGTGCCGTTTTTAAAGTGTATTTAGGTTGTCTTTTGTTTTGTGGTCGTTTTGAGTGATGGGAAGGTGTTGGGTCAGGAATTCACAAGAATCTTACCGCTGATAAAGTGAGTCTGTTGACCATCATTCATACCAGTCTGGCTTCAGTGCTGTAAGGTCTGATGAAGTTGGTGCCTGCTATATTTGTTTTTTAGAGGCCGAGAGCAGTGGGCTGCCTGTGGGACAGGAGAGGCTCTGACTGGACAAAAGGGAGATGGATTTATAGCGCGTTTCCACTTGGCCTCCAGGGGAACCCTCATCACATTCTGCCTGCCTGGAAATTGGTTGTCCCAACTCCCCGGGTGACTGATTTGTTCACCCCTGCTGCTTTGGGGGGGTGTGTGTGTGTGTGTGTGTGTGTGTGTGTGTGTGTGTGTGTGTGTGTACAGCGGTCTGTGCCCTTGTTGTGAAAAGGAAATGGTCAGCGAGGTGAGCTGCTTCTCAGGCTAATTATAGCCAGGGTTCTTGTTTCAGGATGCTCTCGCTTTGGCCCCGAGTGGCCTGCTCAGGGTGATGGATTGGGTGACCGGTGGAGCTGGGGCCCCATTCTCCTGCTTGTCCCCAGGCTGCTTCCGGCCGCCACCACCACTGCTCTCCAGAGCTCTCCTACACCCTGCGCCAAGCTTCCAGGAGACGCTTCAGGAATTCCTAGCTCTGCCTTTACGAGGCCTTGAAGTTTGACTCTCTCTCTCTCTCTCTCTCTCTCTCTCTCTCTCTCTCTCTCTCTCTCTCTCTCTCTCCTCTGCTTGTTTCACATGACATCTTCTCATTCGCTCACCCACCCGCCGTCTCCCTTTCACATTGGGCCTTTCCATCAAGGTGCCTTTGCTCGCGCTGGGCCTCGGGTTGTTCATTTTTGAGAAAAATGATCCCTTAAGTGCCGACCCAGACTTAGTGTAGCAGTGTAGCTGGCATTGATCACGTCAACAAGCTGAGTGATGGCTTGGATTGCTTTTACACACACACACACGCGCACACACACACGCACACACACACACGCACGCACTCAGGGTAAGGGAAGGGAGAGTGTGTGTGTGTGGCAGGCAGTTGAAGGAGTGAGACAGACACGACTCCCAGAGGATGATTGCGTTTCAGTTCAAGGCTTCTGTATTTGTTGGCCTTTGTTTATGGTGCTTGTTTAGAAGAGACGCTGCAGAGACTCCGAGCCGCTTCAGACCAGCGGAGCCTGCAGTCCCAACGGGCAGGCCACTGACCCTGAGGAGTGCAGGAGGGACATTTGGAGTGTGTGAGAGACAATGTAAAAAGTGCTCTCTGTCTGTGTGTGTGTGTGTGTGTGTGCACACTTGTGGTTGTGGTGGGGTTTTGGTTAGAAATACCTTTTGTTTCCAGACGTGTGTGTGTGTGTGTGTGTGTGTGTGCTGTGCTGTGCGTGTGTGTGTGTGTCTGTGCTGTGCTGTGCTGTAGACACCATGGAAGTGTGTGTTTGTGCGATAGGTTCCGTGGACGTCTGTGTGTACGTGTGTATTAATGAAGGCCGGAGATGGCTTTTATGGCAGGTGTTGTGTGGGATATATTTCCTAGTTTACCAACAGAATGACTGTGCAGGCTCTCACGGCGTTGAGTTACAAACCGTCCCCCAACCCCCGCTCCACTCTGCCTCATATGCATATGTTTGAGTGTTTGAACTCTTGGGGGGGTTGAAGGGGGCTAGTTGGGGTGGAAGCTTGCAAACGTAAACAAAAATCTCAGCAGCACACGTAGGTCGGGATGACTGGCACCGTGTCAACCTGCCCGCACACCCAGTCATCCCACCCCACCGTTCGCACCTGTAACGCTATCTTGGTGGAAGAACAGCACATGGATGTTATTGGTCCAACTATTTTGGGAGCCATGAGAAAAAAACGCACTTGAGCATGCACACCACACACAAACACACACACGCGCGCACACACGCAGACGCCAACCACAAGCCACAAGAGTGTGGGGGGTTGGGAACTGGGGATAGAGGAAGGGGCATTAATGGAAAAATCATGAGCGTGCTTGGAATCATCTAGAAGAAACAGATCTCCTGTGCCATTACCCAGCACTTTTCCCTGTCACACTATACTATATATATATATATATATATATATATATATATATATATATATATATATATATATATATATATATATAGATATATATATATATATATATATAATATATAGATATATATATATATATATATATTATTTATATATATATATATTTAGATATATAATAGATAGATATATAATAGATAGATATGAGAGAGGCAGCCAAATACCCATCTAGTCAGGTCAAACGTTTGGTCATTCAGTCGCCATTAAATATTAAGGACAACTTTGAGCGTTTAATTGTGTGTGTATGTGTCCGCATGCGTTATTGTCCCCTATCAAAGCAGTTGGAGATCCATCCGTTAGACTTAACGTTACAAGGAGCAGACAGCACACTTTATTTTTCCCAAGTAATTCTGCTCTGTATGTTGCCGTAGAGATTAGTCAGTAATGTTTTCCAGTTTGCTACTGGGCCGTTTTCCAGCTCCTATTTGACTCGTCGAAGTGAGTCATCCACTTCCACGGCCTACATTTTTTGCTTTAGTTCGTCTTTTCCTTGAATTTTTCTCAAGCTCCTTCTGGAGAGCTCAGTTTTTTTTTTTTTTATGCAGTGTGAGATGTATGTTATTCCTGAAATGTCCTAACCACCTGTCTCTCTCTCTCTCTCTCTCTCTCTCTCTCTCTCTCTCTCTCTCTCTCTCTCTCTCTCTCTCTCTCTCTCTCTCTCTCTCTCTCTCTCTCTCTCTCTCTCTCTCTCTCTCTCTGCTGTAGGTGTCTACTCGTCTCTCCTCCCACGCCCTAAGGATGGCCAGGCTAGGGCTCCGTTGGGGGCCACGTTCACGGATGTGTCCCAGCGGGGAGCACATTAAGCAGGGACGCTGCTGAGCCTGGAGGAGGTGACAGGAGAAGGCTGCAACTCCACCAGAGAGAGAAAAAAAAGCAGGAGAGAAGAAGAGAGGACTGGAGTCGCTGCGCGTCTGGGTGGAGGGGGTGGGTGGAGTGTGCAGAGGGGTGGCTTGGCGAAAAATCTTATCCTCGATAGCAGAAACGAACCCGTTGCAGACAGGCGACAGGCGGACAGACAAAGACAGCCCTTCCAGAGACGGGAAAAAGGACACAAGGCAGAAGCGGGCCTCCAGAACAGGAGGAGCATCCGCTAGGACAGGGCGCCACCAATCCATGTTCCATGTGAAGGAGAAGAGGAACGAGAGAACAACCCCCTAAAGAGAGAGAAAGACAGAGAGAGAGAGGGAGATCAAACGCGTGAGGAGGAGACGCCATCACTTCCACGGGGGCGAGTCATGGGCTATGGGGGCCATGGTGACCTAGCGTAAATGGCTCCTCTTGCCCAGAAGCTGGTGCCAGTGTCTGCTGCTCAACCCTTTTCCTTTTCCTCCCCCATCTCTTCCTCCTCCTCCTCCTCCTCCCCTCCTCCTCCTCCTTCCTCCTCTTTCATCCCCTCATTTTCCTTCTCCTCCTCTTCCTCTTCCTGCTGCTGCTGCTGCTGTGCGGGCTGTTCAGCCCCCCGGCGTGTTCAGCCATGGGCCCCTGGAAGCTGGTTCGGGGCCTCCGGCAGCTGGAGCTCCACCGCCTCATCCTGGCGCTCATCGTCTTCTGCCTGCTCTCCATGGCCTTCCTGGCGTACTACGTCAGCAACAGCCCCAAGATCAAGGAGGCGCCGCCGCTGCCTTTAGTGACTCGCGGGAGGTGGCGGCACGCCTCGGGGGCAGGGCGTCGCCGGGGGTTCGGCGTGGGGGGGAGGGAGAGGTCAGCCAGCCCCTCATCCCTCCCTCCCAGGCGGGCGGAGGAGCGGCCAGCGGTAAAATAAGCGGACCCCGCAGCACCGACCGGTGGTGCTGGTGTTCGTGGAGAGCATCTACTCGCAGCTGGGCCAGGAGATCGTGGCCATCCTAGAGTCGAGCCGCTTCCGCTACCACACGGAGGTGGCGCCCAGCAAGGGCGACATGCCCACGCTGATGGAGCGCGACCAGGGCCGCTACGCGCTGGTCATCTATGAGAACATCCTCAAGTACGTCAACCTGGACGCCTGGAACCGCGACCTCCTGGACAAGTACTGCGCCGAGTACGGCGTGGGCATCATGGGCTTCTTCAAGGCCAACGAGAACTCGCTGCTCAGCGCCCAGCTCAAGGGCTTCCCGCTCTACCTGCACTCCAACCTGGGCCTGCGCGACTACCGCATCAACCCGGCGGCGCCGCTCCTCTACGTCACGCGGCCCAACCAGGTGGAGCCGGGCCCCCTGCCCGGCGACGACTGGACCGTCTTCCAGTCCAACCACAGCACCTACGAGCCCGTGCTCCTGGCCAGCACCAAGTCGTCCGAGGCCCTGGCTCACCTGGGCCCCCACCGGGCGCTGCACGCCACCGTGGTCCAGGACCTGGGGCTCCACGACGGCATCCAGCGGGTGCTGTTTGGGAACAACCTGTCCTACTGGCTGCACAAGCTCATCTTTGTGGACTCCATCGCCTACCTGACGGGCCGCAGGCTGTGCCTCCCTCTGGAGCGCTACCTGTTGGTGGACGTAGACGACATCTTCGTGGGCAAAGAGGGCACCCGCATGAAGGTGTCGGACGTGAAGGTGAGCAGGCTTGTCTGAGACTTGGTTATGGATGTGAATTTAAGAGATTGATGGATGTATTGAGAGTTTATTATAACTATATATATTTTTTTTTTTATCAGACATTTAGCATAGGTATTTGTGGTGTCATGTTGGTGTGTTATGGGCTAAGGTAAATACATGCTATTTGTGTATAAGTATATATACTTTTTTGATCCCGTGAGGGAAATTTGGTCTCTGCATTTATCCGTGAATTAGTGAAACACACTCCGCACACGGTGAAGCACACACTAATCCCGGCTCAGTGAGCTGCCTGCAACAACAGCAGCGCTCGGGGAGCAGGGAGGGTTTAGCTGTGCCTTCTGGTCAGGGTTCGAACCGGCAACCCTCCGGTTACAAGTCTGAAGCACTAACCAGTAGGCCACGGCTGCCCCTTGTGCATGCTGATGTTTGAGGATTGGGGTGCATATGTGCTGTGTCAGCTTGTGATGTGTACGGTACAGTATAGCATTGAATCTGCTCTCACTCATGAGCTGCTTTCAGACATAGTGTGTAAGTCCACATGTTCTGTGGATATCAAGCGGTTGGGCCGAATATCTGAACAACATATCCCGACATTTGGAACTCCGAACTTGAGCGGCTCTTGCACTACTCCCCACCTAGTATTTGGGATGGACATTAAGTAAATGTGTTCGTGTCTGAACAAAGCGAAGAACATGCGTAGATTCTGTTAATGGGCGTGTGTTCAACCTGTTCAACCATAGGGAGATTCTGTTCATGTGCGTCGGTGTCGTTCACACATAATGTCTGCATGTAAGCATCATATCTGAATCACCTGAAGGGTCGGACATTTGTTGACAAAGATCTACATATAGTGCGGAGGACGTCTGAAAACAGCTACAGATTCTCATCTGTTGGTCTGCACTCATTTGGGAGCAATGCTGCAGGCATTGCTACGTTATATGGAATTTTACAACATATACATTTAGAAGTCACACCTTAAAGGGCAGTTGCTTCAGAAATTACTTTGAACAGTCGTAAAAGCCCTCTGTGTTGCCCTGTAGGAATCAGTTGGTCTGTGCCGTGTTCTCATTTTTACACCAAATCCATGAGAAGCAGACAACTAAAAATAAAAGTTTGAGACTGTTCTTGGCATCTCCCTCTACAAGGTTGTTTACCCACCAAACTGATGAGCATACAAATATGCCTGATCAAGGCCAGTTGGAAAGCTATTAGCAATGAGGATTGTGAAATATCGAACCCACTTTACACAAATAAAGACTTGAGCTACTGGTATGCACATCAATCTGACAGCGTAGTCTGTTTTTATGGAGGTACAGTAAATTACTGAAGGATTTACCAGCGATGCCAAGGGCATGGGGGAGACTGTTCGGCACTCAGTTATGCTTCGTTTGAGGTTATTGGGAAAACTAGATCTGATTGGATAAAAAGGCGCATCTGACAAAGTCTCTAGGCTGTGGGATAGGATTGGGGGGAGTGAGGGGTGGAGAGGTCTTATTGTATCAAGTGGTAATTTCTAGTCTAGTAGCTGCTAGCCTGCACTAGGAGCTACTGTTCAGTTTCCCATGTAACACTTTAGAATGAAGACATGTACAGTATTACACAGTACAGTATGTGCTTAAAATGGTTTTGCATACACCTCTGAGAGTTTCTGAGAGCAGGATAAAGTGCTGGGTCATAGCAGCAGGATAAAGTGTTGGGTCACAGCAGCAGACAGGGAGGTCCGGCACCCCGGCCGGCTCGGCTGTAGCGCCCGTTGATGAGATAATTACCCCCCCCCCCCCCCCCCTTATCGGTCTGCTTATTAACCAGCTATTTATAGGTCTCCGGTGCCAAGAGGGTCCGTCTCCCTGCTCTTAACCTCAAAGAGCCAAGCGAGTGAGCGAGCGCCGCCTGCCGCTGCTTGTGCACCAGCACGCTCAATTAGCCCAGCGCCTGCCGCATTAAAGACTTCATTACGAGGCGCCCGCCATGTGAACACGTTCCCCGCTTTAACGCAGAGATGGGGGGGACCTTCCCAAGACTACAGGGAGGAGAGGGAGAGGGAGAGGGAGAGGAGAGGGAGAGGGAGAGGGAGAGGGAGGGGGAGAGGGAGAGAGAGAGAGAGAGAGGGAGAGAGAGAGAGAGAGAGAGAGAAAACCCCAGGGCTCTGCCAGGGTTGTGTGGAGAGGCGGTCGTGTGCCTGGTGCGTGTCGGAGGGAGGTGTTTTTGCGCTGGATATAAATATCTAAGAAAAGCAGCGTTGCCCTGAGGTGCTGCTCCTCTACGGCACGTATCAAACCAAATTAAGGCGCTTAATGAGAAATAATGGGCTAATTAATGAGGCATCGGGACGCCGACTACCACAACCAGGGATGTGCTGCGAGGAGTGTAACAGGGTGGCGCGGGGCGGAGCGGGCACATGGGGTGGCGCGGAGCGGGCACGGAGGTGGCGCGGGGCGGAGCGGGCACATGGGGTGGCACGCAGGTGGCGTGGAGAAGAGTGGGCACGTCGGGCTGCCTCTGGAGGTCTGGAGCCGCACTGATGTCAGGGACCTGTTGGACTGCGCTGTCCCTCCCCATCACCAGACATCACAGGCAGATGGATGCACACACACACACACACACACAGACCCTGCTGTCCCAACAGACGGCCCACGGCGCACGTGCTGCTCCAGCTCGCCTTGATCTCCCCTTGTTGACTGAACCAGTGAGAGAGCTGTGCAACAAAGGCCCACAGCTCATGAAGACAGGCGCACAGCGCTAACACTGGAAGGGCTGCTTGGGGTTCGGATTGTTTCCCTCCTGAAAAGTGCTCATGCAACATTTGAATTATTCACTCTTACAGGGCTTTGTGGATGAGATCGGCTATAGAATGAGAATGTAAGGTCTGAGTGATATGAACAGTTTGAACAGTTTCATTCATCTGAAATCATACATTCATACTTAATAGAGCACCTAATGGCTGACATTCATGTTCAGGCAGTCCGGTCTTGTGATAACGAGGGCTATGGAGCAAATGTTTTTGAGGGCATACTTATATGCAGTGATATCTTCTCGCCTCTCTTTCTGTCCCTTTCTCTCCGTCTCTCTCCTACTTGCTCTTTTCTCTACCCTTGCACTCCCTTTCTCCTCCTGGCTCTCCTTTTTGCCCTCTCTCTCCTACTGTCATTCTGCTTTTTCTTTTAACACTCTCTCTCTCTCTCTCTCTCTCTCTCTCTCTCTCACTCACTCACACACGCACACGTACGCACACACACATATGCAGGCAGACTGTGTGCTTTTCCGAGCGAGCACCTGTCACCAGTCCCGGTCTTTTGTTCAGCGTTGGAGTGTTTTGTGAAGCCACCTGGCCAGCGGGAGAGCAGGCAGGCCCCTTAATCAGCAGGAGGGCTGGAGGTCTCTCACCCAACACTCATCTCATCTCCTCTCCTCTTCTCTCCTCTCCTCATCTCTCCTACCCCCTCTCCCCTCCTCTTCTCTCCCTCCTCTTCTCTCCTCTCCTCATCTCTCCTACCCCCTCTCTCCTCCTCTTCTCTCCTCTCTCCCATCCCCCCCTCTCCTCTCCTCTTCTCTCATCTCATCTCCTCTCTTTCCTGCTCTCTCCTCTCCTCTCCTCATCTCTCCTCTCATTCCCCCTCTCTCCTCTTCTCTCCTCTCCTTTCTTCCCCCTCTCTCCTCTCTCCTCCCTCCTCCCCATCTCTCCTTTCACTGCATGCGTACACATGACCTTCGTGGCCAAGCTTAACGCCTGAGTTTAATTCCAGTTTATTGAACCACACACATACAGTATGCTCACGCACGCACGCAGGTACTGTGTACTGTATGAGGGTACATGTATACATAAACTGTAAAGGGTGCATGTACGTTCATATACAGTATGTGTATAAGTAAGGAATACATGTGCTTGCACATATAATGCTCTCACACATCTTAGATCATACACACATTATCAGGTGTTGCATGATCAGACATGCACATATGTACAAAACCACTCACACAAACACATACTTCCATGCCATGTACAGGAACCTAAATAACTAAGCACACACCCACATGTGTAACACTCATGCACGCACGTACCCCCCCCACACACACACACACACACCTGCACCAGAATGATGGTGTGAGTCCCGTGCTGCCTCTCCTCTAATAGCTGGCACTCTGGCGCAGCGGGCCCCAGGGTAAGCCTCGGCTCGCTTCCTACGGCAGGAGACGTGCGCGCGTGTGTCACTCTGCGTAGGAGTGTGCATGTTTGCGTGACAGGTGCTGGCTGACTCACTTGTGGGCAGATGTTGAGGAGTGGCGCGCCGTGCCAGGCTGTAATATGGACCGTCTGATTGCACTGGCAGTGCCACAGAGCCATTTTGCGCTGCGCTGTTGAGGCACCACGCAGAGCCTCATTGGTTGTCCGGCAGTGCGACTCGTGTTGAGCGATCGGTCAATTAAGTGCAATGAAGGTTTGTCCATCCATGCCAGAATGGATACCTCACTTGACTCAGGCATCTGGTGGGAAAGGAGATGCCATTGTCACATGTCTTTAAACTCCTTGGCAGTACATCTGCTTGAACAGTTGTTGTTTTAATACATTTGCATGTGCGGCAGCTGCTATAGGTGTTATGAGGATCAGTGCGAGGACAAAGGAAGCTTTACGGGAGTGTTCACACCCTGCGCTGTCAGTTCTACAAGCCTCCAACACAACCAAAGAAGACCGAATTGGTCCTGGCAGTTTTCTCTCCTTGGCCTTGTCCTCTCCTCTCTTCTCCTCTCCGCCCCTCCTCCTCCTGCTGTGTGTCTGGCTGGCGGCGGCTGTCTTCAGACGGGCAGGATATTTGCCGTGGCTCTCGTGGCGGGCGAGCTGTCGGTCCGCAGCTCTGTGCAGATTAGATGCCCCGTGGGCGCGCTGGCACCACCAAACAACTTCTAAAAGAACTCAACCACAGCTAACTTTAGCTGGAGTGAAGTGGACATCAAGGACATGTCTGTGTGTGTCTGTGTCTGTGTGTGTGTGTGTTGTCCTTCGGCTTTTTCAGACACAGGTTAGACCACACTGGCATGGCAGAGGATGTTGCCATGGTAACACCGGTCAGTGTCTGACCCCTGTCCCGCAGCCCCCTTTCCCGCCCACCCTTCCCTTGAGGTAGTAGCTATTAGCAACAGCGGTTTGTTCACCCAGCCTATATTCCCATGTGGCCGTTACTATCTCCTCATCTCATTTCCTGCTTCTCTCTCTCTCTCTTCCTCCCTCTCTGTCTGTCCTTCCCTCCCTTTCACTCACCCATTCTCTCACACACGTTCTTACTCACTGCCACTCTCTCTATCCATCTTCTTGCATCTCTCCCTCCCTCCCTGTCCTGATTTTTCTCTCTCTCTTTCGCTTGGGCATATATATATATGCCTATAAGAAAGAGAAAGACAAGACAACCAGTGATCTATAGATACACACACACACACACATCTATCAATGGTTGTCTTGTTCGCTCATCTCTCTCTCTCTGGCCATCCTCCACCCTCTCCTCCTTTTAGATCTGTGGTTATTGAAGTCCTTTCGTTTTTTTTTAAGCGGCTGTTTAACCTAGAGAAACCACACCGTCTGTTGTGTGTGTGTGTGAGTGTGTGAGAGGACCTCGCTACAGTAGGTAAAAGGAGGGACTTCATTAGAAGCAGCTCTCTCGGAGGGAGCCGTCTCGCCCATCAGGCCCGCAGACGAGTGGAAAGGGCTTTAGCAGCCGTGTGTTTACAGTAGGCCATCAGGCATGTCTCATCTGTGCCTAACAGACTGTTGCCGGCCTCTGTGGAATCAAATCAGCGCAAGCTTTACACCAAATTGAAATGTATCGCGTTGCTATGCATTGAATGCTTTGCTGTGTGTGTGTGTGTGTGAGAGAGAGAGAGAGAGAGTATGTATCCCCCCCCCCTCACCTGAAAACAAACATTGGATGAATAGACATTCAAGGACACCAGAAGCAGTCAGATCTCTGTGATTGCATCTCTTATCGAAAGGCGGTGTCTGGCAATCTATCTTCGCTCGTCTGTTCGTTCTCGCTCCCCCCACACACACTCTTTCTCACTCGGGTTAGATCTCTCGTTCTGGCGCGGTGTAGATTTGTGACGGCGCGGCAGCTATCTCTCGTCCTCCGTGTTTGATTTGCGGCAGCAGCGCGGCTATCTCCCCTCCGCTCCGAGTTGATTTGTGGCTGCGCTTTCCCCTAATTCACTTATCAAAACCTGGCCTTTTAGCTGCAGCTGCAGCAGATCTCTCTGCATCAACCCCCATTTGATATCCCTGTACACACACCCACACACACACACACACACACACACACACACACAGGCACTAGCACACTCGTGCCTCCTTTTTTCAAGTAAAAGCTCTAGGGCTTTGCAGACTTGACCTATGTCTGACCCAGGTTATGGAATGAGAGGATTACTCCTGTGTACATTCAGCCATGCCCTTGATGCCCACAGTATGCTCTGACTCCCAATGCACAGGTGCCCGTTTTAGAGCCCATCCTGCCATGGGAGGGGATGTTATGTTGTGGTACGACCAAAAGGTGCTGGTCGTGATGAATGTAGTGTGATGTTGAATGTTGCTGCAGGAGAGATGTGGTTGTACAGTCAACATCAGAGTGTGTGATTTGAATGATGAATTCATCTTAGTTTGTGTGTGTGTGTGAGTTTTTTAACTCTTATGTTCTTCACTTCCAGGCCCTACTGAACACGCAAAACAAACTCCGAGCCTTGGTCCCAAACTTCACGTTCAACCTTGGCTTCTCCGGAAAGTTCTACCATGCTGGTAAGTAGCTTTTTCAGAGAGGCATTGTTGTCGTGTGTTCGTGGCGGGGGTTGGTTGTCATGGTGAGACTGACGCCAGCGTGTGGGTTGTCAGGTACGGAGGAGGAGGACGAGGGCGACGACATGCTGCTGACGCACAGGAAGGAGTTCTGGTGGTTCCCACACATGTGGAGCCACATGCAGCCACACCTCTTCCACAACGTCAGCGTGTTGGCCGAGCAGATGCGCCTCAACATGCTCTTCGCACAGGTGAGACCCCCCCCAGCCTCCAATCAGCCACCCTGACACCTCTTCACCCGCACCCCTGAAGGGTGCCAGCCCTAAAGCACAACACCACCATCAAACATCCACACCGGCAGCCCCAGACTTCCAAGTCATGCTGCTACACAGCACTCCCTTAACTCCCTCCCACCCCAACCCTTCACCCATAGTGGCAGAGATGGCGTGTCCGTTCACTTGGACAGAAGTAAACGCAGCACTCTGAAAGTCGAGCCAGTCTTGTCTTTTGAGCTTATCAGTGAAGGATCACGTCGTGTCACCCAGTAAGGCCTTATTTATTGCTGGTCATAGTACATGGGAGACTTAGACTTTAGCGTTGTCTTAGCTTTAATCTTTAATTAGTGTGAAAAGGGAGGTGAGAGGGTTGTAAGAAGCATTTTCACACATTTTGAGAACAGTGGCTGTCATTTTAAAAGTTGAGTGAAGGTGGCACCTTGATGCCTGGTCTCCCTCATGGTCTCACAGTTTCTATAAAAGGCTGCTAGCTCTCAGGTGAAGTACAGTATCCTAATCACAGCATTTATCATCACAAAAAACTGAGAACTTGCACATAATTGCAACACAAAAAATAAAACGAATCTGACTAAATTTGGAATGGCACCTTGAGAAGCCTGATCCTTTCTGGTTCCAAAGTCTGTGTCGTCTTAAGCTTAAGTGAAGTTCTGTCCTTCCCAGCAGGCCACTGACCAGAGGTCGGTGCCTCTGTCGTCTAGGCCAGCAGCTCTCGGGTGATAACGGTTATCTGGCAGCTGGGAGCGGCTGAGGTTGGAGTGTGTGTGTGTGTTGTGTGTGTGTGTGTGTGTGTGAGCGCGGAGGGGATGGGGGGAGATATTTGGCTGTGAGGGGTCTGGTCACTGGCCATTGAGATGATGCGTTATCTCATTTCCCCCGCTGCTGTTATTGACTTCCCCTCTCTGCTCCTGCCACTCACCGGAGCTGTTTGTTTTCTCCTCGTGATCGTATAGAGCTCTGCAATGACTGCGCTTCGTAATCTATAATCACAAATAGCCCGTTCGCTCTCCCTCTCTTTCACTCACTCTCTCTCTCGCTCTCACTCTCTCTCTTTTTCTCTCTCCCACTCATCTACCTTTCTATCTCTTTCTCATCTCACTCTTTCACCCCCCCCCCCCCCCCTCCCTCAGTGTACATAGCCTTTCTCTGCTATTGTTTCCCCTTGTCCTTGACCTTCCACTTGTGATGCACCTTGTAGAGGATGGGCAGAGGATAAGGAGGCCCCAATTGGCTTGTTAAAACCCATCATACCTTGATGTAATGATAGTCTTTGGATTTTGCTGCTAGGTGTGTGTGTGTGTGTGTGTGTGTGTGTGTGTGTGTGTGTGTGTCAATGGTCATGAATACTAAGTAGCACACTCCTCTTCACTCCCACACACACACACATGTGTGACACATGGATACCCGTGGCAGAAGGGGGGGCTGCCTTCACTCCCCATCATGGATTAATGAGCCTGCAAATGACTCTGCAGTGAGCAAGGGCAGCAGGCAAAACCCCTCTACCCCCTCCCCCCCTCAATTCAATCACACACACAGATACAGACATGCTTAGAAACACACACAGACCTATTTAATAGACACACACACACACACACTTTCATCCCACCCTTTCAATCACACACACACACATACGCTCACACACAGACATGGTTATAGACACACACACACACATACTGAACACACATATACTTAATAGACATACACATACTCATTTCCCACTGCCTTAAACCATTAGCCCTGCCCTCCCTCTCGCCCACACACACCACCTTTACGCACTGATGTCCCTTGCAGCACTCATTCGCATCCAAATTCAAATCTTGCCTTCACCATCAGAATGGGATGAAATTCTTACATACACACACACACACACGTGTGCAAGCATGCACACACACACACACACTTTCACTCATCCTTCCTCTAACAGCATGCGAGGCACACAAATTGGGAAAGCAGCAAAAGCTATTCATGGGAGGGAATGTTAGTGCTCCCTGGGGGCTAATAATGATTTCATAGCGCTCAGCCTATTGTGCTCAAGCGAGACACCTCAGGCCTGTGCTGCCCCCTGTTGGTTGGCCAGAGTCTGCATGTGGAGGAGTGAGATGCGAATGAGGTCTCTTCAGCACCTGATGAAGAATTATTTTTCCACGAGAAGGGAGTTGGCTAGCTGGGGGCTGTGTGTGTGAGAGCGTGTTTCTCACTTCCATGTTGGTCTCATTTATCGCTGTGCTATTAGCTGTTTCAACTGTGCGTGTGTGAGAGGGAAAAAGTGTGTGTGTATGTGTTTTATGTTTCTGTGTATGAGTGTGCACCACACTGTGCCATAAATCCTTTCGCTAATGTGCTGTAATGCTGCTGGTTGTCACCATCTCTACTCCTTCTCTTGCCCTACCCCATCCCTCTCTCCTCTCCTCCTCTCTCTTCCCCTTTCGCCCTACCCCATCCCTCTCTCCTCTCCTCTCGCCCTACCCCATCTCTCTCTCTTCCCCTTTCGCCCTACCCCATCCCTCTCTCCTCTCCTCCTCTCTACTCTAGCCGGGGCCTACTGGTTAGCGCTTCAGACTTGTAACCGGAGGGTTGCCGGTTCGAACCCCGACCAGTAGGCACGGCTGAAGTGCCTTTGAGCAAGGCACCCAACCCCTCACTACTCCCCGAGCGCCGCTGTTGTTGCAGTCAGCTCACTGCGCCGGGATTAGCGTGTGCTTCACCTCACTGTGTGTTCACTGTGTGCTGTGTGTGTTTCACTAATTCACGGATTGGGATAAATGCAGAGACCAAATTTCCCTCACGGGATCAAAAGAATATGTATATTTATACTTACTCTTTCTTTCGCCCTGCCCCATCCCTTTCTCCTCTCCTCAGGAGCACGGCATCCCCACAGACATGGGCTATGCGGTGGCACCGCACCACTCTGGGGTCTACCCGGTGCACAGCCAGCTCTACGAGGCCTGGAAGGCCGTGTGGGGCATCAAAGTGACCAGTACTGAGGAGTACCCCCACCTGCGGCCAGCCAGGCACCGCCGCGGCTTCATCCACAACGGCATTCAGGTACACACATGCGCGCGCGTGTGCACACACACACACACACACACACACACACACACACACACACACACACACACAGTACAGATGCACGCACACTAGGGGTGTAACGGTACACAGAAGTCACGGTTCGGTTCATACCTCGGTTCGGACATCACGGTTCGGTACGAGTTCGGTACAATGGAGGGAAAAGCAAAACAAAAATGCAGAAAGCATTTTTTTTTTGTACATGTCTCAGGCTGTACCACCTAGTGTCATACAGTCTCTTCCCTGAGCTATCTGCAACAGCCTGAAGTGTGTAAGATGTAGGCTAAACAGTACAATAAGTACCCAGACTCCATCTGTAACTTGTAAACAAAATAAGACAATCAGCTATAAAACTGAAAATAGGTCTACACATTTCTGAAAGTGCAAATTACATAGAAAAATTATTTTTAAAAATCCACTAAAGCAAGACCTTCAACATCTGTGTTTAGTTGTATATGGAAGGGTCTACAATTTGCCTCAATATTTGTTTTTATTGTGTGTAAAGTAATAATCTAGCCTACTAACTGTGAAAATATCACACTATTTTGCCTTTACAAAAAAAACGAAATTGCTCCTTAAATTTCATAAACAGACTACAACTAGAAGTCACGTGACTTTGCCCTTTGACGTTAACTCACCGTCATGGTTTGTTTATTAGCCTGGTTAGCGTTGTCACTTTATTTTACTGTCTATGCACTTAACCAGCTCCTCATGTGAGAAGTTACAAGTTACCCCAACATAAAGGTAATTACCACGCGATTTACATAGCTTTCTGTCAATACGAAATCATTTAATTTAAGCCATAGGTTTTGGCCCTATTTCTATGTGTATCCAAAGGCTGCTGAAGCGTAAGGTAAGTTTTTTTCCCCTCGTTTCAGTGATTGGTAGCCTACATCATCTGGGTGATGGCTTCGAATATGTGTAGCATTTTTTCCACTCACATACCCAACAACTGCTGAACAACGCCGACACACAGTTTCATCTCATCCACCACTCTTTCGCCTGTACTAACGTTACTGTAACTGAAGTTCTCAAACTTGCGATCTTAAAGAGACCAGCGGATCCTCTAACTCTTGTGGGTCTGACTGACGGACTCCACCGACGACCTGACAAAAAAAAAACATAGGCGCCAATCAGAGCTTCAGAGCTAAGGCGAGGCTACAGATTAGCGTTAGGTGTCGCTAAAGAACTCTCGTAACTCTCGCTACTTAATAGTAATTGATTAATCCCAGGAGTTTTATGTATTTTTATACCGTGTATTCTCCGTGTAAATTCATGCACCGAACCGTGACGCCCGTACCGTTTCGGTTCAATACGAATACATGAACCGTTACACCCCTAACGCACACACACACACACACACACACACGCGCGCAAATAAACATATACATACAAACTTATGCATACGTACGCTTACGCACAAATATTCATACATACACATTTGTGAAAGTGTGTGTGTGTGTATATGTATATGTAATATATGTATATGTATGTGTGTGTGTGTGTGTGTGTGTGCCCTTGCATTATTGGAGAGAATATTGGCCAATACCAGCAAAGCAAAAGGAGTTAACACCACACAGACACAATAGTTCACTTCACTTCACTTTTTACCCATCGTAACTTTTGATCTGTCCCTTATTTTCTGACTTCTGTCTTATTCATTCTCCCTCTCTCTCTCTCTCTCTCTCTCTCTCTCTCTCTCTCTCTCTCTCTCTCTCTCTCTCTCTCTCTCTCTCTCTCTCTCTCCCCCTCCCAGGTCCTCCCCAGGCAGACGTGTGGCCTCTTCACTCACACCATCTTCTATAATGAGTACCCCGGAGGCTCCAAGGAGCTGGACAAGAGCATCCGCGGCGGAGAGCTCTTCCTCACGGTCCTGCTCAACCCCGTGAGTCCTCACACACACACACACACACACACACACACACACACACACACACACACACACTTTTTTCCTCTCTCTCTTTCTCTTTCTCTTTTTTCTTTTTAGACACGTGTGTCCTTGGTGGCACTCGTTCTGCCCTATGGCAAGGGTTCTGTCTCATTCAAGCGAATGCTGTGAGATTCCTCCCATCGGCTTGTGTCAGGAGATTTAATAGCCACTGGTGATGAATCAGACTCACTGCATATAGGCCTTTAGCAGAGACTTTTTTTTTAGCTTCCTCTCCAAAGATGCTTGAAAGACAGAGAGGAGCACATTAATACATTTATCATTACTTGAGGTGCTTGGGGTATGAACAGATGGGACTAGGATTGCTTTTTTTACAGTCATAGTATAAGTACAATTCCTAGTGATCTACTTTTTGTAGAAAGAGTTCAACACTTACAGTCTGTCCTCTCTGTTTCTCCTCCTCTACCACCCCCCCCCCCCCCCCACACACACACACACACACACACACACACACTCACGCGCACGCGCACACACACACTCAGATCAGCATCTTTATGACCCACCTGTCCAACTACGGGAACGACCGGCTGGGCCTGTACACCTTTGAGTCGCTGGTGAAGTTCGTCCAGTGCTGGACCAACCTGCGGCTGGAGACGCTGCCCCCGGTGGAGCTTGCCCAGAAGTACTTCGACATGTCCCCCGAGGAGAGGGACCCGCTCTGGCAGGTGAGGCGGCCGCGTCCCCAACCTTCCCCCACCTGTGACACCTGTGACGTTATGAAATTGTCTGTAACGGTCCTAAGCCGGGCGCAGGCGGTCTGCGATTCGCCATCGTCTCTGCCTCAAAACTTGACGTTGACTGAACTTGGTCGTGCAATGTGTGCCGTCTCCCATTCTTATTTAGCTGTTATTATTCTCTCTCGAAGTCCCTGAAGTTCATTAGCATTCCATGGTTTCTTGTCGCTACATCGCTGCTAGTCTCTTATTGTCTGAATGCAGCTTCAGTTTGAGGTGGAGATATTACCAGCTTGTTCTCAAGAACTGTAGGAACTGTATGTGCTACTTCTTACTCTTCAGATGTTCAATAATTATCAACTTGGCCACAAACTTTGGGTATTTGGAGTCAGTAGTATCGTATTATATAGAACATAAGACTGAATAGGAATGGAATTATGGACTGCTGGTCTCATGGGTTTTTCCATCAGGTTGACTTCACTTGACTGGGTCTTTAGAGTAGTGTGGCTGATGGTAACGATAAGAGCAGATTAAAAATCACTGTAGGAAAGGCAGGCTCATGAATATGAAGTGAAGTGCCTTGGGCACCAAAGTAGTAACAATCAGACTAAATTGAATGCCTCTAGCTCTTTTTATCTCAAGATAATCTCAGCTGTACAACTCGAGAGCGAGAAAGAGAGGGGGCGCGAGAAAGATACGCTAATAGATTACATTTAAATCTCCTCTTTCAGCTTTTTGGCATTTGATAATTAGGCATTTCTCTTCTTAACCCAGTGGGTAGATTGTAGGTCAAAAAGGATTGTAACTGCCATTTGTAAAGGCTTATCTCTTGAGATGATTTTCAAATGTATGTGTTGTATGTAAGTGGACGCTCTTGACCTCTTTTGCCTCTGCATAACTCTGTGCTCATGACTGCGGCTCACTCGTCTATTATCCATCTCTCCAGAACCCCTGTCACGACAAGAGACACAAGGACATCTGGTCCAAGGAGAAGACCTGCGACCGGCTGCCCAAGTTCCTGGTGGTCGGGCCTCAGAAGACCGGTAGGACGACATCATCCATTTTATCCTCGGGCAAACAGTTCAAACTAGTCTGAAAGGGGTTGTTTAGCCTCTGCTCCTCTTGAGGATTAAAGCTGAAGAAGCTTGAAATGAATGACAGTGAGGAAATATGGAGATCTTTAGAAAAGTACAGGTCCCTATTCAGCCAGGTGAAATGAATACAGTGAGGAAATCTGAAGATCTTCAGAAAAGCACTGGTCCCAGTTCAGCCAGGTGCCTGTAAGCAGAAGTGCTGTGCATTGTGTGTGGTGCTGGTCAGATGGTCAATTGTGGTGGTCCCACTAGAACACCAATCATCAACATCAGCACACTCAATAGTGCCTGTCCAGTTAGTCCTACCCGGCTCTCTGTATTAGTCACATAGCACATCAGCTAGTTTGTTTATCGAGCTGCAACGTAATTCATAAAGTTAAATATTTGAATCTCTTTCTCACTCTCTCAGCTGTGTAAATTTAAAAGGATTTGCTTTTAATGACTTATTTGGAGGGCACACTGGAGTTTCTCTGCCTTATGCGATAAACTCCTGCCTAATGCTACATCGTAGTCAGGAGGCTTATATTTGACAGTCCACACACATCATCTAGGTAACCTGGCTCTTGCTATTTTAAAAAATTGCCCTCATGCGTTACATTTGTACAATTCTTCCATTTGCTTTCTCATGCTTGTTCATTATTTACGTTGTATGTTCCCAGACTTTGTCCAGGTATTGTTAACGGCATTGGAGCTGGCAATAGTGAATAACAGGGCATTCAGGTTACCAATCCAACAGAGCTATGGGAACTCCTCCACTGTTAACAATACCTGGCAATAGTTAATAACACAGCATCCTCCCCTCTCCTCCTCTTCCGTCATCCCCTCTTCCTTCCTCCCCCTCTTCCTCTCCTCCATTGTGCGTTCTCAGGCACCACGGCGCTGCACTCGTTCCTGACGCTCCACCCAGCCATCACCGGCAGCTTCCCCAGCCCTGTCACCTACGAGGAGATCCAGTTCTTCAACGGCAACAACTACCACAACGGCATCGACTGGTAACGCCAACCCTAGCCCTCTCCTTCTCACACATGCACAGTAGTTTATGTGCTAGTCAATATACAATGTGTGCTATGTGGTAGTGCTGTGTTATGTAAGGGATAATGTATAGGACACCGGTCATTATCGGAAAATAAGTCCCGCTAGGGGCGAACAGGACCCCGACACGCCAGCGGAGGGGTCTTGCTTCGTCTTGAAGGGACTTATTTTCCGATAATGACCGGTGTTCGATACATTATCTGGCTTATTACACGGCTACTTGCCTAAACGAAAAATTAAGCACCACATGATATGACACTTTGCATTTATTTGTTGCTCATCGTGTTGTTTCATCGTGGCTTTTGCTGAGAAACAAATAGTTGCAACACACGCTGAACTTAAACATTCTTTTAAACATTCTTTAGAACACAGCTGATCAACCACCTGCTTTCATTTTTGAATGAAGTTCCATTGCAAGGCGTGACCAGACCACGTGCGGAGTGATATGAAAGTCATTTGTCCCCAGGGCCATTGAACTGTTCAATGCTTCACTTAAAGCAACACCAAAGAACTTTCCCTCTGTTGCACGCACGCTATTTGTTTATCCAGCACCGGCTTTGCAAATAACGATGTCCACAGACAAGGTAGAATATTTTGCATGACTTATAAAAGTACGATATATTGCGACATCAGATGCAAGTCAAATTTGTAGTTTCTTATGTCTCATTCCATCGAACTACAGATCCGCTACCCGATCTGGCAAACTTACATAGTCTTTGGTTATAGCCGATAGAGGGTCATGGGGCGAATGCAGAATTGCCGTTCACCCTTTTACGAGTTGATGAACCACTGAAACGATTTTGGAAACATTATTTTAAGGTACAAAAAACTCTTTGGTGTTTGTTTAAGGGAAGAGGAGAGATAGACTTCTCTTCATAGTCTGTCTGCCTCTTCACCCCCTCCATGTTTGGATACTGTCTGTCCATTAGCCACTTTTTACCACTGTCTTTCTGCCTCACTGTTTGCGTGCTATATTAGCACATTAGCACATATGCATAACCCCTCCCTCCATGCCACAGCCGAACTGTGGCCACACTTATACCTTTTCTTAAAATAGTTTTATATAGATAGATAGTTTTATATAGATAGATCTATCTATCTATGAATAACAAGGTCAAAACCCGTTTTCCTTGACAGCGGTCTGTTGTCAAGAAATAGCAGAACACCAAACGTTGGGAAGGCCTATTCAAGTGAATGGAGCATTCTGCAGCATTATGAACATGCATAAGTTAATTGTTAAGCACAAGAAATATATTTTATTATACAAATCAATACTTATTACTTTATTCACACAGACAAGAATACATCCTCAAACAGTGGTAATCAAAGACGCACATATTGATGCACACCCAGACAGACCAGCTTTGTTCAAACCTCTTTTATGGTTTGTGCAATATAGTAATTGGTCTTTTGTCTGTACTCACTCACTCGCGCGCACACACACTCACACACAAGCACACGCACGCACACACACACTGTTTCTCTTTCTTTCCTCTCTCTCTCTCTCTCTCTCTCTCTCTCTCTCTCCTCTGTCTATTTCTCACTCTCATCTATCCATCTTCCTCTCTCATTTCTGACATTCCTTGTCTCTTCAGGTACATGGACTTCTTCCCTTTCCCCTCCAATGTCAGCACAGACTTCATGTTTGAAAAAAGTGCCAACTACTTCGACAGTGAGGCGACTCCCAAGCGCACAGCCGCCCTTCTTCCTCGGGTCAAAGTCCTGGCCGTCCTCATCAACCCGGCCGACCGTGCCTACTCCTGGTACCAGGTAGGTGCCATTCCCCTGGACCCCCTGGAGGTCAAACAGCTATTGTGTACCAGCCTCATCAGACACATGAGTCTTTCTGCAGATGAGCTGCCTTTGGTGTCAGGGTTTCCGTGCGATTTATTTAGGAGTCTATTATCATCACTTTTATTGCTGTTTGCTTCTGGTTTACTTCAGCTTAGCCTGCAGTCTCTTTTATCGCAAGCAATTTACAGTGCAGTGTAAGCATGTTCCCTTCTGTTAGCATTTCTGCATGGCTTAGCAAGCATCGCTAGGAGCTGGCGGCTAATTATCTTTCTGTGACACAAAGCAGTGTTTCAAGACCTTTTTCTTTTTATTAATTCAGTCGTGTGTGTGTGTGTGTACCTGTGTGCCTCCAGCATCAGAGGGCTCATCAGGACCCTGCGGCCCTAAACCACACCTTCCCTCAGGTGGTGATGGCGCCTCCCTCTTCGCCCCCTGAGCTGCTCACCCTCCAGAACCGATGTCTCAAGCCTGGAGAGTACGCCACACACCTTGAACGCTGGCTGCTGCACTACCCCTCCCGCCAGGTACCCACACACACACACACACACACACACACACACACAAGCCTTGGGAGTACACCCTACACCTAGAGCACTGGCTATATCTGTCCCACAAACACACACACACACACACAAGCCTTGGGAGTACACCCTACACCTAGAGCACTGGCGATTACAATATCTGTCCCACAAATGCGCACACACAAACAAGCCAGTGGTTACCAAACTATTCATCTTTCCAAGTAGGACCATGCGTGCCAATAAATTCACCTTGAAACCTGGTTCTTCCCCTATAACTGTGCACATGCACAACCACACAGACGCACACACTACTTGTCACTCATCACCAAAATCACTTGGTGCATGAAATATACAGACACCTATACATTCATTGAGAACAGCGCATGTAAAACACACGCACACACACACAGAATCAGTCAATCGATTGCATTGGACACTGCATGAGAAGCGTACAGTAACTTGCACTGGCTGGTTTGTGCAGCTGCATATAGTGGACGGATCCCTGCTGCGCTCCAACCCTGTGCTGGTGATGGACGGCATCCAGAGGTTCCTGGGAGTCACCCCCATCTTCAACTACACACAGGCCCTCCTGTAAGTAACACACACACACACACATACAGTACACACTCTCTCAGTCAGTCAACACATTTCACACAGTTGCTGTATTATAGCACCCAGGCTTACTTTGCCAGTCCGCTGCACATAAATGCATTACACAGAGAATGCACAAAACACCATACTTATCAACCTGCATCTCCAACACATCAGAAAGCACTTTCAGATAAAATAACCACATTTGCTCTAGTGGGCAAAGTTGCAGAGCACACATCCTTGATCTCTCACACCTATACTCACTGATGTATCCTGTGTGTGTGTGTGTGTGTGTGTGTGTGTGTGTGTTAGGTTCGATGAGAACAAAGGCTTCTGGTGCCAGAGGATAGAGGGAGGTCGTCCAAAGTGTCTAGGAAAAAGTAAAGGCAGGAAATATCCAGAAATGGCCCCTGAGGTATGTCGCCCAAGTGCACATTACATACACACACACACACACACACACACACAAACATGCTGACCCACACACACAATCTTTCTTCCCAGACCCCTTTGGCAAGGACGATCTAGCAAGGCGCCATTGCCGAGCTCCCACTGTTCACTCAGTCACACACTCACACACTCACGTGATGTGCTCAGCCTATGGGGCCACCCACAGGCCGACCTCCTCCTCCTCCTCCTTCTCCTCCTCCTCCTCCTCCTCTTCTTTATCTTTCTCTTCTCTTTCTTCCCTCGGACTCCAACTTCCCCTGGACCATGCCCTTCTGCTCTCAATCAGTGTCTGTCTTGCTCCTGGCTCTCTTTCCTTTCCCCCTCTCCTACACTCTCTCTCTCTCTCTCTCTCTCTCTCTCTCTCTCTGTGTCTCTCTCTCTCTGTGTCTCTCTCTCTCTCTCTCTCTCTCTCTCTCTCTGTGTCTCTCTCTCTGTCTCTCTCTCTCTCTCTCTCTCTCTCTCTCTCTCTCTCTCTCTCTGTCTCTCTCTCTCTCTCTCTCTCTCTCTCTCTCTCTCTCTCTCTGTGTCTCTCTCTCTCTCTGTGTCTCTCTCTCTCTCTGTGTCTCTCTCTCTCTCTCTCTCTCTCTCTGTGTCTCTCTCTCTCTCTGTGTCTCTGTCTCTGTCTCTCTCTCTCTCTCTCTCTCTCTCTCTCTCTCTCTCTCTCTCTCTCTCTCTCTCTGTCTCCATCTCTCCTATCCTACTATCCTATTTCATCATCTCCTGTGGTGTTGCAGGGTAATCTGGTCCTCCTGACTAGTGCTCTTTAATTGAATGGTTCTTTGGTGCTGTTGGCTTGCCAGAGGGCATTCGTCTCCACTGACTCCTGCAGCCTGTTTGAGCTGGCGTCTGGATGTCTTCATCAAAATCCAGCGCTCCACACTGATGCGTAGACGAGTTTTTGTCTGTCTGCTCTCTTGCTTGTTGTCTTCACTCTGCGGTCGATAGCAAATCTGTCCTAAAGTGGGGAAAACACAATGTATGATGCAATATATACTCAATATACACTAGCCTGGGTGTTCCCATGCTGCCTTGCGCGCGATTTGATTCACGCTGCTAAGGCAGCCTGGAGACGATGGAGCAAATTTTCGCCTGAGATAGGGAACCAATCACAGAACAGGGGGGAAAGCAAGACGATGATGAGCTATGCACAGACGCATTTGATAGACATCTGTGGCACCCAATAAACGGATCTGGGCATTTTTTTCAAATACGAGAAAATGAACGTTTGGTTCCCAGACCACGTCTCATTGAGAAGTGGTGGCGCTAGCCAGGCTAAATATACACATCATAAACACAGTACGGTGCATGTGTGTATTTATACGCATACATAGAGAGAGAGAGAGAGAGAGAGATTCTTGTGTGTGTACAGAAACATATTGCGAATGATAATCTTGCTTTGATTACTTGACTAGGCATGTAGGAGAAAGTTACTTAACAACATATAACTTTGTAGCATGTTATGATCTCTGTATGTTTTAAGTTAAAATTGACTGGTATTTAGCAACATGTACTGATCTCTCTCTCTCTGTGTGTGTGTGTGTGTTTGTGTGTGTGTGTGTCTGTGTGTGCGTCTGTGTGTGCCCCCTCTCCAGACGCGTGCCTTCCTGACGGAGTACTACCGTGAGCACAACCTGGCGTTGCTGCGGCTGATGAACCGTCTGGGCCAGGCGCTGCCCACCTGGCTACGAGGGGAGCTGCAGAGCACCAGCTGGACCTGAGACCAACCCCCACACACACACACACACACACACACACACACACACACACACACACACACACATACACACACACCAGCCCCTCGACCCCAACTGCTCCCCCTATTGGTCGGGCTGGGGGTGGAGAGACAGGAGCATGTGGAGGTGAGGGATGGTGCTGTCCCCAATCCTCAAGCCCTGGACATCATTTGACCGGCCTCCACCGATGAACTACTTGAGTGAGTGTGTGTGTGTCGACATCAAGTGGACTGCACAAATAAGCCTTGGTGCTCATGTGTGCACACACTCACGCACCCCCCCCCAGCCTCTCTCCCTCTCTCTGGCCCAGCGCTGAGAGCGTGGACTCGTACGCAGGAGTGGAGGACCCAGAGGAGCTGGGGAGGAACTCTTCATCATGTGGATGTGTGTTGAGGATTCCGGAGAATGGGGGGGATGGTGGTGTTTGCACAGACAAGCAGGATGTGCGGTGATTCTCTTCAAACACACATACTGTATACCGGCCCCTTAAAAAAAAGAGAAGAAAGTACGAAAAACACACTTCATTTACAGGCCTTCTAAGACCGGACACCCAGACACCATCACGTGATGCCCAGTAGAGGAGCTGGACTGCATGAATGGACAGACGATTGGAGTGTGTGTGCTGTGAGCTTCTGTCAAACACACACAGGTCCACACACACCTCCCCCTTGTGTTCACATGTCAATCGCACCTCTCTCATTTCTCCTGAGGAATGATTGTAAAACAATGTACATTTTAAGAAAGCGTTGTATATTTTGGGTCTACATGGAGGTGGGTGGGAGTGATAGAATGGCAAAATAGATGTGAACTAAAACTAGACAGCAGACCAGTGACTATAGCAAAAACAGCAACTCCCATTCTCTCTTTTTCTCTTTCCTCTCTTACTCTCTCTTTCCCTCTCTTTCTCTCTCTTTCTCACTCACTCACTCTTTTTCTCTCTTTCTCTCTCTTTCTCACTCACTCGCTCTCTTTTTCTCTTTCTCTTTCTCACTCACTCGCTCTCTTTTTCTCTCTTTCTCTTTCTTTCTTACTCACTCGCTCTCTTTTTCTCTTTCTCTCTCTTTCTCACTTACTCGCTCTCGTTTTCTTTAGGGATCAGGGTGAAGACCTAGAAACTAAATATGGGAGAAGGAGAAGAGTCATGTCAAAAAGCCAGTGGTGTTTTTCTATCAGCGTTTTCAGTGTCTAGTGTTAAAACTCATCATTGACACACGCACACACATACACACACATACACCCACCCAAAGCTGCTCCACACCTGCATTACCCAAAATAAAAGTTTTAAAAGCACCATCAGTCTTAATACTGATTCTTGCCGGGCACACAGACGCGGTATGGAAATGGCATTATCTAACTGTGTGCTGTCCTGTGTGCTCTCTTAATGTGTGTCAGTGGACTGTGGGCGGTTGGAATCAGGAGAGCGTTTGGTTGTTTTGATGGATAGGTGTGTGTGTGTGTGTGTGTGTGTGTGTGTCTGCATGCAGAATGACCTGGCTGAGGCATCTCTACCTCTGCACTCTGCTCTTAGCCTTGGAAGTGAGACGTTGCAATGAAATATGCAACTTGTGTTGCCTGTGTGCCTGGCATGAAGAGGTGTACAGTGTGTGTGTGTGTATGAATTTACGTGTGTGTGTGTCAGTCATTGTTGAGAAAGTTAGAGGATGGGAGAGGCTGTATTTCACAATCTGTGGTTTACCCTGCGGTTGATACATTGCTGTCTTGTTTTTGCCGTGTTTATTTTGTAAACAAAAAGTCTTTTAAAAATGACCAACACTGTATTATCTCTAATAAACACTTAGAGAGGTTGGAAGTGCTTCATCTCATCGACTCTTATTTCAAAATGGTGCTCGGCAGTAGAGGAGCTGGTCTGTGGGATGACCGGGTTTAGTTGGTGCCACACGCAAATGGACCTCTATGCAACTCAAGCAGCCTACTTCCCCTTTCTATGGAAGTATGAGGTGCGAAGAGATGCCTTCATGTGGTTTTCAACTTGAGAAGTGTGTGTGTGTGTGTGTGTATACGTGTGTTTGGTGGAAAAACAGGGTGTCTTGCTGTTCAGCCAAACGAGTCTGACCTCACTGTGACTTCTCCCTTAGCCTTTGGAAACGTGGAGATGTCTGCACGACCACGCCTGTGTGTTTGTCTGTTTGCATGCTTTTTTATTCCAGGGGAAACTAATCCTACAGCCCAAAGGCGTGGGGACAATGCCTCGGCCTCACTGGGTGTCCAAAGTGACTCATGCAGAGCGCAAGGCAATGCTTATAGAATGCTCCAGGGATAACTACAAAGAAGTCTGTGTGTCTGTCTCTGTCTGGTAGCCATAAAAACAAACATGCACGCACGCACAGTCTCTCACTCTGTCTCTGCAGTGTCTGCTTCCTCTGGCTGGCGTGCTAAATGAGTGTGAAATGGCTCTACTAAGCGGGCTGTGTTCATTAGCTACTGGCACGCGGTGTTAACGAGGGACTTGACCTCCATCTCGGTCTCCTTTGATGTGTCTGAACGGCAGCCCGGCGCTACAGTCTCTCCCGGCAACACATAACACCCGTCCACCAGCACTCAAGCTGCAGCACATTCAAATGAGTGTGTCATAAATCAACATGGTGTTTGGTTTGGTTCACATTTCTGGCATGAACATTTCAGTCTTGCATAACATGACTTGCAAATTTTAGAAGAGAGATTGAGAACCATGTGTCTTATTTTCCAATATTCTTCAACTTGGTGAGTTCCGGTACAAAGTCATGTTAATTACCTTAACCTACACAAATGCACAAGTCTCACTATTACAACACCAACAGGTTGGTCTGCAGATGTATCTTTTTTTCTCTCTGTGTCCAGGAGATGGCGCTGGTCTCTAAGACACTGGGTTGTCATCACCTGGCAAGGACTCCAGTGAGTTAACCGCCGCTCTCAGGGGTGAGTTGTGATGACGCAGTTGCAGGCTGCGTGTTAACAGCGGGGCGGCTGGTCTTCACATCAGGTGTCAAAGAGGTCTCTCAGCTAGAGATCAAACAGGGCAGAGGGAGAGGAAAAAACACACCAGGGAGCTGAGAATGTGCTGGAAACCTTCTATAGTTGTGGGCGTCTACTTATTTTTAAACCACATTCACTCGCCATATACCATGCTGAGACACTGGAAATAGCAGTGGAACTTGCATGTGAAATATCAGAAGTTAGCTGGAGAAGAGTTTCAATGGCGCTCCTATTACCCCCACCCCCCATTGTAGAGGAGGCCCAGGGCAGACGTCTCCATGTTGGAGGTCAGCCATTTATCCATTACCATCTCAAACCTCAGGACAGTCTGGGTTTCATTCATTCATGTATACAACACAGGTTTCTTTGTAATTCTGTATCAAACCAATCTATGGCAAATCATCAATTGGCAGCACTTTGACAAAGACTAAACAATCAAATTGGACTATACTCAAATTGTTCACATTAGGGCTGCTCAATTATGCCAAAAATCATAATTATGATTATTTTGGTCAATATTGAGGTCACAATTAGCCAAGATTAGATTCAAATCTACTTTAAATGTAACTTATTTGATTTAAAAAAATAAAAATACATGCAATGAAAGCTCATGTATACAACAGTTCCTACTGTAAAGCTAAGGAGTGCACTGGATTTGTATCAAGACAAAATGAGCATTGTTGCCAAACTAAATGCAGCAAAATAATTATTTCTATCATCTTTTTTTCATAATCCTTGGAAGTCATAGTTTAAATCAATCGGTTTGATTGATTGGACAGTCCTAGTTCCCAGTTGGGAAATGGCATACCAACCTGTTTATGGTTTATTATTATTAAAGCTCTGGCACAAGTTTTCACAGGCCAGGGTTGCAACACAGAGACACAGTCGTTTTCATGACGCAGGTTCCATTACTGTTGATATTTTTCCCCTTGGCACAGTGTGCCTTGCTTGCAACACACACACACCTAGGTAATGACCTAACCCACACAACTAATGCTACACTGATTCCATTTTACACAGAATGGCAGTAACCATGTGCAAATAGGCATTAATATACACACATCCATCCTACACAATTCTGTTGTCTTTTGAGATGGAGAGTGCATACAGGGAAAAGAAAGTGTGTTTGCACACTTACTGTGGCCCACCCAAAGAGCCTTCATTCCTGAAACATCATAATTTCTTTCCGATCTCCTACGCATCGCCACGGCTATACAACATCACAGAGCTTTCTTGCTCCTGGCCACGATCAGACGTGTTGTTCTTTTTTGTCATCTCTAATTATGTTGCATGTTTTTGAAGAACACACACACACACACACACACACACACACGGCGGAGAAATAATGTGTGTATTCGTCGTTGCCTTACTGGGGCCCATTTTTGCAAATTTGTTGTGCGTCTCGAATGCAAGTCCCCGGGGAGAGATGAAGTTGGCCATGTGCTCCCTCCCTGCGTGGCCCTCCAACCGCCCCCACACACACACCCATGAAGGCGCTTGTCACTTTAAATTACATTTCCTAACCCCCCCCCCCAGAACCCAGCTCAGTCGCAGCCAAGGCCGTCTGGCCCTGCGAGGTGCTGCTCAGAAGTGATGGGCCTGTGGCAGACTGTGTGTGTGTGTGTGTATGTTTGTTTCTGCTCTCATAGTCATCCTCCTCTCCTTCTGCTGCTCTCCCCCTTTCCCCTTAGCCTGAGTCCTTTCTGTCTTTTTCTCTCTCTCTCTCTCTCTCTCCCTCTGTGGCCCTATTTTGAAATGACTGTGAGATTTCCCATTGGGATGTGTTGTTGTCTAGCACCCCCAACCCCCCCCCACTCACACACACCCTCCCTCCCTTCGCCCATTGTAGGAAATGGACTCGTTTTTGCCACATTGATTTCCTCTCCAGCTCGGCGGGAAAGAGAACTCACAAGGCAAACCTGAGAGCCGGTCGATAGCCACGGCCGGCCCTCTCCGGCTGCAGGACGTGCTCTCTTGCATACTGGACGCAGAAGGGAAGGGCTGAGCTGGGTAGGGGGTGGTGAGAGCCAAGGATTCACGTTTCACCGCTTTCTATGGCTCGATGGGCTGGCCATCAGTCTTAGCCGGCCTCCCATAAAGAGAGAAATAACCGAAGCCATTTCCTAGCTGCCTCCCCTTTTCAGTCAATATACTGAGCTGAATATATTTGTTTTGTGCTTTGCTTTGTAATTAAAGGATATGAATAGGCAGAAAACAACGCTGTGTGCAGTTGCCAATTCACTTTACGTTCCAATAATGTGCAGCCCTGCAGCTACCTCCAGAAATGTAAGGGAGGCCTGAAGCTGCTGAGGCCTTTGCACCTGATTCTGAATGAAATATGCAGTGGAGTAGAGAACAACTGGGAAATTGGTCGTTAGTGATGCAGGTCAGTGAGCTGTCTCCATAAGGTGTAATCTGTTCTCTGTCGACTATGCTGTTGCTGGTCAGTGGTTTCATTCCCAGAACAGTCAAAGAGGGCCTTCAGGAAGCTAACTGAAGCTGTGCTGCACCTCCTAATTCCCTGTGGCATTCTGGATCCATGTCAAGTAAAAAAACAAGTGCAGGTATTATATTAGTCATGTTGTGGGGAAACATGCTTTCACCAGCAGCTTTCTGGTAAATGACTGTGGCTAGACCTCTTTGTTATGACTGGACAGACAATTATTTTAGTCCCTGAAAAGAGTGTAGGAAAATTCAATGGAAAACGGTCAGAGCCTACAGCTGTTCTGAGGGCTTTGTGGGTTTGACGTGCATGTAGTTCTGACCGCCGCTAGCGTAGAGCATAGCTAGGGTAGTGGTCAATAGGTTTAGGTCTTGGTGGGCAGTCGCCCCCCCCGCCGCACTGGGCCCCCCGGACACAGTTTTCTGTGAATATCTCTTATATATTGGTCCCAAGGGGCCATGTCAGCCTGTCCCATATCTGTTTATTTGAGGTATAATGCCACCTAGATAAAAATGAAAAAGCAAAAACGAGTAGTTTTAGTTGCAGGTATCTCTGGCTGACATGTTCAAAACTGCATAAAATTTAAAGTGTAGGATCACTAAGATACCCTCTAAATGCATGCCAAGTTTCGTGGAATTCCGTTCATATGAGCTACACACACGCAAACACAGGCACGCACATACTCACACACAGACACAAACGCATTCACACGCACATACGCACACGCACACATAAACACACACACACACAGGCATGCATACACACAAACATGCACGCACATGCACACAGACACAATTGACAAGCGTGATTTATTTTTGCGGAGAGAATATGCAGGACTGAGCAGCAGTGATATGTTGTACCGATTTGCGGTACATCTAGTTGTTGAACATGGCAGTGATTTTGCATCCATCATACAGGTGACACTGTCCACTTGCGTGACCTTTGACCTTTTTAAGATGTATTAACTCTTTTTTTGATCCCGTGAGGGGGAAAATTTGACAGATTTGCAAGAGTTGAGTTGGTGTGCAGTCATCACATTCTTGCCAACAATCCACAGAAGGGGGTCAAACAAGCAACATGCATGATTTTCACTTTCCATCACATATACCCCCCTCCATATCACACATATCTGCCTGAATATGGGTGCATATATGGTTTATATAGCACTTTTGTTTTGTGTGCATAGGTGTGTGTATCCATAGCATGTGTGTTTGTGTTGACCTGTTCATGCCTGTGCACAGCACAAGTAGGTGTGTATGCTGCTGGCGTGTGTGTCTTGGCCGCTGCAGGTAGCCGGTGGGAGGGGGCAGTGGAATGTGACGGGCCGCTGTTAAGGGGCAGTCAGACGTCTCTCCCAGGATCCCTCTGAGGCATCTGGGTCCCAGACTCACGGCTCTCCCACCCAGCACCATACCTAGCGCCAGACACATGGAGAGAGGGCTCAAACTGACCAGCCGCACTGACTGACCACCCTCCATCTCATCCACACAGCGGGAATGTACTGGGGCTCGCCACCTATGGATAAGAGCCCTTATATATAACAACAAAGAGAGGGATCTGTTGGATGGTTTTGTCTTTTTTTGATGGATGTTGTTTTTGATGGATGTTGTTTTTGTTGTTTTTCTGAGAGGATGACTCTGTTCTGATTGGATCTAATAGTATTACTGTAGTAAGAGCGGTTAAATTAAAAAATTTGGGTTCGGCCAGCTAAGGAGCATACCTCAAACCAGTCAGGGAGCAGGGCTCCATGGTAACCATGAAGGTGACCGGGAGGCAGCCCGCATCCAGACCCAACGTCCCCCTGCTCAGGGTGGCCACTCTGGGCTACCTCTCTTGCCTGCTATTGGGCCACACGGACACGGTGCTCGTCTCCAAAACCTTCAGCAGGATGGCCAATCAGAGCGCTCCACTGCCACTGCCGCCACTATCACCACGACAACCTCCTCCGCACATCATTTTCTTCATGGTGGACGACCAGGGCTACAGGGACGTGGGCTACCATGGCTCTGACATCCGCACACCCATGCTGGACCAGCTGGCGGCTGAGGGGGTCAAGCTGGAGAACTACTACGTCCAGCCCATCTGTTCACCATCCAGGAGCCAGCTGATGACCGGGCGGTGAGTAGCAGACCCGGTCATGTCCCTCAAATGCACCCACTGCAGCAATAACTCCCCCCAATGCGCATAGTAGCTCTGAAATACAACACACACAACTACAACAAAGCCCACTAATCTGTATTTAAAGGTTACTATGATGTGTCAAATGGACATGGTCATCCAGTCACTATAGTTGAATGTCTGCTGACTGACTATGTTTGTATGTAATTATATGGGTCTGGTTTTGCTGCACTGTAAAAAATAACTACATTATAGAATTGCATGATTTTTATTAGAATTAAAATATTTTGGTCTGTGTATCCAGTCCAAACATGAATAAGACATCACAACAAACAGTAGCAGGAAATAAAACAGTCAGGTCAGGTCTCCCTTCCCATTCATATCAGTCTCTGTATTTTGAGAGTAACACTGTAACAACTCATAAGGTAATCTTTCAACTGCGATACGTGGCAATTCTCTGTGTGTATTGTCCTCTGCGGTGTGCCAGGGAAGAGGCGCTGTTTTCGTCGGCCCCGTCTGGCTGGTGATTCAGAGGCAGTGCAGTGCAGTCTGTCAGTCATCGGCCCTTGGTGCAGAGCAGCATACTGTCCTCTCAGCGCCAGCTCGGGGTGGCCATCACAAAGCTGCTCATGTTTGATCCATCATCCTTTGGCCCGTGGCGTCTTTTCCCCTCTCTCTCTCTCTCTCTCTCTCTCTCTCTCTCTCTCTCTCTCTCTCTCTCTCTCTCTCTCTCTCTCTGCGCCTTGTTCTTGGCTTGTTTTTCAAACAGTCACACAAACTCACACATGCTCTCACACATGCAAACACACACACACACATAAATGCACTAAGAAATAAACACACTCCCTTCTGCTTTCTGAATTTAAGCAAACACACACATACAGTACACACACAAACGCTTATACGTATGCTTATACAATTCAGGAACTAACAAACAATAGCAGGACGGGCGCCTAATGAGCTGATTAGATGAATGATTAAAACTCGTTGCCTATTATTAGGGATAAAGCGTCCAAACACCATCAGTCTTCACATGCTTTGCTTCCTCTTCTCAGCTACTACTACAGTTATACACACTGAAATACACATACATCCACACACACACACACAAACACACACACACACACACACACTACAGTTATACACACTCAAATACACACACATCCACACACACCTCACCCATACAACCCACTTGTATACTCTTCCTCTGCTTATACTTACTACCCTCTCTCCTCCTCATCTCAGCTACCAGACCCCACACACACCTGCCCATACACATGTACACACACCAGTTCATACACATGTACACACACCTGCTCATACACATGTACACACACCTGCTCATACACATGTACACACACCTCTTCATACACATGTACACATGTACACACACCTGTTCATACACATGTACACATGTACACACACCTGTCCATACACATGTACACACACCTGCTCATACACATGTACACACACCTGCCCATACACATGTAGGTACACCTGCTCATACACACTGACGTATCTGCACACATGTCCTCCCTACTGGACACTTGCATACTCTTCCTCTGGCCGTGCTGACCGCTCCCTCCTCCTCTTCCTCTCAGCTACCAGATCCACACGGGGCTCCAGCACTCCATCATCCGCTCGCGCCAGCCGCTCTGTCTGCCGCCGGACGCCCCCACGCTGCCTGAGCGCCTGCAGCGGGCCGGCTACGCCACGCACATGGTGGGCAAGTGGCACGCAGAAGGGAAGGGCTGAGCTGGGTAGGGGGTGGTGAGAGCCAAGGATTCACGTTTCACCGCTTTCTATGGCTCGATGGGCTGGCCATCAGTCTTAGCCGGCTCCCATAAAGAGAGAAATAACCGGGCCATTTCCTAGCTGCCTCCCCTTTTCAGTCAATATACCTGAGCTGAATATATTTTGTTTTGTGCTTTGCTTTGTAATTAAAGGATATGAATAGGCAGAAAACAACGCCAGTGTGCAGTTGCCAATTCACTTTACTACGTTCCAATAATGTGCAGCCCTGCAGCTACCTCCAGAAATGTAAGGGAGGCCTGAAGCTGCTGAGGCCTTTGCACCTGATTCTGAATGAAATATGCAGTGGAGTAGAGAACAACTGGGAAATTGGTCGTTAGTGATGCAGGTCAGTGAGCTGTCTCCATAAGGTGTAATCTGTTCTCTGTCGACTATGCTGTTGCTGGTCAGTGGTTTCATTCCCAGAACAGTCAAAGAGGGCCTTCAGGAAGCTAACTGAAGCTGTGCTGCACCTCCTAATTCCCTGTGGCATTCTGGATCCATGTCAAGTAAAAAAACAAGTGCAGGTATTATATTAGTCATGTTGTGGGGAAACATGCTTTCACCAGCAGCTTTCTGGTAAATGACTGTGGCTAGACCTCTTTGTTATGACTGGACAGACAATTATTTTAGTCCCTGAAAAGAGTGTAGGAAAATTCAATGGAAAACGGTCAGAGCCTACAGCTGTTCTGAGGGCTTTGTGGGTTTGACGTGCATGTAGTTCTGACCGCCGCTAAGCGTAGAGCATAGCTAGGGTAGTGGTCAATAAGGTTAGGGTCTTGGTGGGCAGTCATCGCCCCAAGACTGGGCCCCCGACACAGTTTTCTGTGAATATCTCTTATATATTGGTCCCAAGGGGCCATGTCAGCCTGTCCCATATCTGTTTATTTGAGGTATAATGCCACCTAGATGAAATGAAAAAAGCAAAAACGAGTAGTTTTAGTTGCAGGTATTCTGGCTGACATGTTCAAAACTGCATAAAATTTAAAGTGTAGGATCACTAAGATACCCTCTAAATGCATGCCAAGTTTCGTGGAATTCCGTTCATATGAGCTACACACACGCAAACACAGGCACGCACATACTCACACACAGACACAAACGCATTCACACGCACATACGCACACGCACACATAAACACACACACACACAGGCATGCATACACACAAACATGCACGCACATGCACACAGACACAATTGACAAGCGTGATTTATTTTTGCGGAGAGAATATGCAGGACTGAGCAGCAGTGATATGTTGTACCGATTTGCGGTACATCTAGTTGTTGAACATGGCAGTGATTTTGCATCCATCATACAGGTGACACTGTCCACTTGCGTGACCTTTTGACCTTTTAAGATGTATTAACTCTTTTTTGATCCCGTGAGGGAAAAATTTGACAGATTTGCAAGAGTTGAGTTGGTGTGCAGTCATCACATTCTTGCCAACAATCCACAGAAGGGGGTCAAACAAGCAACATGCATGATTTTCACTTTCCATCACATATACCCCCCTCCATATCACACATATCTGCCTGAATATGGGTGCATATATGGTTTATATAGCACTTTTGTTTTGTGTGCATAGGTGTGTGTATCCATAGCATGTGTGTTTGTGTTGACCTGTTCATGCCTGTGCACAGCACAAGTAGGTGTGTATGCTGCTGGCGTGGTGTGTCTTGGCCTGCAGGTAGCCGTGGGAGGGGCAGTGGAATGTGACGGGCCTGTTATAAGCAGTCAGACGCCTCTCCCAGGATCCCTCTGAGGCATCTGGGTCCCAGACTCACGGCTCTCCCACCCAGCACCATACCTAGCCAGACACATGGAGAGAGGGCTCAAACTGACCAGTCGCGACTGACTGACCACCTCCATCTCATCCACACAGCTGGAATGTACTGGGGCTCGCCACCTATGGATAAGAGCCCTTATATATAAACAACAAAAGAGAGGGATCTGTTGATGGTTTTGTTTTTGATGGATGTTGTTTTTTTGATGGATGTTGTTTTTGTTGTTTTTCTGAGAGGATGACTCTGTTCTGATTGGATCTAATAGTATTACTGTAGTAAGAGCCGGTTAAATTAAAAATTTGGGTTCGCCAGCTAAGGAGCATACCTCAAACCAGTCAGGGAGCAGGGTCCATGGTAACCATGAAGGTGACCGGGAGGCAGCCCTCGATCCAGACCCAACGTCCCTGCTCAGGGTGGCCACTCTGGGCTACCTCTCTGCCTGCTATTGGGGCCACACGGACACGGTGCTCGTCTCCAAAACCTTCAGCAGGATGGCCAATCAGAGCGCTCCACTGCCACTGCCGCCACTATCACCACGAACCTCCTCCTCAAGCACATCATTTTTTTTCTTGGTGGACTGACCAGGGCTACAGGGACGCGGGCTACCATGGCTCTGACATCCGCACACCCATGCTGGACCAGCTGGCGGCTGAGGGGGTCAAGCTGGAGAACTACTACGTCCAGCCCATCTGTTCACCATCCAGGAGCCAGCTGATGACCGGGCGGTGAGTATGAGGACCCGGTCATGTCCCTCAAATGCACCCACTGCAGCAATAACTCCCCCAATGACATAGTAGCTCTGAAATACAACACACACACAACTACAACAAAGCCCACTAATCTGTATTTAAAGGTTACTATGATGTGTCAATGGACATGGTCATCCAGTCACTATAGGAATGTCTGCTGACTGACTATGTTTGTATGTAATTATATGGGTCTGGTTTTGCTGCACTGTAAAAAATAACTACATTATAGAATTGCATGATTTTTATTAGAATTAAAATATTTTGGTCTGTGTATCCAGTCCAAACATGAATAAGACATCACAACAAACAGTAGCAGGAAATAAAAACAGTCAGGTCAGGTCTCCCCTTCCCATTCATATCAGTCTCTGTATTTCTGAGAGTAACACTGTAACAACTCATAAGGTAATCTTTCAACTGCGATACGTGGCAATTCTCTGTGTGTATTGTCCTCTGCGGTGTGCCAGGGAAGAGGCGCTGTTTTCGTCGGCCCCGTCTGGCTGGTGATTCAGAGGCAGTGCAGTGCAGTCTGTCAGTCATCGGCCCTTGGTGCAGAGCAGCATACTGTCCTCTCAGCGCCAGCTCGGGGTGGCCATCACAAAGCTGCTCATGTTTGATCCATCATCCTTGGCTGACGTGGCGTCTTTTCCCTCTCCCTCTCTCTCTCTCTCTCTCTCTCTCTCTCTCTCTCTCTCTCTCTCTCTCTCTCTCTGCGCCTTGTTCTTGGCTTGTTTTTCAAACAGTCACACAAACTCACACATGCTCTCACACATGCAAACACACACACACACATAAATGCACTAAGAAATAAACACACTCCCTTCTGCTTTCTTGAATTTAAGCAAACACACACATACAATACACACACAAACGCTTATATATGATGCTTATACAATTCAGGAACTAACAAACAATAGCAGGACGGGTTCCTAATGAGCTGATTAGATGAATGATTAAAACTCGCTGCCTATTATTAGGATAAAGGCCCAAACACCATCAGTCTTCACATGCTTTGCTTCCTCTTCTCAGCTACTACTACAGTTATACACACTGAAATACACATACATCCACACACACACACACACACACACACACACACACACACACTACAGTTATACACACTCAAATACACACACATCCACACACACCTCACCCATACAACCCACTTGTATACTCTTCCTCTGCTTATACTTACTACCCTCTCTCCTCCTCATCTCAGCTACCAGACCCCACACACACCTGCTGCCTATACACATGTACACACACCAGTTCATACACACGTACACGCACCTGCTCATACATGTACACACACCTGCTCATACACATGTACACACACCTCTTCATACACAGGTACACATGTATACACACCTGTTCATACACATGTACACATGTACACACACACCTGTCCACACATGTACACACACCTGCTCATACACATGTACACACACCTGCCCATACACATGTAGGTACACCTGCTCATACACACTGGACGATTCTGCACACATGTCCTCCCTACTGGACACTTGCATACTCTTCCTCTGGCCGTGCTGACCGCTCCCTCCTCCTCTTCCTCTCAGCTACCAGATCCACACGGGGCTCCAGCACTCCATCATCCGCTCGCGCCAGCCGCTCTGTCTGCCGCCGGACGCCCCCACGCTGCCTGAGCGCCTGCAGCGGGCCGGCTACGCCACGCACATGGTGGGCAAGTGGCACCTGGGCTTCTGCCGGCCCGAGTGCCTGCCCACGGGCCGTGGCTTCCAGAGCTTCCTGGGCTCGCTGACGGGCAGCGGCGACCACTTCACGCACCAGAGCTGCGACGGTGCAGAGGCCTGCGGCTTCGACCTGCACGACGGAGAGCGGCCCGCCTGGGAGCTGAGGGGCAACTACTCCACGCTGCTCTACACCGAGAGGTCCGACACACACACACACACACACACACACACACACACACACACACACACACACACACACACACACACACACACAACTACTCCACGCTGCTCTACACCGAGAGGTCCGACACACACACACACACATACACACACACACAACTAATCCACGCTGCTCTACACCGAGAGGTCCGACACACACACACACACACACACAACTACTCCACGCTGCTCTACACCGAGAGGTCCGACACACACACACACACATACACACACACACAACTACTCCATGCTCCTCTACACCAAGAGCTCCTACACACTACTCCACACTGCTCTATGCTGAGAGGTCCGACACACACACATACACACATGCACACATGCACACACACAAACACACACAGACATAGATGCCTCTCACTGTACACATAGAGACACAGGGCTGGAGAGACACTACAGTTAGGGGAAATGACATTTTAGGCCCTATGAAAGAATTGGCTACAATATTGGCCCCGCCAATAAACAAAAGGCCTGGCCCTTGGAATTGCCCCCTGCCTTACGTTGCCCCTGAATACCGGAGAGCAGGTCAGAGCCTGGGGGTCAGGCTTGGAGTCAGGGTTTGCTTCAGCCAGCAATTGCTATTTAAGACCCAAAGAGTGGGCTGGTTCCAATCATGCAGGAGTGTGGCCAATTCCACACATGCCACCTGCTGGACGTGGAGAGACACTACAGGAGGGCAGGACAGAGTGGGGCGGGTGCTCAGTCATTAGCGTACTTATAATAAAAGGACTTTGCTCATACACATGTGGATATACAGTACACTCATAACCACAGATATTATAGGAGTCGTAACTCAAACACTTGCATAATCACACATGCACACACAAAGGAATGAGAAATGACAGTGAATGAGAGAATCATATACTAATTTAGAAGCACTGATTGATTCTTCTTTACATAGGAAGTGACTTACTGCATGTTGCGCAAATGCAGTAGCTTCTTGTGAATGACAAATCATGGTGCTACTAAAGGAAGTTGTGGTTATGCCTGCATTGGACAACTGCACATATTTGCCTAGTGACCTAATAGTGCAGAAGTAAAGGAAATTCCTTGTAGCTGAGATGCATGTCAGGCTGTAATGTATTTCTGAGTCTAGCAGATGAGTTGCTCTTGGTAGACAGTGAAGCTATCTATCTAGGGTTGTATCTGTTCAATTACTAGAAAATCTTATTCTGCAGGACTTGCGTGGCACTTCCTTTATCAGTTATCTGTTTCAGTTGTGCTCTGTCTTCCGCTTTAGCTAAAAGTATTTGCCTACTGAATACATTAATAAATGAAAGTGCCTGTTACAGAGGCTGCTTCTGTGACCAGCTGATATCTTTGGAGTTTTAAGATTCTCCTCTCCTCCTCTCTCCTCTTCCTCTTCCTCTCCTCTCTTTCTCTCTACCTCTTTTCTTGTCCTCACTTCTCCTCTCCTTCTCTCCTCTTCCTCTCCCTCTTCTTTTCTTCTTTTCTCCTCCTCTCCTCTGTGTTCCTCCCATCAGGGTGAAGCAGATCCTGCGCTCGCACCCTTCCCAGAAGCCCCTGTTCCTGTACGTGGCGCTCCAGGCTCTCCACACCCCCCTGCAGGCTCCTGCCCGCCTGCTGCGGCGCCACAGCGATCTGGGCAACCGGCCGCGCCGCCACTACGCTGCCATGCTGACCGGCGTGGACGAGGCAGTCGGCGAGGTGGTGCGCGAGCTCCGTGCCAGCGGCCTCTACCGCAACTCCGTGCTGGTCTACTCCTCGGATAATGGCGGGCAGCCACTGTCCGGTGGCTGCAACTGGCCGCTGCGTGGCGGCAAGGGCTCTTACTGGGAGGGCGGCGTACGGGCCGTGGGGTTTGTCCACAGCCCACTGCTGAAGCGCCGCGGGGTGGTCAGCCGGGCGCTTATCCACGTGTCCGACTGGTACCCGACGCTGCTCGGGCTGGCCAGAGCGGCGGGGGCGAAGGACCGGCGGCTGGACGGTCAAGACGTGTGGGGGGCCATTAGCGAAGGCCTGCCGTGCCCGCGCAACGAGATCCTGTTCAACATCGACCCAGTGTCGCGTCGGGAGGGCGAACCGCACCAGCAGAGGGCACTATGCCGGGGCCAAGCTTCGCATCTGGGGACACGGGGCGGCGGGCGCACTGCCACGGGGTGACTGGAAGCTGCTGACGGGCCCCATGGGCGACGGAGACTGGTTCCCACCGCACACGCTGACCACCGAGGAAGAGGGGGCCGCACTGGCGCCGCCGCCCGGTTGGCAGGCCCTGGAGAAGCGGCGCGACCAGCACGCCAAATCCGTCTGGCTCTTCAACATCACCGCCGACCCGTACGAGCGGCGCGACCTGTCCGAGGTGCGGCCCGAAGTTGTGCGCCTGCTCATGGGCCGCATCGCTGAGTACAACCAAACCCGCCCGTGCCCCAAGAACCCCACCCGGACGACCAGCTGGTCGAAATCAAGCTCCTCCGGTGGGTGTGGACCCCCTGGCTGGGCCGGGAGGGGGCGAGTGGAGGCATCGCTGGGGGAAACGAGGTGGCGGCGTTGGGGGCGGCGATGGGGGGAGGTGCCCTGGCTCTGGGTGCTTACAGGCGGGTGGCCGTCAAACACTGTAAGGTCTGCAGGCTGCGCGCGCTCTTCAAGAAGGTTGGCTTTCGTATGCAGAGGGCCTCACTGTTCTTTTAGCCTGGGGAGAGAAGTGTGTGTGTGTGTGTGTGTGTGCGTGTTATGGGGAGAGAAGTGTGTGTGTGTGTGTTAGTGTGCGTGTGCGTGTGGTGGGGAGGGGTGGTTGCAAAGAGGAGCCTGGAGGACTGGGGTTGCGTCACAAGACTTGCTGAATCATTGTGGCCTGCCCCTATTTCTTACTGTGGCCAATGTGGGAGGTCACTGTGTATGTGTGTGTGTGTCTGTGTGTGTGTAAAAGGGTGTGTGAAAGTGTGTGTGAAAAATGATGTCTGTGTGTTTTTCTGCTGACGGCTTTCCCTCTTGTCTACAGATGGACACACTCACATGATGACATTAACATCCCACAATGGTTCTCTTTCTCTTTTCTTCCCTTTCTCTTTTCCTCCCTTTCTTTTCTCCCTTTCTCTTCTCTTCCCTTTCTCTTCTCTTCTTCTCGTGATGATGCCATGGACGCCATGACACACACGCACCATCTTTCTTACTCCACGAACCTCTCACATACTCTCCTGCTTAGAAGCTTTGCTGCTCAACAAACTAGTCCCCCCTTCCATGACCCGGAGGCAGATTCATGGTGAGGCCATGACCAACCGTCACCTGCTGACCTCATCCTCATTCCATGGTTAATGATGATTAACTCGCTATATGTTAACTGAGAAGGGAAAGGCAATATCGATGCTTACTGTGTCATTGTTTATTTCCTTTATTGTGCTGTTCACTGGAGGGTTTTTTTAATAAATAAGAAAATAAACATGTTTTGTGGATCCCCTTTGCTCTGTTCAGCAACAGCAACTCCCAGGTGGAGTTTAAATCAACAAGTACAGTATACGTGTTTGTGTGTTGTTGTGTGTTTTACTGATATGTGTGTGTGTGTGTGTGTGTGTGTGTGTGTGTGTGTGTGTGTGTGTGTGTGTGTGTGTGTGTGTGCGTGTGTGTGTGTGTGTGTGTGTGTGTGTGTGTGTGTGTGTGTGTGTGTGTGTGTGTGTGTGTGTGTGTGTGTGTGTGTGTGTGTGTGTGTGTGTGTGTGCGTGTGTGTGTGTGTGTGTGTGTGTGTGTGTGTGTGTGCGCGTGTGTGTGTGTGTGTGTGTGCGTGCGTGCATGTGTGTGTGTGTGTGTGTGTGTGTGTGTGTGTGTGTGTGTAAATGTACGTTTATGTGTGGGTTTTATCGACCAGCATATGCCGTTGCTGTGAGCCACTCTGCGTAGGAGGAACGGCAGGTACCCTCTCTCTCTCTCTCTCTCTCTCTCTCTCTCTTCTGCTCTCTCTTCTTTTCTCTCTCTCTTTCTCTTCTGCTTGTTCTTTCTCTCTCTCTCTCTCTCTCCCCTACTCCTTCTCTTCTCTCTCTCTCTCTGTCTCTCTCTCCCCTACTCTGTCTCAGTGTTTAATTAAGCCTGGCCTCATTAGTCCCTCGCCTGCACTCCGCAGAGCTCAGCTAATGTTCTCTCTCCCTCCTAATCTCGTCGCCTTCCTCTCCTGCTCTCTCTCTCTCTCCCATCTTCTCTACACCTTTTCTTCTCCTCCCTCTCTTGTGCTCTCTCTCTCTCTTTTCTTTACCTCCCTCTTTCCTGCTCTCTCTCTCTCCTCCAACTGCTCTCCTGCTTCTTTTCGCCGGCGTCTTGTGTACCTCTCTCTGCATTAGCATCGCCACAACTTGCTTTGTTTAAATATTACGAAACAAACCACTTTATTCCTCCCACTCCTCGGAGTCGTTCTCCTCTTCCTCACTCTGCTGGATCTTCTCATGCTCTTCCTCCACTGCTCCGCCACGCTGTTGTTCTTTTCTCTCTCTCTCTCTCTCTCCCTCTCTCTCTCTCTCTCTCCATTTTTATTGGTTGGGTTCAAAGGTAATGGGCAGGATGGGCGATGAGACATATGACATGGACAGTTACATAAAGTGAGGAGGAGGAGGAGAAGGGAGGAAGGGATCCCCTGGGCATCCAGGCTACTCTCTGTGAAGAACCCGGCGCCTGGAGCTGACCTCCTATATCTCACACAGATATCACAAAGAACTTTGTTTTATTTGTTTATTTTTTTTTGTTTTGTTTTTTCTCTCACCACATTTCTGTTGCATTGACAAGAATGTTCATTTCAGACCGTAATTATGACCCCGGCTGCAAGGATTGACTCAAGTTGGCCAATCTGGGTTATTCTTCATGGGGATATGTGAGGGCAAGCATTTTCTGTACCCCTGGCCTTTTGAACTTTACAGTCGTCCTACTCGGGAGGGCTCCCACCATAGGGTAGAAGAAAACAAGAAAAGAAAGCAGAAGCCAGCAGCCTTTTGAGTGGTGGTGACACATACTCCACATTTCTCCTGTGTGTGGGGGGGGGGGGGCAGGGGGGTGACGGTCTTGGGTTATAAACAGCGACACACGAGGAAGTTCTCCAGCAGGCCAGCTGTGAGGGAATGACCTTCCGTGACCTCGCTGTGGATCCGCCATAGAAGCTGAAGCACCGGGAAGCTGACAGACACACCCGGGGCCTTCCTCAGTCTCCTCTGGGCTTGTGGCCTCGTCGCACACTAAGGATTTACGTCCAGACCTGTATTGTGTGCTCTGGACAGGGACGCTCTATACTTTCAAAAACACACTTCAGCCTAGAATCAGTTGTCACATGGATGTTTGATGTATGATGTTTGTATGTTTCACGCATGTTTGAGCATCAATGTATGTAGATTACCTGTAGATACCACAGACTACACCATTGTAACAGGCCTGTAAGACAACATATGTTGTCTGAAGCTAGGCAGAAGAAAGTTGGCTACAACACTGTTTTTGTACCAAAAACTAGCTTATTGAGATAAGTACAGAGACTCTGTGTGTGTGTGTTTGATCGAGCTGATTGTAGAACATTGTTCTATGCTAACAGGATGGGATGAGTATATAAAGTGTGTTTGTAATTATGACAGCATGCTGCTATTGGCAGGGCCTCAAGAGCAATGTGAAAGCTGCAGAATACAATAGGCTTGCGCTTCCCTCCTCATTTGACTCAAATACACAATGAAATGATATTTCCTATTTATGAATCATTGAATCCACCAGTTTCAGGAAAGGTTGTTGATATTTGAAGTAAACAGCTGATCACCACTCTCTAACATGCTTCTGAAGCAGCATGTTGTTTGGCTGTGTTCTGTTCAAGCATTATGTTTGTTTCCCATTTACAGAGCCAGGGCTATCCCAACACCGGAGGGTTTATTTGCGCAAACACTGAACAAACAAAGGAACAATTGGCTGAATATAACAAAAAGTGCACGAGATTAGAATCAGTGGGAATACCTTTAATCTTTACAATTAGAGATAACATCACTGGGTGATAAATCAACCTTTCAGTATGTACTCTGTGTTCAATAAAGACAGATAGAACAAAACTGTGCATGATTACAGAATGACAACTTCACATACACAAACACACACACACCAGTCAAGTTATACCTCAGTCGATGGGTCCTTCCTTCCAATGACAGAAAGTTCTGGAGGGAGAAACGGAGACAGCCAACTCCTCACACTGGATGACTCATTCAGGAATGACTGTTCAGTTTGGCACTCGACCTAAATTGCTTCACTCACTGCCTCACTCGCCGTGTTAGTATCATACGCAACGGCGAGTGCTCTAAAAAACAACCTCAGACATCTGCCACATACATTAATGATATAAAGTAATGGGTGGGTGGGGGTGTATGTAGTGCATTACACCAACAGGAACAGAGGAGGTATTGTTCTGATTTGGGCCTATCACATGTTTTCTTTCATTCATCTTAGTTAGAGAGGAGTTTTCAAATGCTGCTTGCATGTGCTAAAACCAATCGGTATACATAGCCTAGAGGAAATGAAAATGTGCTCTGTGGTCAAGCATTTTTGTAGACAACACCCAAAGCACTGAATGTTTCCCTGTGCTTCTTGTAAAAAGCAAAGAAGAAACATGCCAAATGATTGTAATGGAGTTCCCGTCAGTGCTTTTGGTCCAAAGCCGAACCTGTGTAGAGTCACTGTTGAACACGTCAGTTAAATTCAAAGGAATTCTGTGTGTTCTCCCCCCATCTTACTGGAAAACCTCAAATTGTCTGGAGGCTCAAAGGTCGAGAAGTGTGTGGAAATTCCATTGATGATGAGACAGGACAAGAGATAAAGTTGAACTAATCAAGACGACCCCTTAAAATGGTTTCAACAGAACACAATTTCCTTTCTAATAACCCTTTCTTGTTGGGTGTAAAAGTTTCTCAAAACATTTTCACTGCTAAAAAGTACTTTAAGGAACCACCAAAATTAGGCTAGGCCTACTCTGTAAACACATTTCTATCAGAAGGTTTTTTGAAAGATCCATTAGGAGCACCCTTTCTCAACAAGAATACCATATTACCCTCTTGTATTTTGCTTCTGGCAACTGAAAACACTACATACTCACACACATCTACCCCACACATCTACCCCCCCCCCCCCCACACACACACACACAAACTGTACAAACACATGCACAAACACACAGAGTGCCACAATTAATACCAAGGCACCTCTACACTGCTCTAATTAGGCTTTCATATCAGCCAGCCTCCCTGTAATTATGGCCAAGAACTCTGTGCTCCTGTATTCACTGCAAGCACTCCTTAATCACTGTTCCTCTCCATGCGGCTGCCCAAGGAGGACGAGCTGCCACACACACACACACACACTCACATACGAACTAGGCATATGGACAGGAAAGTGTGGGGTAGGGCTGACAAGCTTACGCACGCCTCTCTCCACTAAAATGCAAGCTGCACATAATTTGCCAGAGGAACATATGCAGAACACAAACACACACACTCTAAAAAAATATTTTCACACCTTTTGAAACCAACAACTGACACTTCTCACAATCAGCTCTTTCCTCTTCGCTCTCCCTTGCTTGCACACACATGAACAACAGCAGATAATTACAGAAAAACAGAAAACACCCCAACTGCACCGACATGAAAAAATGTGAACCCAGAAGATTCAATGTGATTAAAGTGTATAGATATTCCAATCTACACTAATCTGTCCATAATGAAGAGAAAATGACAATGGCCAACCCAGCAAGAGGCTATAAAGGTATTAGCCCACCCCCTGAGTGGGTTGGGAATTGATGTATGTTCAGGTGAGCCACTGATCCTACCTGCCTTGGCCTTTGGCAGGCTTATCATTGACATGATCAGCGTGTTATCAAATTAATAACTGATCATCATACATTGAGCTTCGGAATCAAGTTATTCTATTATACCATGCAACATTCATGGCTGGTTTATATATTTAAAAAAATACATTAACAGTGGTTACTCAATTCTCAGGCTATGCATGGAGAAAGACGTTTTCATATGGTAATGGAAATAAGAACCGAAATTGAAACTAAACATGTTTTACATCATGTAACTCCACTAAATGTGATGGCATTGCGCCACCCTCCTTTGGCTTGACACTATGCAGGAGCACAGTGTTGACTCAACGCTGCCAGCCTACTCGACACCCCTTCGGTCGCAGTGCTAATGCAGCACCGGATCTCCTACTCCGCGTCTTGCTTTCCATCTCCTCTCGGCACTAGGGAGAAAATCTCGCGTTGCTGTACGCTCTCTCTCTCTCTCTCTCTCTCTCTCTCTACTACCACCCCTCATCGCCCCCTCCCTTTCCTCTGTCTCTATCTCCCTCTCCTTTTGAGTAGACGAGATCTCCTCCCGAAACCTGAGCGAGGCAGTCACCAAAAACGAGAGGCGATATCTCTCTCACACTGCACAACATGGCTACTATTGTAACCTCGACAAGGTTCACAGACGAATATCAGCTATATGAAGAACTCGGAAAGTGAGTAACAATAGCCTACTGCTGTTTCCTTTTCCTTGCTGCTCCGTATCTCATTGTAGCTGAATGTTGACAATGCAGAGTAGGTTTTGCATGTCAAAAAGGCAAGTAAAAACTAGCGGATAGGAGGCTCGCGTCCGCCCAGCTGTGAATTGTTTACATTAAATTCGGATGTTTGTTTCATTTGTGTCGTTCTCAAACACCATTGCCATAGGTTAAGACCGCTCACCGCTGGGAGAGCATGCATGTGAACATCTTGGTTGCTAGCTGGTATGAATATTTCCTCATGTCAGATAGACTGCTCATAAATCGCCATCCACGGACAGGATGGTCACAAAGGCTCATATCATGGCACGACAAGAGGTTATTAGGCCAATTGTAACTTTTTAGCTGTAGCCTAATATTTGTGAGGCATGTGACAGTCGCCACGCCAGAAGGAATGGCTTACTGCAGACTTGTGTAATAGCTGTGTCATACTCCTCGGCAAATGTAGCCACTTTGTGTTTTGTTCAGCATCACTCGAGTAGTGTCACAACGAAGCCAGCTTGAGAGCTAGCGCTCTGCAACATTTGATAGGCTACCTACCTAAACGCTGAGTGATATATCGGCTGCATCTATTTGCAAGATTAATAGTCTTTGAAATCACATTAGTCTGTGTAGCCTATTGCATATGAGGATTGCTGATCTGTATAATCAGCATGTTATGGTTTGACCCTTGGGTGAAAGATAACAGTCTACGCGTGTTCTCAGTGTAGCCTGGTAAGCTTCCTGTCAAAGGGGTGTTTCATGGCCATCAAAACCGCCCCTTGCTTATCAGCGCTTGTATTTCCGTTGAAATTCACCGCCAGTCATGGTAGTATAATTCCAATAGCGTTGTAGCCTACATTAAAGTTGTGTTACCGCCTTGCGCAATGGCCATTGTCAGTTACTAGAGAAAGTGTTGTTTAGTCAGTGAAAAAAACAATGTCCACATGTTTGCCATTCCAATACAGGGGTGCCTTTTCTGTGGTTCGACGATGTGTCAAGAAATCCACGGGACAGGAATATGCTGCAAAAATAATAAATACGAAAAAGCTGTCTGCCCGAGGTAAGTCTTTTTAAAGTCATGGTATTCCAAGAAATGGTTTCATGATTCTTGCACTCTTGACTTGTGTGCCTAGAAATATATGCAGATATCTTATTCATTTACCAAGCATAATAAGCATCCCCAATGCAATAAGCAACCTGGTATAGGCCTACTCTATGACCATGTAAGCATCTTTTAGTGACATGTTGCAGAGTCTGAAAGCGTTTTAGGACACAAGCTTTAAAAAAGCTGTAGTAAGATGGTCTCACAAATGGTAGGCCTACACAAGATCTATTTCCTTACATTTTGCTCAATTCAAGTTAGAAGTAGATCCTCAGCGCACATAAGCCTTGTCCCACAACTTGCATTCCAGATGAAGTTGCTCCAATTGTTGTTTTTTATTTACTAAAAGAAACACAGCCCCATGCCATTTGTACACAATGTCAAGAAGTTTTCTCAGTGGCCATAACATGCACCCAGTTGCACCTCTCCACCTAATAACAGGCCTACTGCTTTGTGTTGGCCCCTCGAGGGACACTAGCCAGTCTGCACAGTTGTCCAGGTTAACCATAACAAGTCTAGTGTGCCGTAGAGGAAAGCAGTGGCCTTTTAAAGCATTTGGACATCCCATGGGCTGCCGAAGTTGCTGGTAGTTTTGGTGCTCTTATCAGGCCATCCAGAATCAAGCCTACTTTTGACATGTGCAAAACAATAGCTTTGCATAACACAGATAGCTTGCTTGAGTTATGAAAGCAAAAATTGTGGTGTTCTATGGCTGCAATAGATATTCAGAACAAGCTTGTTGTCCAGTCGCTTACTTTTAGTCATTCACTATGTTGAATTGAAACTAGCCTGAATGAATCAGCCAGACTTCTAAAATGACTGTGTTATGTTATGCAATCAGGCAGTATTGTGATACCCAACAGCATCAAATACAATGGATAACAGTTTATTATATGTTTATTACCAACAAGCAAATTGCACAATGTCGTTGGAAAATGAACCCTGCAGCACGGCCTTTAAGTGCCACATATTGTTTGTGTGTAGTTCAAACCAAGGCTTGAAGTGGTTCAATCTGATGTAGTGAGAATTCTCTTTCTCTCTCTCTCTCTCTCTCTCTCTCCCTCTCCCTCCTCTCACTCTTTGTTGCACCTTGCTTGAGTCACACTCGAGTGTGGCTCTCATCTGCTCTAATGAAGCCTCTGTGAGGAAGGACAGGATACGTGAGACTCACTCGCCGTTCCCGCCACCACCGCAGGAAAACAAAAGCACCGGATCTATTTCTGGAAAGTGGACACTGTGTATACCTGTATGCCCTACCGGCAGTATCGAGTTTTGGGGTGGAGTGAGGTGGGGTGGAAAAGGGACATCTTTTTAAAACACTTGACATTGATAGAGATGGCTATTAATTAGATTCCTGCCTCATCCACCACCCCTACCCCCACCCCCACCCCCCGCCTCCTTCGTTTGTCTTCACTACCATCATTTGCTGTCCTCTTAGTCATCCATGTGTTCATCCATTTGTCCGTGAGGCAGCATCCAAGCCAGACATTCTCAGCCATGCATGAAGGTCAATCAATGAGTGTGTTCCTTGGAACCATGCGGGCATCTCACTTCACTGGAATCTGCCAGCGTTACCATGTACCAAGTTGCCATGGTGCCATTGTTGTGGGTTGTTTGCTTGCTTTCTATTTGACTTGCATTATTAGATTTCTTAACCTTTACCAGTAACAAAGACTTGAAAGTATAAGAAGTGTAAATATCTCTTTGGAACTAGTGTTTGGTAGTTTAAGTCTCCATATATTGTGTCTCAGGGGCTTAGGAGATCAATCTCAGTTCACTGCATTGGTGCTAGTCGTTGGATGCTTCTCATGAGCTCTCTCTCTCTACGTGCAGTCCATTGCTGTACTGTACTGCAGATAAATTAAAGCATTGTTTGTTATTGACTTTATTTAAAAGATCAGTTTAAAAAGGTAATTAGCCCCCCACTCACCCACACCGCCCCTCAATTTGGCATCTTTGGCAGAGTTCCTGTCAAGTAACCTGGCAACTGTTTTCTTGAAACTGTTCATCACGTTGGCTGGCACGGAATAAAAAACTAAAGTGTCCCATTTATCTGGCGTGGCAGCGGAGAGCGGCCAGAGCCCCGTCTCTAAATCTCTCATGACCATAATGTCCAGTGGCCTTAATCAAAGCTGAAAGCCCCTTGGACATGACTGTTTGTTCGACACAAAAAACACCACAATTATCTGTCTCTCATGTCTCATCTGCAGGCCATATTGATGTTTGTAAAAGGGCAGTCCTTTCACAGCCATGGGTTTTTGCTTATATAGGCTATATTAAATTATAAATTGCATGTGGAAGCAGGATTCTTTACCAAGCTGGCAAATGTGTGACATTTGTGCATTCTTGGGTTGTAAAGCCAGTGTTGAATGTGACATGCTGAAACCACTTGCTTGGAGAGGTCATGTGATGACCCATTGAATCTTACTATTGCTCTGTTGCTTTGTAGGATTCTACATTTGATAAATCCTACTCAGTCTTACTAGTTCAGGCCCAGAGTTGGTCATATGTGATCATAATAAACAAGGGCTTGAAGATTACTGGTGAATGTAAAAGAAATGGCCAAAGGTGACCAAATCTCCCTCCTCCAGATTGACACCAATACAAAGGCGTTGTGACATCGGTCCAAGGCAGCAAGGGCTTTACGATGGATTAGATTTGTGCCACAAGTCAGAGTGTTCATTCTCTGGTGATCTGGCACTGTAATGAGCGTCTTTGATGAGGAGCCTCTGGGCTGATTAGTGTGCCCTGCCTTCCTATCTCCACCACCACGAGATCACCACTGTCATATCCACTCGTGTGGCTTGCTAAGACCTGCTTTGCCACAAACCCAGCAATTTATTATCTCTCTCTCTCTCTCACTCTCTCTGTCTTTCTCTCTCTCTCTCTCTCTCTCTCTCTCTCTCTATCTATTTTCTCTACATCATCCATCTGTCTTTCTATCACTTTCTCTCTTTCTTTCTCCCTCTCTTCTCCTTGTGTTTCCATGCATCTTCTGTTTCACCGCACTGTTTGTGGTCCCCTGGTGCAGATCCTGGGCTGCTGTTGCTTTTGCATAAGGTCCTGCATAATTCCGTATAAAAAGTGCGCGTGGTCTTATGTAAATCAGCTGTGCGCGCCGGTGGCCCGAGTCGGCCCAGCCGAGCCGAGCCGAGCTGCCTACCATCGGTTGCGCTGCGGCACACACACACACACAGCGCCACACAGGCGCACGCTCCACTCCTCTCTCTGTTCCTCTCAGCTCCATCTCCAGAGTGGAGGCTGCTCCTCGCTGCAGCGCCTCCCACTCAGTTGCCTCTTTGCTGGGCTGCAAGCAGTGACTAGTGCCCCTCTCCTGGGACATTCCTGACTGGCAGTGGTGTGGTTCCCAGACCTATTCAGTTTACCTCTAAATAGCTACATGTACAAAACAATAAGCCTGCTTTTATCATAGGGTATGCTCAGGGTTAAAGACTTGGCATGCGTAGGCTTATATGCTTTATGTTATGTATGTGTAAGGTGGGTTGAATATTTGGCATGTATAGCTTTATACACGCCAAAAGGTTACACTAGGTTCATTTAATAATGTGTGTGTGTGTGTGTGTGTGTGTGTGTGAGAGAATGTGTGTCACAGGTAGAGATGGAGAAATGGAATGTAGATGGTGGGCGTGTGGAGGCCCTTGCGTGCAGTTGGAGCAGGGGACAGACTCCATTGCCGAGTCTCTCTCTCTATCTCTCTCTCACTCACTCTGTCTCTCTGTCTATCTCTATCTCTCACTCTCACTTTCACTCTCTCTGTCTATCTCTCTCTCTCTCTCTCTCTCTCTCTCTCTCTCTCTCTCTCTCTCTCTCTCTCTCTCT
>NC_063206.1:14437756-14475256 GCF_017589495.1 Alosa alosa | reverse complement strand
TGCTGCACAGGGGATTTAAGAGGTGATGGGGGTGGGAGTGTATGTATGTGTGTGTGTGTGTTGGGGTTTGTCAAGTGTTTCCCTGGCAACAGTAACTGAATGATGTTAGAAGGAGGGGGATTTGAGTCAGGACTGGCAGCTGGGCTAGTGTGGGCGCGGCTTATCTGTTTGAGGTGGGGTATATTGAAGCGGCATAATGGTCGAAGTTGAAGTTGAAGAAGACTTAATGATAATGAATATGTCATATCTCTCTTTCTTTCTTTCTCTTTTTCGCTGTCTTTCTTTCTGTCTTTCATTTTCTCCCTTTTTTCTCTCTCTCTGTGAATGTGTATGTGTGTGTGTGTGTGTGTGTGTGTGTGTGTGTGTGTGTGTGTGTGTAAGCACATCTTAACTGTGACTGATGGGACCATTGATAATTAGAAGGAAGCACAATCTTGGAAGAGGAAGAAGCAACGTTTCTGTATTAGTTTGGAGAGAAATGGAGAATGAATGAGATCTTGATAGATGGCTGAATACACATGGCATGAGTAGAGCTAGAGAGAGAGAGACAGAGAAAGAGAGAGACCAAAGCACGATGGGCCACAAGAACTGGAGAACACAAATAACTTTGGAGGTGCGGGAGAGATGGCAAGAGATCAAAGCCATCAAACATACATCTGTACAATAGCACAAAGATGGACAGGGCACAGTGTGTGGCTAAGAGATGGAGGCTGAGATGGTGTGTGTGTGTGTGTGTGTGTGTGTGGGGGGGGGGGGTGTTGCGGTAGAAACCGTTCTCTGAAAGGTTGCCACGGCCACACCAAAGTCCTCCCCACCAATGCTGCACTGGGAGAGTCCCTGCATGCTAATTGGTGTGTGTGTGTGTTTGCGCATGCACATGCACGTGTGTCACAGCATGTTTCCCTGAACTTAGCAAGGAGACTTTTTTTTCTGGCCCTAAATGCCGATTCCCATCATCAACCCGGTGATTGCAGAAGAAAAGAGACGTCAGCGGCGGCATCGGTCCGTGAGAATTTAAGCGTGGCTTTAGCGGTCCCACCAGATGTGCGTCTTTTAGATCCCCCAAACCAGTGTGGCACATCTGTCAGACAAGCTGCTGCTTTTCCCCCCCCGCATAAGCCATGCTGCGTGAGAGGGAGAGTGGCCACACAGCTCCCGACAGCTGTGTGTGTGTGTGTGTGTGTGTGTGTGTGTGTGTTTTGAGCCTAGAATGTTGCGGGGGCGACTCTCTGACGTACTGCAGCAAACACAAGGCGGTGCATTAAAGAGAGGAAGCTGTTTGATGGCACTGTGGCCACTCTTGCTGTGTTTGCTCATGTGTTGGTGTGTGTGTGTGTGTGTGTGATAGAGAGGTTGTGACGGTGTGTCAGGGGACACGTGTGTGTGTGTGTGTGTGTGTGTGTGTGAGAGAGAGACTGAGGGGGAGTGAATAGCAAATGTGCCCGTATGTCAGAGATTGCATCAATATATCTGTCTGTGAGCGAATAGCACAGCAAATATGCCAGTGTGTGTGTGAGATTGTGTAAATATGTTTGTGGGTGAGTGGGTATCAGTGTTAGTTTCTGACACACACACACACGCACACACACACATATGAGATGAGTGTACAGGAACCTTCATCACATTGGGAACCTTCATTACATTGTTTGACCTTACAGAGGAGGTCTTCATCCCTGATAGAGGTCTTTCCCAGCAGGGGAGGGGGGGGTGTTCTGGTTCACTGACACTGGGTCCACACATCTGCCCCCCTCCCCCGGCTGTGGTCACCCCCCTGTGCCTGGCCTTTCCATCAAGCAGGAGCAAACAGCCCAATACAAACAGCTACCTGGCTCTTGTGTTTACCACTGTCTGGTGGAAAAATGGACAGCGGTATGGAGGGATGGCAGAGGGGAGGAGAGAAGAGAGGGAGTGGAGGTGGAGGGATGAACAGGAGAGGCAGAGACAGTGAAAGATGGAGTAGAGAGAGAGATAGAGGGAAAGGGATAGAGGGAGGGAGAAGGGGAAAGAAAAAGATGGTGGGTATGGAGAAAGGAGAGATGCAGAAGAAGAGACAGCGGGAGGAGCAGAGGAAGGATTGGGGAGAGAAAGAGATGGGGAGGGAAAGAGGGAGAGAGGGAGGGAGAGAGGGAGGGAAAGAAGGGTAGAGATCCATGAGGTGGAAAAAATGGGGTCAGGTGTGTGTTGCCATGGCAGAGGAAAGATAGGATGTCATAATAGAGGCTTGGAGGACATGATGGGATGCACATAGAGAGAGAGAGAGAGAGAGAGAGAGAGAGAGAGAGAAAGAAAGCATCAAGCTTCTTCATGCTTATCTTGCTAATTATATGTTTACACTTATATGTTACACAATTATGTTTACCATTTCTGCTGTAAGTGCATGTTGTGTGTAATGTCTGTATGCTACTGAGACCCTTGAATTTCCCCTGGAGGATCAATAAAGTATCTAACTATCTTATCCCCATAGCCCTCCACACACACACACACACACACACACACACACACACACACACACACACACACACACACACACACACACACACATCCACACACACACACACACACATACTGCAGCGCTGCTCCTCTGCTCTCTTCCTCTGTGTTGACTAAGCTTTAAATAGTAGATTATCTCAGCTCACCTAGCCTGCATGGTGTGGTGTGATGAGGGGGATATGTCACTGGATCTTAATTAAATGACACACACACACACACACACACACACACACACACTAATAGGCACTGATGTGTCACAGCATCTTCTCATTTCTACACTGTATCTTTTCCACTCTCCCTCTCTCTCTCTGTCTCCTCACTATGGGTCTCTCTGTCTTTGTGGGAATGGTCCTTGTCAGGATAGCTGTTGAGTAGAAGAGGACCGGACGCATGTGTGTGTGTGTGTGTGTGTGTGTAGACTGTAAGACTACAGAGTAGTTTTTATGTCTATTTGGTATATGTGTGTGTGTGTGTGTGTAGACTGTAAGACTACAGAGTAGTTTTTATGTCTATTTGGTATATGTGTGTGTGTGCCCAGACTTTGGTGGGTAGCTGTGGACGGGTGATGTCCATGTCTGATCACAGTGCTGTAATGGAAGTAGATAGCATCCGGTTGGGGTGGGGTGGGGGGGGGGGTTGATTGGCTCCTCATGTCCGTAGCTATGGTGATCTGTCCAAATGGCTCCATCTCCACAGCTCCCCAAGACCCAGCTGACCCTTTAGTATCCTCAGAGAGTCCACACACATGCGCACACACATTTACATGTGTTCATGTAGCTGACGCTTTGATCCACAGCAACTTAGAAATAAGGACTGACATTCAAGCTACAGTGTAAAAGGAGACCTTAATAAATAATTACTAAATAGTAATTGCTTTTGATAAAGTGCAAAGACGCAAAGCTGGTGCTCTGAATAGCAATTCTGTTGTATTTGAAAGTTCCTCTTATTGACGCATTGAACCATAATTTGGATTAACACCTGCTTTTACCAGACGGTAATATTTCACCGCAAAACAGGCGTGTGCTTTCATGGGCAGTTTTCATACATACAGGGGATTACCTAATTAGGCGCATTTTACGCCTCTCCTCCCATCTTTTAACACAAAACTCCCACTTTCCTGCATGCATGACACGGGAAAGCGCAATTTGCCATATTCAGCTCCTGCAGTCTGCGGTTTTACCCCAAGTGCGGCCTGTTTGTACATAGCTCGCCATGTTTTTCATGCACGTTGCAAAAGAGCAAAAAGCGCAAAACGCAAAAAGTGTTCATCTGGCCCTCAGTCACTAGCTCTCTAAACTCACATCCTTTCCCCTCTCAATCCCTCCCTTACTCTCTCATGCTCAGGACACTAACACTCTCTGAATGAGTGGGATGTGCTTAGATTAGATTAGGTGAAGACACTATGTCTATGTTGTACTAGTAGTAGTAGTAGTAATAGTAGTACAGGACTTAAGGCACGTCAGTGAAATGTCAATTGACAGCTCTCCTCTCCTCTTGTCGTCCCCCCCTCAGCGCTCTCATCGGCCACCCTGCGTTGTAAGCCGTCTCTTAATCGCGGTCATTAGGGTCAGAGGGGGGATAATCCCTCGTCCACGCTAGGCCCCATACAGTAAGCAGATGATTTTAGGAGGAATCTCTCCTGCTTCTGGCTGCTTCATCTTGTTAGTGTGTGTGTGTGTGTGTGTCCTGGGATCATGAGAACGCTCAAGGCTCAAGATTTGATGTCACCTCCGGATTACCCAGAAGCCTCTTGTGCTGGCTCAATACAATCAAGGAAGCTCTTTTTGTTAAAGTTTTCAGCCAAGTGTGCATCATTCTTTGCTTTGGGCTTTACGTCAATGGCCACTTCATCTTATGCACACTGTCTTCTGAGGCTCTTGTCATGTTCTGCACTTCTGGTTCTGGTGACTAAACATGAATCTGTCTATATGTAAATTACTCAAATCTAATACGATAGTCAGTGGTTCCCAAACTTTTAACAGGCATGTACCCCCTGAGACATTATGATCTTCCTGAGACATTATGATCTTCCCATGAACACCACCAATTGTTTTTTTAATTGTTTTATTAATATTTATTTTTATCAATTTTGTCGAGAATAGTGAATCTCATCAATAGTCAACATATGATAGGCCTACAAATGTGCTGAATATAATGATTTTAAATAGATCTGCACCTAATCTCACACAAAATCATCTTGTTGAATGCAGTGATCTTATCTGCTAGGTGCTTGTCTTTGCCTTGTAACTGGAGATTTAACTCATTGAGCTTTCCAAATATATCGCTAAGATAGGCCAGCTTCGTCAAGAAATGTTTATTAGTGAACGTGCTTGCAGATTCAAACATGCGCTCTTCCTACAAGAAGAGGCTACTCGGAGCTCAAACACGCGACAGCACTTTACCTCGGGAAAGCCACCTTGCCTCGCTGTGAAACAGTACAGCCTTTTGGTCAGCTCCCATCTCCTCTCAAAGTGCAGCGAATAGACACAGGGCCAGGTCTTGATGAAATTCACCACTCTCACAACCTCGCTCAAAATCTCATTCAGGTCGGGACTAACTAAGCTGCCTTGACACAAGCGCTTCCCTATGAATAACACAGTGCGTCCATTGCACATCGGGTGCTACCTGGGCCCAGGCTACAGATAAAAAAAAAAAAACTCTTGTTTTTCCGTCAGTTCACCCCACCTGGCATGTCACCCACAGTTTGAGAAACGCTTGTTTTACCCTCTCTGTCTCCACTCTCGAATATTTTGTTAATCTCTGCGGAGAAAATCGTTTTTAATGTGCAGTGCAAATCACGCTAAGTTACCAAATGGGATAGAAAAACGTTTGAAAAGGCATATGACTTCAAAAATCAGTCCATCGTACCCTGGGGTCATGATCTAGTTGACAACAGTGGCAATAGTGGATGTATGGATGATCTCATAAACTGGATAAACTGTCGATGGAAGAATCCAGATGTCCACATGACCCCTCTACTCACTCTGCAAGGTCGAAGCATCATAGAGCTCCATATAGGAACAGGAAGTAGGGTAGGACCAGCCAGGTGTCCAACCTTGATCTGTTGCATGGATATGGGGGGGGGGGGGGGGGTTGTATTGGTGCAGTGCTAGCCTCTCCGCCTGATGAGCAGTGCGGTCAGGCTCGACACCTGACACTGGGAGTCTGCGGTTTGCATAAAAGCGCCTGCTAAATCCCACACTCACCTTTACATTTACAAATAGCTGGTAGAAATTGTTCCCATTGTTATCGTACACAGGGGTAGAGACAAATATGGGAACGTACGCAACTAGGTAGGACACAAGGTCGGCACACTTGTAGAAAATGCATAAAACCATTAAGGTGGGGGTGGATTGTGTTTACATATTAATATCTAAAGTGTCAGTGTAATCCCCCATCAGCTGTTGTGCCGATAGCCATGAGTTCAGACACAGCCCTGTAGTGTAGCAGTGGTGGCTAAATGCGTGGTCCCCTCTGCTCCACTGTAAGTCGATTTACATAAAAGCATCCGTTAAACGACTCCAATGTAAATAGACGTCTGCGGCACGGCCGCCAACGCCTCGGAGAGCGAGCGAGTGAGCTTCCCCCTTGTTCCATGACAGAGGAGATTACGTAAGAGAGCAACCCCTGCACTCCTCTCTCTCTCTCGCTCTCTCTCTCTCTCTCTCTCTCTCCACTCTGCTGGAGCTCTCGCTGCCCTGTGCGCGACATGACGTGGGTGAGCCGGTGATTTGCAAACACGGAGGACCCGGAGGTTGGGACTGCCGGGGCCACCGAGGGTAGAATTAAAGCCGAGCAGATGCCACACAGCAGCAGCGCTGCCATTGGAGGGCACAGCAAGGTCTCCACTGTCTGGTGGGGATGGGGGGTGAGGGTGGCACTGGCGGAGTGGACACATTGTCGGACGCAAGGCACGATCCACGGGCGCCAGAGGGAGAGTTTAAGGGGAAAAGGACATTTGACATGTTTTTGTTTCCCCCTTTCATAGTTTTTTTTGTAATTCCCACACAACCCTCCATTTCTCTCTCTCTCTTGCAGTCTTTCTTTCTCTCTTTCTCTCTCTGCTAGATACAGTAGCAGCAGAAAGATGAATGTTGCTAGAGAGAGAGAGAGAGAAAGAGCAAGAGAGAGAAAGAGAGCAATAGAAAGACTATGTGAGAGAGTAAGTAAGTAAGTTAGTGAGTTAGTTAGGTTCCAATTATGTAAGAGAGCGAATGTCTCTCCCTCCTACTCCTTCCCTCCTCTCCCACCCAGGAGACCGCAGCCAATCCACGGTGCGGAGACGAGGCTCTCCCACACTCCCACACTCCCGCGCTCCTCACACCAGGAGGCTGTTGTGGTTGGCAGTGGTGCTGATGTCACCAATTCCCAGAGAGAGAGAGGAGGGGGTGGGGAGAAGGAGCAAAAAAGAATAATAAACTCCTCCTCTTCCTCCTCCTCCTCCTCCTCTTCCTCCTCTTCCCTTGTGTGAACCCAGTTGTGCGTTGGACACTTCACTTGCGTCACTGAGCATCACCGTCTCTGGCCGCGACGCCTTTGTCTCATGCGGGCCTCAGTAGGCCTCTGTGGCGAGGTCTGCACATCAGCCCTCCTCAGAGAGACAGGGGGCATGGTGGAGGAGGGAGGGCCTGTCCTGGAAGTGGAAGGGAAGATGGTGGTGGTCTGTCTGGGGTGCAGCGTGGGGTCCACCATTAGCCGTGCGCTGACTATGCGTGGTCTGAGTCACCACTAAGCTAAGCCTGCTGGGGGATTGAGGTATTTTTAGCCTCGGCGTCTGGGCCGCGCTGACCTCTCCCTCTGCCCACGGCAGGGGTAAGTCTACCAAAGCTGTGATAAACGAGAGGTAATCCGCCCTCCCACTCCCCCACCCACCTCATCACACACATACATACAAACACACACACACCACACATCACACACACTCCACTCCCCCACTCATGTGGCTGCCATTGTTACAACAGGGTGTGTGTGTGTGTGTGTGTGTGTGTGTGTGTGTGTGTGTGTGTGTGTGTGTGAGAGAGTGTGGTGTGGTATAGCAGGACTAACTCCAAGTGAGCAGCCCTAGTGCTTAGCACAGCTCCACACCTGTGTTACTGAGCAGAGATTCTGGTGATGCCTCCACCATTATCCACACCTGCAGCTGTAACTACACACCTTTGATATGCACATTCAAATGAAGAGGCTTGGCTGTGTGTGGGTGAGACCATCAGCTCTACAAACACCAGCATATAGAAACTAGCAGACTATGACTGCATAGACAGGAGCCAAAGACTACCCGTTGGGCAGGCTGTGACTCCTGTCCCTCTCCTCTGTGACAGGACTACAATCCCCATCAGAGTAAGCGCAGTGCTGTTCTCTGTTCTGTTTGTCTGTCTTTATGAAGATGTCCATGCCTGCCTCAGCCAAGCCACTCGGCCCACTGAGCTGCTAATTGGCCTAGCCGCGGCCGCCACTCGTTTGCATTCAGAACTTATTTGCACAAGGCGGGAAGCAAACATATCTGTCTGACTCCACGCCATTGTGAAGATAACCAAGCCCTTTGTGAAGTGTGTGTGTGTGTGTGTGTGTGTGTGTGTGTGTGTGTGTGTGTGTTTGCTCCATGCCTGAGTGTGTTTGAGAGGAGTAGAGATCTGTATTATGGGTAGATTGAGAGAGAGAGTGTGAGCTTGCACGCTTTGAAGAATAAGCAGGGATGGCTAAATAATTAGAATAGACATACATACACACACACACAGATTGTACAGCGAGATAGCAATGAGAGCTACAGCTTTAGTGGCCCCATCTCAGGACCCAGTGAATTGAAAAATCAAATAGCTCGCCGTCACTCCAAAACCCAAACAAATGATGAACAGCCTCATTGTCACGTTTGCATCTGATCTGTCATACCCCAGAGACCCCCACCATCTTGGTCTCTCAGATACAGACTTTGGAATGCCGACTACCTTTTCCGTCAGAGTTTTTGCCTTGCGGCTTTGATCACAGACTCCACTCAGCCGACAGCAGCTACTACTACAAAGTGCCTGCAAGAAGTAGTGCCGCTCCGAACCACTTTTGTGGAGTCTGCTCTTTCTCACTCAGTGACAACCAGCGTGTTTTATTAAATTGCAAATCAAAGAAAGTTGTCAGCCCTGGCTTCTCTTTCTGCTTTTTAGGAGCGTATCTTTGCTTTTTAGGAGCGAATCTTTGACACCTTTTTGTATGTTTCTTGTCTCTGTATCCGTCTCCTCTGCTTTGCAAGGAGAAGAGTGTGATGACAAAAGTGACAGGGAGTACTAGCAGCTGCCTCTTCATCACACACACACACACACACACACACACACACACACTGGAGTATCACACACTGTATCATGGCAATATGTTATCATGTGATGACAATAGGTTTATTTGCGGTGTGTAGCATAGTGTGCATTTTAGTGAAATGTGTTGTGTACCTAAGTAATTGAGGATGTGCATGTGAAGCCTGTTTGCATTTTGCTGTTCTTGCTGTGTCTGCATAATCAAAAGTACATATCTGATGTACTCATGAGTCATGACACATATTAACACACACTCTGCACATACCTGCCTTATGAGAACGAGGATGTATGTCCTGCTCCCAACACGGTTGAGAGAGTGCGAGGTGTGTGTGTGTGTCTGTCTGTCTGTCTGTCTAACTGGGAATCCAATTGCTGGCTCCCCACCCTGCAGCTGTAGTTTGCCAAGCTGAGCTGCTGACGTCACACACTTGTCTGATGTGAGAAGCCAGCGCTTATCCCAATTGAATTTTTTTTGTTGCCCTCCACGAGATGGCCGACAAAGCATAATTTATTTATCCATCTCATCAGCACCAGCAGCCGACCGCTCCACTAGAGCAGACCGTCCACTCCACTCAGCGCTCTGGGTGACCTCTCTCCCATAACTCCTCTAGCCCACTGACTGCCCCAGGTATCAGAGCGGCACGGTCACAGTAGCCAAGTCAGAAGATACCCCCCCATCCCCCAACCCCATCCCATGTTCCCACGGTAGTGACCGTTTCAGAAACGAGAGGGCATGGTGGGATTGTAGCGCAGCACACGTCTGTGAGTACCGGCTGGGTTTCTCTGACATGCTAGCTATACTAGCACATTAGTTGACACTCTCAGTGTTACAGATACACACGCTGACTTCAACACATACAAACTCACTGGTTGCACACATTTACGGGCAGGGACAGATGCACCAAAAAACACACACACACACACACACACACACTCATATACAGCCTAGATTAACTGTTCTGCTGGGAGGCACTGGAGAGCTGCAGCAGAGGCCTGTCGGCTGTGGATATTGAGTGTCCAGCGCTAATGCGGTTAGGTAATGAAGACATCTGTGCCCTGCTGTAAATGACTGCTGTACATCTCTCTCCATCTCTTTCTCCTCCCTCTCTCTCTCTCTCTCTCTCTCTGTCTGTTCATCTCTGTGGTTCTCCCTCCATCCCCGATCTGTCCATCTATCTGTGTCTCTTGTGCTCTCTCTCCTTTCCTCTCCCTCTCTCCCCCCCCTCTCTCTCTGGAAATGTCACCCACAGCACATTGCCAAGGCCTGATCATTTTGATCTCTGTTAATTCTCAGAAGGAAAAAAAGATTTCCAAAACCAGGCCTGCCGCCCCCAACCCCCCCTCCCATGCTTTAAGCCATCTCCACACCCTGACTGTAACTCAGTTGCCTTCATGCTCTGTGAGGCCCAATGGGAAGCCTTCATGCTCTGTGAGGCCCAATGGGAAGTCTTCATATTCTGTGAGCTCGTCCCCCTCAGAGGCCTCAGCACTCCGACCCCTCCTGTGGTCTGATCCCCCCTCTGATCTGCCCCCAACCCCAATATATGTATGCTTTTAAATAATCTATTTAAAAATCTAATCTATATACGTATATAAAACTATATTTACATATATGTACGTTGTTGTTGACACGTTGATATGATTTATTTCCGATTTATTTCCAAAAGTGATATAAATGACTGCCTGAAAATCGTACCCTTCAGTGACAGTGAACAGTGATATTTTTGGCACAAGTTGGCATGCAGCCTTGAGGGCCAAAAGATAAAAGCAGGGGTCTCTTGCGTGGGCCTGTGCTGTGAGGTCCCTCCAGGGGCACACCTGGCTGCCCCCCTTTGCCCAGGTGGAGCTCTTTTCTTCCCCTCCGTCGCCTCTTTGATTCCGCCCGCTGTGCCGTCCCTCCTCTCCGCTCCTTCAGAAGGGCCCTTTGTTTTGATGTTGACCTCACTCTCTTGGTTCATGTGGCCGCGGTCTGCTTAAGTGAACGCTGGAGCCTAATCGTGTTTGACGACGGCCGTAATTACATGTACAACTACAAGCGGACGATTAAATATGTGCTCATCCATAATCACGTCCCGCACTCTCCCCCCACGCTCTCTCTCTTTCTCTCTCTCTCTCTCTAGCCTATCTTTCTATCTGTTTCTCTCTCTCTCTCCCTCTCTCCCTCTCTCTCTCCCTCTTTCCCTCCCTCTGCCTGTCCCTCTGTGAACTGTGCTGTTTACTTTTCTTCTTGCATCTATTAGGCTGCCAGTGAGTTCTCATAATTGTTTGGACAGTTTTGCATGAAGCTGGGTAGGGTAGGATGACCAACAGACACCGTCTGATAAAATATGCTCTCTTCATCGATCTTCCAACACATTATGATGTAAATGATTAATGATGAATGAACACATCCGTTATAATACACTGTGGGTGTATATTATAGGATGTCTTATCCCACCCAACTAAAGGTGGGTGTGTGTGTGTGTGCGCGCATGTTCACTGACCAGGCTTTCAAAACCACTCTATGCATCTCTGGTCAGGTTTGAGATGAATATTTTATATTGCAAGGTCCCATTTTGTGATGTCATCACTGGCAATTAGGTTTCCATTACTGGCAAAAGGCAGACTTGAAATGAAAGAAAAGACTTCACAGAGGATGAGATGAATGCCATCTAAAATATGTACACACACACACACACACACACACACACACACACACACAAAATCTGTCATACATATGCAAACACATACACACCCTGTGTGTGTCAGGAGAGCATACAACAGCTGTAGTGGTTAGTAGCTGGGGAGCCAAACAAATACAGGAATACAGAAAGATGTCAAGGCTTTCTCTATGGAACTAAAAGCCTTGCTTAGCTTAGCCTAGTTTAGCTCAGCAGATGAGGTTGTGGATGTGTGTATAGAAGGGTGTGTGTGTGTGTGTGTTGGGGGTCGGGCTCCATGCGGCCCTCTAATCCCTTAAGCGCGCCCTCTGTCAGGCCTGGGCCTAATCCCACAACCCACCCTGCCTGGCTGGCCACACGTCCAGCCTGGAGAACAGAGGGCTGCTGGGATTGCCGGGCCTCCACAGGGACCGACACAAGCCAGACAGCGTGCGGCGCAGAACAGACACAGCCAACTGGGAAAGCCTCCCATAAAGAAGAGCGAGAGAGAGAGATGAGAGGGAGAGAGAGGGATGAGAGAGATGGATGGTTGGCCAGACCAATACAGTAGATGCATTGATGGGTTAGGTGATTGATGGGATGAATTGAGGAGCACTCTTGTGTTCTTTTCTGTTGTGTACCTCCTCTTTTCTCTGGTCTGAAAGCCACGAGCACACTGGCTCACAGTGCTACTGTAGTTTGGCTGTCCATCATTCTGGCGCAGTGACACGCTCCATGCAGAGGGTTACATTTTGTCGCACAGCATGAGTAGGTGTTTGTGTGTGGGTGTGTTTATGCGTGTCTTCTAGAGAGAGAGGGACGGAAAGAGAGGGAGTCTGTGTATGAGAGAGAGAGAGTGTGTGTGAGCGAGTGTGTGAGCGAGAGTGAGTGTGTGAGCGAGAGTGAGTGTGTGAGCGAGAGTGAGTGTGTGAGAGAGAGAGTGTGTGTGAGAGAGAGAGTGTGTGAGAGAGAGAGAGAGAGAGTGTGTTTGTTTGTTTTGTGCTGTTTGAATGTGAGCAGCCACAGCAGGAGTCACTGCATTGACAACATGATTAGAATTGTAACTGGCAGAGTCCTGCTGCTGTGGATGACAGAATAACTAGCACCCCGACTCCCGGATGTGAATGTGTGCTTAGTGCTGTTTTTCAGACCTGTGTGTGTGTGTGTGTGTGTGTGTGTGAGTGAACATGTGTATCTGTATGCCTTAATATAAAAACCCAATACAACTGCTGATGTGCTGATCTGTTTATTACGGGCAGTCCTTCATTGACCTGCATGTTCTGGTTGGGTGAGCCTTTAGAGTTGGGCTGTAAGGCAGTGTTGTTTACCCCATGCCCTATTGTAGGCTGCAGTAGCCTAAGCTTCAGGTGTGCCGTGGGTCTTGCCATATACCTGGGTCTCATTGACATCATTCATGTCTCCGATCTAAGCCTCCACTGTCTGGAATTAAACTCTTTAAACCGTTCATGTAAGCTCTGGTCACATTTCCCATGCAGTGGCTTTGGGCGGATGCTGGCTGGCGGGTAGTCATGGAAACGACATGCCAGCTGAAAACATCACTAATCTACACTCCTCCTCGTCCTTCGCTGCTCTGGAATCTGCCGGACTCCCCAAATCCCAAGGGCTGGACAGGGGACAGGAACGTGAGGGTGGGATTAGCCGGCCCCTACTTGCGCTCTGTGTGAGCGAATGTGTGTGTGTGTCTGTGTGTGTGTGTGTGTCTCGCTGTGCTCTTGGGGCCGTGCCTAATGGGCACATCTGCCCCCCAGGGCCGCTCAGCATCTGGTGCCAACGTCCTCCTGAACTTGAACACTGACCTCGACTCTGACCGGCCAGGCTCATCTATGGTTGTGCTGTGGGTGCACCGTGTCTGTGGATCAGCAGTACTCCTCCTTGTATTCAAGAACGTGTGTGTGTGTGTGTGTGTGTGTGTGTGTGTGTGTGTGTGCTGTATTTATGTACACACGCACACAAACACACACATGGTTGATTTCCCATAAATCACTGGTATGATCTCTGTGTACCTGAGATGTGTATGTGATGATTGAACTGCAGTAAAGCTGAAAGCCCAGTCTCTTCTAAACTTGCATCTCATAGTGAGTATAATCATAATAACTTATTTCTAAAAAGTGAGGTTTACCTTCTTACCTTTTTATCATGCATTCTGCCAACACCCTGCCCTGCCTCTGACTGGGTCTGATCCCAACATTCTTACCCACACCATCTCACCCCTGACCAACCAATCAGCAAAGGCAATGAGCACTAGTCAATCATAGGTAAAGGACGCTGCAAATAAAACTTGTTGAAAATAGAAACATGTAAAGGGAATGTCACTGATCTACCATACAGTACATGCACCTACGTCAGACTGATATGTCCACATCTGGTAGACATTTACGTTTCAGGCTTGTCTACACAAACACACTCATGATGTCCGAAAACACACACACAGACGCACACACATAAACATACAGCAGCTATTAGGAGTGAGTGAATAGTGCACATGGCACCCACGAGACTAATTTACAGGGGTATGATATGCAACTGCTGGGACAGCAGGTTTTGTGTGTGTTTATATAAGTGCTTGGGATGCTGTGTGTGTGTGTGTGTGTGTGTCTGGTTTCTTCCTGTGGTATGATGGAGGCCAGCAGACTATGCTTGCTCAACACCTGCAGACTTGTTGCTCAAAACAGCCATGGCATTTCAGCTCTGACATTTACAGATGGTCTACGCTGCTGGTTTGACCCACAGGCTGATGTCACCTGATGTCCCACTAGGGCTGTCACTTTTGTGAAAAAATCCTGTTCGATTTTTGAGACATAAGTGTTCATTGAATCGATTGTAAAATCGATTTTTTATGTCTAAAGACGTTTCCATTTTCAACGCCAAATATAGGCCAATCCACAAACAACTAACAGGCATTAGGACCGAGCGTAAAGAGGGCGCTTGTAGGCGCAAACCAGCAATATTTCTGATGATTTATTGGCGTGAAGTTTAGGTGCACAATGACAAACAGAAGTGCAACATTCTCGAAAACCAGTAAGCCGAGTGGACTGCCATTACATCAGTGACATGACTGCAGGCTTCAACGTAGCTGTGTCTGTGTTTATGATTAGAAATGTCAAACAAATTTCGCCTATGTAGAAATCGATTGCACAGTTTGCATAGCCTACCGCTTTGTTCTTCTCCATAGTTTGATATACCAAAAAAATCCGGTACTTCCACATCGAACTCCTCAAGTTATTAGGGCCTATCACTTTCGTCTCTCTACATGTCGCGCTGGGTTGATCGTGTTGTCCTCCATTTTTTGGCAAAACACGAGCAGCACAGCAGCTGATTGAAACAGCTGTTCCCGGTGCGTAAAATTGGTGGGAATTTTCTTTTTAGCTTTCGCAATGTTTACTGCACTTCGGAATTCTTTTATATTCTTATATTCTTGTTTGTGAATTTTGTTACATCTATCTTTTTTATTTGTTTATTTTGTTTAAAATTAATAGTGTAAATATTTGGTTAAAATTGATTTCCCTATTTTAGTTTTCGAAACTTGTGTTGTTTGGTCCAATCGATTGTGCAATCGATTTTTGAACATAAAGTGACAGCCCTACGTCCCACACTGCCCCTCAGCAATTAGTCCTCCTACGCCACAACGGTGATCCTTAAGGCATGCACTTCGTCCTTAAATGGCAGCTGTTCCATTGCAGGACACAATTGACCTTTGTCTTGTGTGTTTCTTGGAAGCTGCTTTTGTTAGAGAGTATTATGTTTTAAATTCCACTGTAAGTGAGTGACATTTGCCATCATCATCATGGAACAATGGACAATGATGGATCAGCTTTGTGTGTGTGTCGTGTCTGTGTGTGAGAGTGATGACTGCATGAGACTGGCTAGGCCGGTGTATAAACACACACGATGCGTTCCAGGAACAGAGTTATGTCATTGTGATTGGAACTGCCTTGCCATTTGCAGACCAGTCCTCCAAGAGGCCATGCCATGCTTTTGTCAAAGCTACCCATTCTGACTTGGTGTTAACCTGGGGTGATCACACACACACACACATGCATGTACATAATGGAACAGTCTTTTGTATTTGCATAGAGGCAGTATTTCAGGTTTGAATGACGTTGAGTAGGACATCTACCTGCTGAAACTTGTATGAAATTTGCCTGAAATCACGACATTTCGGTGTCCATTTGCATAGTGCTTTGCTGCCGCAGGTGGTTTCTTGGTCGTGTTTAAGGGGTCAAACGGTGTCGACATGAGCCATGGCTTAAGACGAGAGAGAGAAGGACTGGTGATTATTTCTGTTTAGTGCTTTCAACACATTCATTTTCCCTCTACTCTCCTCTCCTTTCCAAGTGCTGGAACAAGTGATGAAACTGAATTAGAACACCTACCTCTTTGTTTACTTCACATAAATGTCAGGACCGCACTGTTGCAGTTTTGTAGGCCTATAACCAAAGATTTTACAATAATACGGATGTAGTGTACACCATATAAATGGTGTACAGTATTGATGTAACCCTTTATGGTATGTTTGCTTGCTTGCTTTCTTCTGATAGTCCACACAGTTCAAAATATTGGGCTTGGAAAGAATAACTGATTGATCGCTGCTATCAAATTCATATTAAAGTATTTTTTCCTAGTTACAGGGTTGGTTCACAACTTAATTTGAGACAGTCACACCAGGTGCTTGATGAAAATGTTCAATCCAGCAACATTATGGTACATTCTGTTTATTGAAGGAGATGACTCCATGGTGACCGCTGTGTTAAAGTTATTGTTAATTGTTGAAAGAGATTATTTGTAGATGTTAATCTGATGTGCTGCTGTGCTTGAGGTGCCTGACTTGTGTGTTTATGTGTTTTGTCTTATCCTCACAGACCATCAGAAGTTGGACCGGGAGGCTCGCATCTGCCGTCTTCTCAAACACCCCAACATTGGTGAGTGAGATTTTCTCCCCACACACACATACGGCACATGCCAGCACACACACACACACACACACACACTCGTTGCAAACACACATTTTTATACAATATACTCACTCGTATTTCTTGTAGGATACAATATCTCAAATTGTTATTGTGAGGTGTGTGTGTGTGTGTGTGTGTGTGTTTGATTGTGTGGTGGTGGCGGTAACGGTAGCAGGGGGGTGTACTTGGAGACAGATGAGCGGCTAACTGATGCACACAGGTGTGTACCATTTGCATGCGCTGACTCAGACTGGATCCTGACCACGTGTATTAAAGTGGCCAACCACCACACACATGCAAACACAGGGAAATAACATCCACCTAACCTTACACGGCCAGAGCAGCGTGTGTGTGTGTGTGTGTGTGTGTGTGTGTGTGTGTGTGTGTGTGTGTGTGTGTGTGCGTGCGTGGATGTGGGTGTGTCTGGTGATAATGGGGTAGATGGGGGTACACTGGGGCGTTCACTGCCAAAGCCTCAACTTTTGGTGAGGCTTCCGTGGGTGTGTGTGGAGGGGTGAGGAGAGGGAGAGAGAGAGAGAGAAGGGGAACGAGGGAGACACACAGAAGGAGAGGGAGATGTGCTGCTGCCGTTTCCTCCGTGTCTGTGGCAGACACACGCTCCACCACCACTAGGGGAGTCCCCTCAAGATGCCTGCCTGCTCAGATCAGATCAGAATGCCAAGGTCATCAGCAAGCGCATAAGTCATCCCACATTATCACTGTATCGTATACCACACACACACACACACACACACACACACACACACACACACATTCATGTTTTTATCACTCACCTCTGCTTGCCTCTCCCTAGTGGCGTAACATCCGCCCTTCCCGTCTGTCTCTTTCACCTTTATCTCTCTCTCTCTCTCTCTCTCTCTCTCTCTCTCTCTCTCTCTCTCTCTCTCTCTCTCTATCTGATATATATCTATGGGTGTGATCTCTCTCTTGATTTCCCTCCCCTCATCCACACTGTCCCAGATTGTTCTCAGCCCCCCCAAGGCATTGTCCTCCTCCACCCCTCTTTCACGTCTTTTCTCTCTCTCTCTCTCTCTTCTCTCTCTCTCTCTCTCGTGTATTGATCTCTCTCTTGATTTCCCTCCCCTCATCCACACTGTCCCAGATTGTTCTCAGCCCCCCCAAGGCATTGTCCTCCTCCACCCCTCTTTCACGTCTTTTCTCTCTCTCTCTCTCTCTCTCTGTCTCTCTCTCTGTCTCTCTCATTCTTGCCCCCTTTCCTCCCCTCTGTGTCTCCCTCAAAGAGACAGCTTGTCATGTTTTCTGCTTGGGCTGCAGATAAACTCTTGAGAGCGAGAGAGGCAGTGAGACAGAAGAAGATGGAGAACAAGGAATATATAGCCTCTGGGAACTCTGCCTACGCTAATGCACACTGTACTCCATTTCTCCTTTTCCCTCTTCCTTTTGCTTTGCTTTGCTTGACATGAATACACAGCTTACACACACACACACACACACACACACACACACACACACACACACACACACACACACACACACACACACACAGAGCAGTGTGTTTCACACACAGCCTTTGAGCAATGTCGGACATGTATAGGCGTTTATCTCATCGCACATTCCTACCAGCATACCTCCACACACCCTTGCACAACCTGATTGTGTGTGTGTGTGTCCTGGGCTAAGTACAGGAGCTCATGAGTGACATTCAGAGTATTCCCCACTAAAGCCAGGGGCCTCTGGGCCCTTTGTTAAGACAAAGGGTGCTCAGGCAGCGGTTTGGGTGGGATGGCAGCCTTGGAAGGTGTGGCAGACAGGGGGAGGCAGCTGGGGCAGCAGAGCCCTGACCCCCCTAGAGGCCTGCCAAGAGCAGGGGGCTTAAGATGACCATAGGAGACACACACACACACACACACACACACACACACACACACACACACACACATATTGTCATGTCTCCACAAGCATTACGTCTCTGTCTCTTGCATATAGACATGCATGCACGTACACACGCACGCACAGCACATACACACATACTGACGTGCCTTTCTCCACAAGCATCTTTCCACTGGATGCATTTGAGGCCAGACGTTACCTCATACTCTCATTTAAGAGAACGCTGTGACATCTAAGCAGCGCTGACTGCCATGCCTCATGATGGCTCACTGTCTCTTCCGATGCCTGTTCTTACATGCACACATAGCTGCAGACGCGCATCACATGAGCTGGACTGTCATCATCTCGCTCTGCAGTGTCTCCTCACCTCTCTCCTCTGGTTGTGAGGACTCCATTGGAGTCCATGAGGAAGCAGTGACACCAGTGTGTGACGCTAAGCTGGACTGGCTCTAATGAGGTAGTGAACGCGGACAGGATCTATGATGTTGCAGGACTCAGTCACTGTAGATGGTTGGATTATATCCATAACATGCTGGTGTCAGTGTTGGTGCATTGTTGCGGAGGCGTAGTATTTGATGTAGTGTGTGTGTGTGTGTGTGTGTGTGTGTGTGGGTGTGTGTGTGTGTGTGCATAGTGTGGCTCTCTCCTTCCAGGAACTGTAGGTCAGTCCCTGTGATGCACGTGGCATGTCCACGTCTCTTCGCCGCAAGCAGAAAGGACGGGCAGGGACTGATAGGCCAGAGATAAGGAGATAATGGCCCTGGCTGTGCCTGAGTGCCCTCAGCACAGTGTGTGTGTGTGTGTGTGTGTGTGTGTGTGCTTGATGTTATGAAGGCCCTGAAGGCTTGTGTGTGTGTTTTCTATAGTCTGGCAATGAAGGACCGAGGGGTAGTATGTTCTGTGAGGTGCTCTGATCCGTGTTGCTCCTCTGTCTTACAGTTCGACTCCATGACAGTATCTCTGAAGAGGGTTTCCACTACCTGGTCTTCGACCTGTGAGTATGCAGCCTGTGTTTTGCTCTATTTATGTGTGTGTGTGTGTGTGTGTGTGAGTCTGTGGGTGTGTGGGGTCAGACAGAGTAGCCGTGCTCCTGAGGTGGCACCTCTGGCATGCCATCAGGTGGCATGGCCGCTGGCACCTCTCCCATGAGCCCGCTGTGCTGTGGGCCCGTCCCAGTGGAGGCGGCGTTATCTGGGCTGGTGGATGGGGGCGTGGGGGCAGCAGTGTGCCTGGCGCATGTGTGCGGCTTGTTTTACACGTGTTGCATTTGAACACAGTGAAGTGTGTGAAACAAAGTGTGACGTGTGTCTCTGCTGCAGGGTGACCGGAGGAGAGCTGTTTGAGGACATTGTGGCGAGGGAGTACTACAGTGAAGCTGATGCCAGGTGAGCACACACACACACACACACACACACACACACACACATACACATACACATACACACACACACACACACACATATATATAAAACAAACAAATAAACAAATGCAGACACACTTACAAACCAACATTTATTCATGAATGCATCTTAGTTTCGTCCCATACGCACACAATCATGAAATGCATGGTCAAATGGCAAACAGCAACTCTTGCGTGGATTCATATGTGCATCATTGAAGATTCATGCAGCGCTGCTAAATACTTTTGCCATGTGTGGTCAGTATGGTCACATGCAGCCAGAATTTCTGCATTCTGGGAACGAGCGAGCACCACAGTTTCCTGGCAGCATCGCCCCTTTACCCTCCACTTTCATAAAGTCCCGCGCCACAGGAATGCATGGCACATCATCTATGCCACGTCCTGTATGGTTCTGATCAGCCTGGGAGGCTGGAGGTCTTCCTAGGAACGCGGAGGAACAGGACACGCTAAAGCATGTGGCCCACAGTAACCTTTACAGTAAGCGGAACAAGCCATGGCCACTGAAAACACAGCACGCTTGGCAGCAGTGCTTCTTGGCTGCCATGAGGAAGATTGGGTTACCCCAGGGCTTTGACTTTTAAAATACATTTACTATCAATTAGTGCCAGCAAATAGCTGAAACTAAAGGATGACCGTTATGAAGTGACTAAATAAAATGCTTTATGGTAGTAGAATGTAGGTTTTCAACCACAAAGATTTTCAAACAAAGTGACTTTCTAGTAACCTGACTCTCGCCAGATGAATTTCGTTCCGCTTAGTAGCTCCGCCTAGCTTTACTCACATCCATCTGGGACCTCTTCCATTGAGAGTGATTTCTGCAGCAGATTTTATGGTAGAGCCAATCAGGACGCAGGGCGGGAGTTTCATAGATGTGACATAGCGTAGAAGCGACTGTGAGACTGTTATCAGCATCAAGGGTTGCCTTCGATGTGAGTGGTTGAAGTAGCACGTCAATAGATGACGGACAAGTGACTTATTCAATCATATGCAAGCATTTTTTGATTAGGCCCAGCCTTCTGAAGCAACACTCCAATGGATTGCTCCCAGATGGATGAGTGGAGCTAGGCGGAACGAAATTCATCTGGCGAGAGTCAGGTTAACTTTCTAGCTCAAATGACCTGAATTACAAATCTAAACATGAATCTTTGTGCCTTGGGTAGCGTGTGCAGGAAGAAAGGATGATGTAGAGGAGGAATAGAAATGGGGAGAGGAGGAGGAAATGAAGGAGGAGAAGAAATGCCATGACTTTGGGGTGTGCCATGATTAGTGTAATGTGTGTGATCCTTGGTGGGATAAATCAACATACGGCAGTGTTTCCCATACATTGACTTATTTGTGGTGGCCCACCACAATATCAACATTGACCACCACACAATGATTTTCCAGGTTGTACTAAATTGTGCTTAAAGCTGGTTAGCATCATAACCACGCTGCGCTAATTTGTTAAAAACAGTTAATTCTGCAAACCAACCACCACAAATACAATTCAATTCTGTGGGAAACACTGTACGGTGTTGTTATGGAGGTCATGACCTTTTAAAAGGTGAGTCAGAGAGGAGGAGAGGGGGACTGCATTTCTAACAGCGGCAAGGATGTTCAGCAGAGGAGAGATACAGTACATGTCACTGATGAAATGGAGAGAGGAAGAGGAAAGGTAGAGGAGAACAAGAAGAGAGAGGGGGAGGGAGGGAATGAGAGACAGAGAGATGAAGGAGAGAGAGTGAAAGAAAGAACAAGGGATAAAGAGAAGAGGCCCTTGTGAGAAGGGCTCTAGTGCCTGTGTAATGGAATGAAGTGGAATGCAGGGCAGAGATTTGGCCAAATTTGGACACAAGAAATGTGACTCGCTGATAACTGTGCAAGAAGGCCTGTAGTGGACATGTCATGGGTCTGCACTGCACTCTGAGTCTGTCTCTCATCCTCCCGTCTTTCCCTCTCTCTCTTTCTCTCTCTTCCTCCTTTTCTGCTCACTCACTCATTCTGTCCTGCTCTCACTCCTCCCCTCCATCTCACCCCAAGCGCTCTGTTGTATTTTAAGACTTTGTGTAAATGTTGGCGTGAAGCTACACAAGAACAGAGAGCATGAGAAGTCAACTTAGGAGGAAGATGAAAACACACACACACACACACACACACACACACACACACACACACTCTCTCTCTCTCTCTCTCAAGTGTAAATATACTGTACACACAAAGGCATGCTGGAAGCTTTGTTTTTCCAGTAGTTGGTCCCATTAACCCCCTCAGTTCAAGGCTCCCTGAAGTTCAGAGCCTGCAGTGTGTGCCGATGCGCCTGCCACTGGACATATCAGATAGCTGGTTTGGGCAGCCAGTATTTATTTGACTAAAAGCCTTAATATCTCATGAGTTGTTCTCATGTCTGCCTGTCTAAAAACACCCGGTTTTTAAATAAAGCCTAGAAGGACTAAGTACAAGTGGAACGGGCCCATTTCCTTTGAATAATTCTTGGATATTTCTAGCCAGTCCATTGGGAAATGATGGATGGGAGCTCACCAAAAGGAAATTTGCCTTGGCATAAAGGTCAATAAGATAAATATATTTCTCCACCCCTGTCTTGCTCTGACTGGGAATAACTTGCTAAAGAAAGCCAATGGACACGTCAACGCTATATGGACACCATTCATTATTTCACCACAAATACCACAACTATCTGTTCTGAGCTATGCTTGTAATACTCAATTAGGGTTGAATGTTTTTTAACCTCATCAACGGCCCTCTGTCCTTGCTGCGTGTGGCTGTGCTGGGCCTGTGTCGTGCTGGTGCTGATGCTGATGCTGATGCTGATGCTTAATGCTGGGTGATGCTGATGCTGATGCTGATGCTAAGATGTTCTGTTTTTTTATTTTTTATTTGTCTCCGTCTCCTGTCTCGTTGTCCCTCCTCCCGGTGTCTCCTTGCAGCCACTGCATCAATCAGATCCTGGAAAGCGTCAGCCACATCCATCAGCATGACATTGTGCACAGGGACCTCAAGGTGAGTCATTGCGTCACCATGGCAACCTGCCACCTGGGGAGTGTCATCATAGTGCCCCTCTCTGTGGCAACCCATTGCGTCACAGACCTAAATACTGAATTACACACACACACACACACACACACACACACACACACACACACACTAATAGAAGACGTCACAAGGAGAATAGAGGGGAGACAGACGGTTGTGGTTGTTGTCAGGTGTCAGTGAGCGATCAACAGATAAACGACACTCTCTCTCTCTCTCTCTCTCTCTCTCTCTCTCTCTCTCGAGAGAGAGAGAGAGAAGAGAGAGAGCTGTCCCCGAGTCCCTCAGCCTGTTGAAGGCTAAGGGGCATGTGACAGTGTATTGATGGATAGACTGTTCAGGGTTGTTCATCTTGACAGGATTTCTGTCAGGGTTGTCAGAGAGGTCACCTCTGGATGGTTAGTGCATGTGCTTTATTGCCTGCTTGTGCTCATAGAGCCCTGCAGTACAAAGGAGAGATATGTAGGTGTGTGCGTGTGCGCATGTGCGTGTGTGTGCGTGCGTGCATGTGAGAGAGAGAGAGAGCGTTAGCGTTGAGAGGACCAGCTGGAGCTGTTCAGACTAGCCATACTTGACCAGAGCTCAGTGGAGAGCTCTCACCTCCACTGCACCGCTCTCATCCCAGGCTACGGCAGGCAGCACCACACAGACAGGGTGGGGGATTTGGAGTGACTTTGAATGTGCCAGTCAAGTATGGCCTCTCTTGTTGCTCAAACCCCATGGCCACCCACTCTCCACCTCTGGCCTCTCGGTCTCTCTCTCCTTCTCTCTCTCTCTCTCTCTCTCTCTCTCTCTCTCTCTCTCTCTCTCTCTCTTTTGACTGCCTGTCTGGCATCTCTCCAGACCAAGCGGCTGAAGGTAAACAGAAAGCGAGGTGAGGGGGGGGGTGGGAGGTGCTGGTGACGGGCAGTTGCCATGACAACATGTGTGACGTCATAAGGCTGCAGAGACAAGCTATGAGCAACGCTCTGGTTGTGGAGACACTGTGCGTGTGTGTGCCTGTGTGTGTGCGCGTATGAGTGTGCGCGCATGTTAGTGTGGCGGAGGGATACTCCTGATGCCAGCTCTAATTCATCACTGAGAGGGTCATCAAGGCCCACCCAGAAGTCCGAGGGGGAAAGAGAAGCAAAGCAAATGGAGGGAGAGAGCATAACAAAGAAAGACAGAGATGTCAAAAGAATGAGGCAGATGAGAAGGCAGCCAGCCGGCGGCTCAAGCACATGGCTGAGAAGAAGTCGTCGTCTGAGTGTCAGACGGCCGCTGGTGCAAACATCAGGGCAGGAAGGGTCACGCACACTCCGTGTCTTTGCCACGTCAGACTCCAAACCCACCGTCAGAGGGGCATTGGAGAGGGCAGTTAGGGCCACATCAGAGCTCACATGTGCCTCGTACGTCCTCACTTCCTCTTCGTACTCCCTCTCACCCTCCCTTCCTCTCTCTCACCTGAGCACGTCAAAGCCTAAGTGCTCCCTGCTTAGTATTCCAGGGAGGGGTAGCGGGGAGTTCTCAGCCCTCTGAGGTGCTGATGAGACCCTCAGGTCCTCTCTGCAGATCACACAGAGCCCCTAGAGGCCTCCTGCCAAAGCATAACACTTCAGCCCAGCCCAGTCCAGCGCCGCTCTACATCAAGGCAGTGTCACATTAAAGCATGATCTGCCTCCTAAGCTCCACTCTGTTTCTGCAGAAGCATCGGTGGCCAGGCTGCAGGGCAAAGGGCCATTAGGATTGGATGATTGAATTGCTGTTGCCTAGAGAGAGTGGTGTGTTTTTCTGGGATGTATAGCTGGGTTCTCATGTGTGCATCCGTACTGCATGTTCTTGTAGCTCTAAAATTGTTGTTCCAAAAATGTCACCACGCGTCCAGTCTAGCTGGAATTCTTCTCTAGCAGATCAGATGTTTACTTGTGCCCTTCTTTTTTCCACAGCCCGAGAATCTTCTCCTGGCCAGTAAGATGAAGGGAGCTGCGGTCAAGCTGGCAGACTTTGGTCTGGCTATTGAAGTGCAAGGGGACCAACAGGCATGGTTCGGTAAGAGTGCATTTGCCTTTGCTCTGCCCATCAGTGATGGTCATGGAAGTGTCTCCACTCTGCGCTGGCTTCCCCTATTCTCGTTTGGACCTTTCTAGATTTGGCGTTTCTTATGTTTGCACTCCATTGTCCTTCTGATTGATTGTTCTTCACTGAAACGGTCATATCCATCAGCATTTTCTAGCCCTTATCTCTTTCTTCCTCTCTCTCTCTCTCTGGTGCTCTCTCTCTCTCTGGTGCTCTCTCTCTCTCTCCCTCCCTCTCATTTTCTCCTTCTCCCTCCCTCTGTCCTGTCCTCTCTGAGCACGTCTAGACTGATGTCTGCTGGACAAAGGCCAGCTCTTGTAGTCATTATTCCTCCAGAGAGGCTGTGGCCTTGACTGACGATGCGTCTAGCTAAAGGGCTGCTTGACATCCTGCTATTCAGCCACTTAACACAATGGCCACAATAACACCATCCACGCCCCTGTATGTGGGACAAATAATCACACTCAATTTTGTGTAAATAGCATTACTATCTCCTGGTTTGGTCAACGTTTTCTGTCAATCATTTTCCAGACCATCGATGTATCTTGGTTTTTAGTCCATCAGAGAAAACTTGCTAGTTTACTTGTGGTGCACTGAAATGCTACATTTTAAACCCAGTTGTATTCCGTCGAGAGTCCGACTAGAAGACCTGTGTTAATGGCTACTATATCGGCCTGTCTGGCCCCCTCGTGGGTGGCTCTCACCCCCTGTCTCTCCCCCCAGGGTTCGCCGGTACCCCTGGCTACCTCTCCCCAGAGGTCTTAAGAAAGGACCCTTATGGGAAGCCTGTGGATATCTGGGCCTGTGGTGAGTGCTGCAGCCAACTCGTCTGTTTCTCTATGTGCTGTCTAGCTATCAGTCTGTCTGTCTGTCTACCTGTATGTATGTTGCCTGTCTGTGCTGTGTGTCTGCTGCTTGCACTGTGTGTCTGTGTGTCAGTCACGACCCAACACGGATCTCCTTGACTGTGCAGGTGTAATCCTCTACATCCTGCTGGTGGGCTACCCCCCTTTCTGGGATGAGGACCAACACAAGCTATATCAGCAGATCAAAGCAGGAGCATATGATGTGAGTGCCCCTCATCTCTCTATCTCTATCTCTCTCTCTCTTTCTCTCTCTCTCTTTCTCCCTCACTCTCTCTCCCTCTCTCTTTTCCTATCCCTCACTGTGTCTTTAGTTAGAGGTATGTGCTTTAATCATCAACTTTGTATGCTGATACTATATTTACTGAGCTGTGTGGGAACATGCCAGTAACCAGGGCCAAGAGTGCCAGAAAGAATGTGGCATTGAGGTAAGTCAACTGAAGTAGAACATTGGTCTTCCTATCACCCTACTCACACACATGTAATCACACACACACACACACGCACACACACACACACACACACACGCACACACACACATACTCTTTCTCTCTCTCTCTCAAACAAACACACACACTCTCTCACCCTCTTCACATAGATAAACACAGGTGCACGGTCAGGAGAGAGCTCCTGAAATGGACCAAACCTTAATGCAATTTTTCCATTGGCCCCAACAGAAAGCTTCAGTGATTTCATTAGTCATTGTATAATGAGCTATGAATGTTTGGAAAGGAGAAGTGGCTGAAGAATCCCCCTCTCCAGTGGCACCTGAGGCAAATTGAGTTATGCTGCATTACGGTCCGGAGTGCACAGCGACCGGTGTCTTTTTAAACTGTGCAGAGGATATTGAATCAAGCCGCTGGTCCACACTAGCCATCACTCACACTCTCTCTCTCTCTCTCTCTCTCTCACACTCCACACACTCACACACACACACACACACACACACACACACACACACACACACAGGCCTATTTATAATCCCAGAACCTCATCCGCCACTCAAATGGGCATTTTCTTATTTACCTCTTGCCTGAAAGCACCATTCACTTCAATTAGGTTTTGTTTTCTGTGTGGTTTTAGTGTGTGTGTGTGTATGTGTGGGTGGGTGGATGTGTGAGACTGTCGTCCACACTTTTTCTCGTGCCTGAGAGATGGAGAGTGTGACAAAGACCTGTGGTCTGGAAGCAATGTGGTTATGGAAAGCAGTCCCATTAGCACGGGCGGAAAACTTTGCTACGACCGGCACTTCCTCCTGCTCTCCTCGCCGCGCATATCTGTAATCGAATTAATTTCCCTCACAAAGGGCATCAATCTGTGTGTGTGTGTGTGTACATGTGGTCATGTACACATACTTCTCTTTAATCCTTTAATGTCTCTCTATGTCTCACACTTCCTGTCTTTTTCTCCTTTCTTTTTTTTTACTCTTCACTCTCTCTAACCCCCCTCCTCCTCCCACTCCTGCAGTTCCCTTCCCCTGAGTGGGACACGGTCACCCCCGAGGCCAAGAACCTCATCAACCAGATGCTGACCATCAACCCGGCCAAGCGGATCACCGCTGACCAGGCCCTCAAGCACCCATGGGTCTGCGTAAGTTCCCCCTCCTGAAATGTTCTGATGACCTCTTCAGTGTGAAATGCTGACCTGTCGTGGCCTTTCAGTGGCCTGCAATGCTCATGTCACCACAGTCCACTACATGGACGTCAGGTGCTTTTTTTTCCCCTCTGCTGCGTGATCCCACCGTCCTCCTCCTCCTCCTCCTCATCTTCCTCTTTTGTCCTTCTCTCCCTCAGCAACGCTCCACCGTGGCCTCCATGATGCACCGCCAGGAGACGGTGGAGTGCCTCCGCAAGTTCAACGCCAGGAGGAAGCTGAAGGTGAAGGCTGCCTCTTATCACGCCTCCGCCCTCGCCGCTGTTGACGCTTATCAGCGCTGCGTAATCTCTCATGCCTCTCTGTGTTCAACCCCGAGGCCCCAAACTCATGTGATCATGTTGTGTCTTCACAGGGAGCCATTCTCACCACTATGCTTGTGTCCAGAAATTTCTCAGGTGAGCTCAAGGCTTATGTTTTACACAGGATTCTGCAAAATGACCATGCCATTGACTAGAACATCTGAATTGACAGTCAGTCAAGATTATCTTTATTATAGAGGCATACAGATATAATAGTTATAATAGTGTAATAGTTTATTAAAATAATCTCTGCAGTCCTTCAGTGACCAGAGGATGCGCTTTTTTAAAGTCTCTGTAACTAACTCTCACTAAATCTAATAAGATTGAATTGCATGCCAACTGCAAACTTCTAACTGACCGATTTGATGTGACAGGCTCAAAGTCAAAACAGCTTAAAGGTCCTGCTGACACTTTTTTTGCATTGCATGTGGGCTCCTGCCAGCCCAGTCTTATCTCTATCTTAACTCTCGCTGCATAACTTTGTGTTGGCTTTGTCACGGAGTAAGTTGCGCCCAACACACACACGTGCGTGCGCTTGAGGTAAGTTAATGGACACTCTACAAGGTCCAGCCTCCTAACATGTTTGGCCCCTCCCAATGGAATGCCTCTCTGTCCAATAGTGGGCCGGCAGCATACCAGCCCTGCCTCAGCCACCACCAGCACTGCCTCGCTGGCACAGGAAGGTATGTCCCCGAGGGGAGGGGAGGAGAGGTTGGCACTGCCCGCCTGCCTGTCCACTCACCCACCCACCCCTCTATGCCAGCATGTAGCCTGGGAGAGTTTCTACCCCAACCTTGTGAATGCACGATAACCCCACTAGCACGACCTCAATCACATGTTATGAGTGGTCTCACGCACTCGACACAAACACACACACACAGACACACTAAAGAATACATTTATTTTCAAATATGAGACAGATGTAATGAAGTAATCATGGCAATGGTGCCATTAATTGGGTAGGGTGTTGAAAGTAAAACGGCCTTCTTATAGAGTTAATCTATCTCCAGCTACTGGTCAATCCATCTTATAAAATGTCCGAAAGGGAACCTTATAACATCCACAATGTATTATGACCTGCTGTGTAACTGACGCATCATTCATCATTTACATTCTAATGTGTTGGATGATGGATGAAGAAGATGCCTTGCATATTTTATTAGACCCCCACACACACAGAGACACACACACAGACACAGACACACACAGGTGTAAGAAATGTAGTTAGCCGCCTGTATTGGGTCAGCCGAGGTCGTGTGCGGTGGTTGTGTTGTGGGCCGTCAGACTGAGAGATCCTCTGGGTGATAATAGCGTGAGCCTGCCGTGTTATCTCTCTCTGCTGCACGACTTTGGCCTTTCCCCTCCCCCCTCTTCACTCATGACTCACACACCCATTTCAGGTGTTCTCACTTACTTTGATTTAAAGGGAGCAGAAAGCACAGTCAGTCTCAGTACATGTAGATCATGAGATCTAGGCATGGCCCTGCAATAACAATTCCATCCCCTGACAGAATGAGAGATAGTACTAGAGACGATAGCCGTCTGTGCGTGTGTGCGTGTGCACGTGTGTGAGTGTGTAACAGTAACAACTGACTTGCCCTGTTATCATACCTGAAATGAGTTAGTGCTCATGACCACTGCATAAATGACTGACTGGTGTTGCATCGTGGGGCATGTCTTGCCAGCATGCCTGGGACTCTCTGTTTGCATGAACCTGCAGAACACAGAAGTGCATCCAACTCAATTTTTGGAATACTTTGGTTTGCTTGCATCTTCTATTTCTTTAGATGTAGTCATAGATGGCCTCTGTGTGTGTGTGTGTGTGTGTGTGTGTGTGTGTTTTATGAATGACCCTACTGGTTTGAGTGTGCGTGTTTTTGTTCCAGTTTGACCCGTGAATGCATCATCAGCCATAGCATAGTGTGTGTGTGGATGGTGCTGTGGACTAATTTTCCCTCTCATAAGTAATCCTGCAGCTAGCATATTCATCGCTGTTACAATGGCTCTACTGACAAATGCCACTTTGTCTTGGCAGACTTGCATGTGATATAGAAACCCTGTTTGTAAGACCATTTGTTATGGCAAAACACACCAAAGGCTTCAACACCGGCTTCAAGATTGACACCCATATTGCACAGTTTACTTGTGTGTGTTTGTGTGTGTGTGTGTGTGTGTGTGTGTGTGTGTCTGTGAAAACACAGAGTGTAGTGCTCAATGGTCAGCATGGGTGACCTTCTCAGATGGCCTGCAAACTTTTTGTTGTCATTGTTTTATTCTTTGCCTGCATTCTCTGTCATATATGTCCAGAAAAAGCCAGTGATTATTTTTAATCTTTATATATTTTTCCCTTGTCCTCCTTCGTACATTTTAATATTTGAAGGTAAGGGACACTGAGGTTTATTTTGATCAGAAGATATAACCAGTATCATCAAATAGTGCATCATATTTTCTGGATCATAAGTTGCATTTTGGCATATTGTGTTGGACTGAGTCATGTAACAATTAATCTTCCTCCACAAGTAGGTTCATATATAACTTTGACAGCTAACATGGAATTTTAAATGAATGTTCAAAGAGCTGCTTTTGTTCGGACCGTGCTTGCCAAGAAACATGCATTTTTTTCAGCTGTGTTACTACTTAGCACTATGATGCAGAATTAACAATGTCATATACATAAAGGAGTATGTCTTTCAATGGAGAATGTGTATATCTAGCAAAATGTCACAATTTTTGCTGCCTTGTGGCACAGTGTCCGTTTATCTTTATTTATCAAGCCTGTTGACCGTTTCAAATAGAGATTGTGATCTAGAGGATGGTGAACTGATGTATCTTTATGTTCTGTGGCTTATTATCCAGATAAATATGAAGTTTGTGACATTTATATATGTCTTTGTGAGTTTGTATGTGTGTGTGTGTGAGTGAACCATCTGTCTGTCACATTTGTGTGGCACTGTCCTATGAGAGCATTTAGTTTCATATAAACTTGTGAAATCTGTGTAAGCAGGTTTGACGTGCACACTAAATGGCAATAGAACCCACTGACCTCACCTGTACAGGTATGTGAGGTCAAGATAGCTGGTAACAGGGAAGAGAGGTTGCTCGAGGGATATGATGAATATGATCATTTCAGCCATACATTCAAGTAATAAAACACTGAAATGACATGGTGCTACTGAAAAGGAAATAGTGTCATCAGGTAAACCCACTGTGGCTCAAATGAATGTCTTAGGACCTGCAGGGTCTTCAAAGGTTCACCAACGTCAGGATGTGGTCATGGGCACTTCCTGTGTTGCAATGGATTTAAGATCCCTTGCATCATTGCACTCTTAAAACAAATGTGTAGTCCCTATCTGGACACAGATGTGTCAAAAAAACAATGCAAGTTATGTTGTTTTCAACGCAAGTTGTGTTATTTTAAACAAATATTGTGTAGCTAATAAAAGAAGGAAACAACAAAACTGTGTTGTCTGGACACACAGATGTGTTAAAAACAACGCAAGTTGTGTTGTTTTCAACATATTCGGTTTAAGAGTGTAACAAGTGTGAGACTACAGTATATAGTATGGGTATTGTAGTGGAGATCACAAGCTCAGAACCTGAAGAAATCCCTAAAGGACTTTCTCAGAGGTGATAAAGCCATCAGATCAATAAGTCTGAACAAGCATGGCTGCATTCAGCATCGACAGCCAGCCTGTGCCTAAGCTGCAGCACTAGTACTTATCCGCGTTACTACCTGTCCCAGCCGGGACGTCTAAAGTAGCTGTAAAAGCATGGACTGCTGATGGTAATTGGTTTGTGTTTGGCCCTGTGGTGTTCAACTTGTCTCACTCTCTTTATTTCAGCATGCAAAAGTTTACTGAACAAGAAAACGGACGGAGTCAAGGTATGTTCCGCACTCTGCCCTCCATTTTTGTTTTTCTAAAGGTTTTAACTACAAATTCTTTCAGTCCGCACTTTTTTTTATTCTGTTTCTTTTTCTCGATTTACTTTTCTCTCCATCGGTCTTGATAAGTTACATTTATTACACACATTAAGGAGAGAGAAACATTTTGAATAGGCTGAGCATACAGCACATTACGGAAATGTACTTTTAACCTGTTACTCCAGTTTTAAAAGCCTTTGCTTGATTCCAAAACCGTGTTTTCAGGTGTTCGCATTGGTACACATGTGTTAGCTAGTGCTAAGGTTTTCTTTCTTCTTCAGACCCTGATTTTGTGCATCTGAAGTGATGAAATTTAACAAATACATATTATTAATTTCATGGTCAAACCATCATGGTTGCTTCAGTCTGAATTATGCTGTGAGATTCACAATTCGTGACGCACTATCCAAACATGTTCATGCAACCGTCCAAGCTAATTATGCCTCCATGTTTTACTCGACGTCTAATTGGGTAAAATTAGAGTGACCGCATCAGTGGTCTTCGCTGATGAGACGGGCAGGTTTAATGATCGGGTGAGTCACAGTAGATAGCCTGGCTCTGCTCAAAGACGACTACTGAAAGAGGCTCTCCCATATGTCAAGAGTGAAAATGTCAAATGGTAACGACAGTAACCGCCCAGGTCAGAGAGCCATGTCAGCAGTCATATTTATTTTAAAACGCCAATGAAATGTCAGTGGTGACGCTGCATGCCAGTCAACACTCCTGAAATGCGTTTGCACCATGTCAAGGCTCACACTTTTGTGCCTGTGGTTTGAGTAAGACGTCAACTGAGTTAAGGGGGCGATTTTGTTGTTTGTCCCTGTTAAACAAGAGTTCAGAGGCCTCGACGGGGGTCTTATAGAGGCGTGTTTGCCAAAGGGCTTAGTGCATGCAGTGACCAGGTGTGATTGACAAGGGTTGAATGAATGACATCACCTAAAAAGAGAATCACCAAACAAGGACACATGGCGAGGATTTACACCCAGTACAGCCTAACCGACCCTGGCAGCAGCAAGCTGGGTGATCTGCTGAACCCACCGCATGGCTGAAATTGCCAGGTAACTTATTGAGTTTAGCAATCCATCCCCTTGTTAATTAAAGAGATCTACCACTTTATCTGCTTCTCTGAACAGTCTTGTGGTTGTTCTTTTCTTCTTTACCTTTTCTTTCCTTTCCTCTGGGATGTTCTAACTAGCAGCTCAATATTCCTTTCTATTTTTGTATTTTATTTGCTTTTTTCCCCTGTGATTCCCTTCTCCCCCCCTGTGCCTCTGTTTCGAACTGTTCAGAAAAGGAAGTCCAGCTCCAGTGTTTGTTTAATGGTGAGACCTATTCCATGTCTCTCTCGCTCTCTTTCTCTCTCTTTCTTCCTCTCTCTTTCACTCATCCAGTTTCTCTCTCTCTTTCTCTACCCCTGTTTATATTGGCCAGAGGGGGGTCATATGTGTCTTTATTCTTTCTTTCTTGGGTCCAGGAATTTTCTCAGTCCTTCCAGTTTCTTTTACAATTTTGTTGTCAAAATCATTCCCACACACACACACACACAAGTTCACATGCTCACACTGTAACATACACACACATATTCACACATATAAACACTCACACGTACACACACACACACACACACACACTTATCAACACACACATGCACACACACACGGATCACTCTCTTCCCCACTGTTTTCCATCCACCACCATCCATGTCTCAGTACTTTCTCTGGCAGCCAGGCCAATCTGTTCTGACCGTGGGACGCCCTAGCTCACACTGCTCCTTCCTGAGAGCTCACAGAGGAAGTAGGCATGAGCCCAGCCTTCTTATTCCCCGTTAACATTCATAACCACACAGTAGGGGGTGGGGGTGGGGGGGCATTTGGGTAGGTCTACTGCAGCCACCTCCAGTGTGCCTGCCATGTTTTGCATTCACAGTGGATGACCACAGTCCAGGCACTGAAGAGCTAGCAGCAGCAGCCCACAGCCCTGTGGGAAATGGGACCGTTTTCAACTAGTCTTTAGCTCTTTCAGCCCAGGCCTTTGAAAGGGACCCAAAAATTAGCCTTTTCTTTCAGTGGAGCTTTTTTCCTTTCCTACCCACGCACAAAGAATTGGGTGATTCCCTCGTTTCCATGGTAACACGTGAAGAGCCCATGATGGCAGGTTTGGCCTTGCATCAGGAGTAAGGGCTATTGTGTTATTAATTTTTTTGTACTTTTTTTTTTTTTTTTTTAATTGTCAGTTGTGTTGAACATGTTCCCCATGTTTTGTTTTTTTCCCCCCCAAGAGTGTTTCACATTTAATCTGATGTCTTTGGTTGATTGCAAACAAGCCATGAACAGAAATAGAACACTTAGCAACAGGGGAGTGAAGGCAATTACAGTTCCACCAATTAGCGAGTGACGCAAAATAGGTCTGATTCATTCAGTCTATTAGTGACTCGCTCTCCTATCGGCAGTGAAATTTGGCACATATTCCAGGAGGGTCTTGCATTAGTCATGACCACTTCATTTTGAGAGTGTTCTTTTTGTTTCCACGCCAGACTCTCTCAGACAGACCCCCAGACATTAAGCTCTGCTGGGCTGTGTTTGTGTGTGTGTGTGTGAAGCACGTCAGAGGCACCCAGCAGACCTGTGTGAGTCCAGGTGTCGGTCACTCTCTGGAACGTGGGTAGTCTTTCCTGAGTTATGGACTCACAAGTGTCAGTCTGCCACATCAGACGCGGGACTTTGGCGCAGACTCTGCCATGTCATATCCTGTCTGGGAGGACGGACAAGTCCTGTGTCTGTTGTGGCTTAACTGACACTTGTGAGTACAAATCAATCAAACGTCCTGTCCCAGACTGGACCTCTACCCCACAACCACAGCTGATCTAAGATCAGGAATGTTTGACATTCCACTCACACTGCGTCTTGTCTACTGCTCCTTGTAGCTTGTTAGGTCTTTAAGCCATCCCCAGCAGAGATTCTTTTATTTTTTTTCACTCCCTGTCTGCAGGGGTCAAGAGGAAGCTGACCGCTCTGAACATTTCTCTGCCCCTTCTTCCTACCTTCCTATAATCACAACCTCATTTAAGCTACAAAACCTGCTTAGAACAAGCGTCTTCACACAATGTAGTTTATTGCACAAACATGATGTACACTACACACTCAGTCTATTCGGAAACGAGAAGAGAGAAAATAATAAAAAAAAAACCCTTTTCATCAAGGCCATTCACTGCATGCACAGGCCCGTGGACTTGTATAGGTTGGTCAAACTGCAGGGCGATTATTGCCTGCGGTCTCCTGCCGTCGTGTTAGGTCGTGTAGAAGAGGCAGGAGCTGCTATTTTAGTCATAAATTGTCTGTAGAGTACGAGTGATGAAGTGATGGTTTTGTCCCAGCAGGTTACTAATCCCATCTCTCTCCCCCAGACGTAGGTCCAGTGGCCTACGCAACAGTCAAACTTATGTGCTTTAAGTTTCTTTAAAAGCATGTGTTGGATAGGAAAAGACGGAACGTGTGTACTGTGTAGGTTTTGATAAGGGAAATCATCAGTCTAGGAAGGTAGACACAAAAGCTCTTCAGATAGTCACTTGTGAAAACACCCCTCACCGCCAGCAGAGAAAGAAAGAAAGAACAAAAGAAAGAGAGAGAGAGAGAGATCAGAGAGGAAGAGTACGAGAAGAGAGTGTGGGAAAGCAAAGCAGAGCATCCAAGCGGCGCTCCAAGAATGTTAATGTGTGCCAGCGTGCCAGTGTGTCTCCGCACCACGCCACAAATGTGCCCCGATGCTCCAAAGAGACCGAGTCATGTTCTGGTTTTTAAGAGGAACAGCCTGCGTCAAATTCAGAGGCGCTGTATCCCCCAGACACCACTTACCCACAGCACAAGGCCACACACACACACACACACACACACACAGCACATTATCTCAGCAGTCAGGCTCATACAGGATGGATGGGCTTAGAATGCCAAATGGCTGTTGTGATTAAGCCAGAACAAAGACTGAACTTGAGAGGAAGGTCTCTTTGGATCTCTCAGACTTCAGGCTTCAGATTCACAGGATCTGTGTTGCTCTGTGTCAGATACCTGTAGTGGAGCAGGAGACCACTTACAATAGATTGATGCTTCTGGGACAACCCAGAAGGAGCCACTGTAAAGAAATAGGGGGCTCCTTTTAAGGGGCTACAAAGCTCTTGCATTTTTTTAGGATACATCAGGATCCGAAATCATTTTTTTCTGTTTGCTTGTTTGTTTGTGTTTGTTTGTTTTCCCGCCCCAGCCACAGACAAACAACAGTAAAAACAGTGTAGTAAGCAGCACCAGCAGCACCAAAGACAACAGCATATCATCTTCAGCACCAATGGTATCTCATCTAAACTTATTTGCCATCTCATCCTGTTTTTTTTTGTTTTGTTTTGCTTTTGTTCATGTTTTCTCGTTCCTCTGTTTCCTGGTTCAGTTGCACACCTCTGCTGTTCATTTGTCCTTTATTCATCTGTTTGTCACCCCACCATGTTGGCTTCTCCCGTCTTTTTTCTAAAGCCCTCTCTCTCGCTGCTACCCCTCCCCCCTTTCCCCCTTTGCCACCTTCATGTTGAGACTGTGTAATGGATGGCTAATGACTTCTAATGGGGATTATGAACAATGTACTGAAGCAACCGGTTTGTGTTTGTGACCTTACCTCCACCTCCCCCTCAAACTCATTTGCACACATAAGAAAATAAGTTTCAAATCAAGTCTGTGTTGAAAATGATTTTGGATATTCTGGAAATAATTGTGTTCACTTGAGGTGTTTTGGTCCCCATGCCTCAGAGTGGTCAGAAGTGGACAGAGGTGTCCAGTGGAGAGTGAGGCAGGATCCAGGGGTGTGAGGGAACAGACGAGCCGGTTGTGAGGAAGATGCGGTCCAGGCTCTGATGCATTATTGATGGCCCCATCCCGCTAGATTGATGAGGGGTTGACCTAACTATTACAGCTCAATGTCCATCTCCCAGCCTCTCCAGGGGTGGGGGGGTGTAATCTCTGAGAGAGAGTATGGGGAGGCCACGGCTGACACACACACACACACACACACACACAGATGCATACAGGCTCCCTGTCAAGGTGAAACTAATGCTCGCACACTGGGGGGTCACAAACACAATCAATCATACAAAAGGGTCATGACTTCCACCCCCAGTGCATACACACACACACACACACAGACACACACTCATCCACCACCTCTTTGTTGTGAGCTCAGGCAGCCTCACCTTGACACCAGATTTTCGCTCAGATTTAGCGTTTTTATAACGAATATTTTCTGTTATTCCTCTTTTTCTTTCCTCTGTTACTCTGTTTTTAAACGTTCTCTTTCGATTCTTGATCACTCTTTCTCTTTTAGAGAAAAGCTTTTCAGTCACTCCCCATTACCAGGACTTGAGAACTCAGCTCAGCTCAGCTCAGCTCAGCTCAGCTCAGCTCAGCTCAGCTCAGCTCAGCTCAGCTCAGCTCAGCTCAGCTCAGCTCAGCTCAGCTCAGCTCAGCTCAGCTCAGCTCAGCTCAGCTCAGCTCAGCTCAGCTCAGCTCAGCTCAGCTCAGCTCAGCTCAGCTCAGCTCAGCTCAGCTCAGCTCAGCTCAGCTCAGCTCAGCTCAGCTCAGCTCAGCTCAGCTCAGCTCAGCTCAGCTCAGCTCAGCTCAGCTCAGCTCAGCTCAGCTCAGCTCAGCTCAGCTCAGCTCAGCTCAGCTCAGCTCAGCTCAGCTCAGCTCAGCTCAGCTCAGCTCAGCTCAGCTCAGCTCAGCTCAGCTCAGCTCAGCTCAGCTCAGCTCAGCTCAGCTCAGCTCAGCTCAGCTCAGCTCAGCTCAGCTCAGCTCAGCTCAGCTCAGCTCAGCTCAGCTCAGCTCAGCTCAGCTCAGCTCAGCTCAGCTCAGCTCAGCTCAGCTCAGCTCAGCTCAGCTCAGCTCAGCTCAGCTCAGCTCAGCTCAGCTCAGCTCAGCTCAGCTCAGCTCAGCTCAGCTCAGCTCAGCTCAGCTC
>NC_063206.1:14205256-14435256 GCF_017589495.1 Alosa alosa | reverse complement strand
CTCTCTCTCTCCCTTTCTCTCTATCTCTCTCTCTCTCTCTCTCTCTCTCTCTCTCTCTCTTCTCTCTTTTCTATCTATCTGTCTCTTTCTGTCTTTCTCTCTCTCTCACTGTCTTTCTCTCTCCTCTCCTTTCTATCTATCTTCTGCCAGTCTCTCCTCTCTCTCTCTCTCCTTTCTATCTATCTATCTATCTCTCTCTCTCACTCTCACTTTCTCTCTCTCTCTCTCTCTCTCTCTCTCTCTCTCCTTTCTCTCTCTCTCTCTCACTCTCTCTCTCTCTCTCTCTCTCACTGTCACTTTCTCTCTCTCTCTCTCTCTCTCCTTTCTATCTATCTATCTATCTATCTATCTATCTCTCTCTCACACTCTCTCTCTCTCTCTCTCTTTCTATCTATCTATCTATCTATCTATCTATCTCTCTCTCTCTCTCCTTTCTATCTATCTATCTATCTCCCATTCTGTCTTTCTCTCTCTCTCTCTCTCTCTCTCTCCTTTCTATCTATCTATCTATCTATCTATCTCCCATTCTCTCTTTCTCTCTCTCTCTCTCTCTCTCACTCGCTCACCCTTACCTGTGTTCTTCTCTCTTGTCCCCCCCCCCCCCCCGTGCCTGTGTTGCTCATGTGTTTGTCCACAGGGCTCGGACGAGAGCTGCAACACCACAGAAGAGGAGGACATGAAGGGTAGGAAAGGTACTCTATCAGCCCTCCACGTACTCTGCACCTTTTTCTCTCTCCTCTCGCACCTTCCTCCTCCTCATCCTCCGGGGGGAGTAGCCTAGTCAAGATAATCTCAACGCAAGACCGATTCATTGCATTGATAGATGTCCTGTGTCTTCTGTTGTTTGAATAGTGTTAATGTGTAATAATAACACTCATGACTGTTGAAATTATGATGAAGAGTTTAAGATTTAGATCTTGTTTTGCTTTTGCTTGAGAAACACTTGAGGTCCAGTGGAAAGGGAGGTGGGGGGGGGTGATGAAGGAAGACACCCAGACATAAGGACGGACAAAAAGAGAGAGAGAGGGAGAAAGACTTCGAGAGAGAGATTGATGCTGGGTAGACATAAACAGAGGAAGAGACCCGTGCTGCAGCCTGACAGGCCCTTGATGGCGCGGTATGACTAAGAGGTGGGAAGGAACACCGTCGGAGGATGTCGGGAGATTTACTGCTAGACACACACACACGCACACACTCACACACACACTCACAGAGCCTTAAGTGGCAGGCGCTGACAGAGTGGGGCTCGTTTGCGGCTGGATGCTGAAGGGGGTCAGAGTGAATGATGTGTCCCATGATGCCTCAGGCTTGGCGCTCGCCGTCCCGCGGCCGGCACGCTCAGGTCATTAATGAAGGTCTAGGATGGGATGGGTCCCACATGGCTTATTACAAATGGATGAGACATGCTTACAATGTGACTCCTGACCTCAATGTCCACACAAACAAGTACACCCTTCTGAATACACATACACACACTCACTAGTGAATGCACAAACACACACACACACACACACACACACACACACACACACACACTGGTTAACGGATACAGATACACACAACACACCAATGCAGACATACACATACACCCATCCAGACTTGTATTTTATTGCAGGTATTTTACATTGCTCATGACCACACCTGTGTTATTGTAACAAAGTAGATCAATGTTATTCCAGTCTACATCTTGTGCTGGGCTGGAGTGTGTTTGGCTAGGGCCTTGTGTGTGTTCATGTTTTATGCTTTGCCCTAATCTAACTGGAGGTGAGAAGAGTTTAATGGCTTATGCCAGCCACGGAGTTTAGGAAGATTTACTGTCTGTTTTTATGGCTTTTCTCACAGGTTAGGTCACGCAAAGGTTTAGTGGGGCAATCGTGCACAGACTACTTTGTTCAGAAACTGGACACACACACACACACACACACACTAAAGAGAGAGAGAGAGAGACTGACTGACACACACACACACACACAGTGGTGAGCTAAGTTCCCATCCCTGACCAGGAGAGTGAGGGCCTTCTCTGAGGGCAGCTGGTCAGAGGAACAGTGGCGTTGTGCAGACCTCCTGGCTGCTCTGCTCCGCTGACGCCATACACACCCAACGCCCTACATTCCCAACCTCACTGCAAATATGCTGCCAACAGTGGAGGCTTTCAAGACCTGTACACCCCCCACACACACACACACACTCCCTCTATTTCACTATATACTGTACACACAAACACACACAAATCTCATACACATACAGTCTGCTGTGAAAAAATAGTCCGTAGTGCATATATCTATAAAGCACATGCATATTACAGTAGATGAAACACACACACACACACACACACACACACACACACACACACAAAGTTGCATAAGGCTTAAGATGGACTTTTTCCCCTCGGATCTCACAGCCCAGCCAGTGTGTGTCCAGACTGGGCGAGCGCTAGTCACCCCTCTGGCTCTCTCTCTCTCCGCTGCCAGCGTTGCCATACCAGGGAACAGTGTGGCCCTGGCCGCCAGCATGGAATGCACTGGAGAATCTATCAGGCAGCGACAGAGAGAATCGGCCTTTGTCCACCACCCTGGCGTGCATTGCATGATAAAAAAAAAATAAAAATAAAAAAAAAAAAAAGCTTTGGAAATACCCGTATTAATCCTCAGTCATATGGTGCTGCAGTCCTGAGGCGAGCAAGGGACCCCTAAGTTGGGAGACGGCACACGGACAGGGTGTGACCGTTTCCAGCAGTTCAGTTTCCCGCAGGGCACTGTCCAGTGTCGCGGCCGCCCTCGCCACACGGTTGGTAGGCAGGTAACCTGAAATGATGGAGGAGTCAAGCTGGGACTGCATTAGAGCAGTCGAGGGCTGCAGGGAGCCTTGGAGGAGTGAAGTAGAGCAGAGAGAGCGGAGGGTGTGATTGATGGTTGTGGTGCTGCTGACTGAATCCTTCCCCTTGAACAAACACACACACACACACACACTCATCTAAGCTGAGGAGGAAAACCTTCAGAAAGTGAAAGTCCTACCATGTCATGGTTCTACCCCTGAATTAAATGATCTACCTGGCTGATAGATTGTGCTAATTAGAATCCGGATTAGTGAATTGTTGGAACCAATCCATGGTAGGGCTTTTGCGTGTTTGTGTGATGGTGTATCCTGTGGCGGGTGTACTGCAGCAGGTCCGACAGAGACTCTGAGCAGTGACAGTGCTATGGGCAGCCAGTCCAGCACCTTCGAGGAGCCCACCACCCCGACATCCACAGAGTCCCCAGCACCTCCTCCTCCTCCACCCACCCAAACCCAAAGCTGCCAGTCCCCTCGTAAGTCACCTGCGGTGACCCTCACCCAACACTTCATGAAGACTCTCAAAGCAAGGGCACTGGGTTTTACTTGACCCACTGGGACCATTGTCTTAATCCACAGGCACCCTTACCAGGCAAACGTTGTCCCCTTCCTTACCCAAGTCTTGCAGTGAGACGCTTCATGGAGACAGCTGAGTGACCTGACCTCTGACCTGAGTGACCTTTGCCCTCTCTGGGCACTCTTGCCTTTTTTTAGAGTGGCCTTGACAGCACACCTGTGCTGGTCAGCTTATCTCAAAACCAGTCTCAGAGATACGCACAACATTAGATCTAGTGATTATGCTGCTGGTTCTTCCACTTCACTGTCCCAGCTGTGGAAAGGCCAGCGTGCCTCATCTCTCCCTGTTTTGCCTCTTATTCTTCTTGCCGCAGAATGGTGCTGACCTTCCAATGCTCAGTGACCTTTTCATGTATTTTGTCTGAGTGATGGCGACACCCCTTATGTATGACAGCTGAGCACTATGCTGGTCCTACATGGTCTGTTAATCCCATATATATGTGTGTGTGTGTGTGTTTGTCTGTGAGCAAGAGTGTCTCTGTGTTAGTATGTGTGAAGGCACTTGTGTGCAAGCTTCCGAGTATGTCTGTAGATTGAGTGTATCAATACTGCCCTCTGCTGCTGTGTTTGCAGTACTGACAGGCTTTCTTTCCCTGCCTTCTGAGAGCTTTCACTGCTGGTATGTTGTGTGCTGTGGGTTGAAACGGTGTGTGTGTGTGTGTGTGTGTGTGTGTGAGTGTGTATCTCTATGCATGTGTGTAGCTGCGCTCTCCTGTGTATCTCCAATTGTTGCATGCTTGGGTGTTTGCTGTGACGTAGTTAAGTGTGTGTCTGTGCGGGGCCTCCACGCTGTCTGCATCTGAATTGTGCGTTGCCTTCCACCTCCAGCCGCCCTGTTGCATGACGACTGCAAGCGCGGCGCTCAGAACAGCTCTGGGCTGAGCTCCGGCCCTGACCGCGAGCCCGCTGCTCCCCCACCAGCATCCACACCTGCAGGGGGCAGCAGCGGTGCGGCACCGCAGCGTAAGTGCAGCACTCCTCCATGGGTGAAGAGTTAAGACTTCCTCATCTCCCTTCACTACTGCTGTACAGGCCAGGCCTCCTTCCCCCTGCTGCCAGCTTTGCTTTGTTCACGTCTGTCTGTCTGTCTCTGTCTGTCTGTCTGTCTGTCTGTCTGTCTGTCTGCCTGTGTCTGTGTTTGCCTCGGTGCAGGCAGTTCATCAGTTCTTGAAGATTACCAGCTGTATACACAAAACGTCCATCTGTTATTTGCTCTCTGTATACAAGATGTGGCGACGGCTTTAAGTGGGTGTGATTGGTTGAGCTTTGTGTGAAGTCACAAGCATGCGGTTTCTTAAACAAACAACAGTGTTGTCTGTGATATTGTCCAGAAAGCTTCGCTAATGGGAGTGTGATCACACCGTGCTGTTGTGAGAGGGTTTGGAACATTAAGGCCAGGATTCTGGACTTGGAGGGTTTGTTTAGACTACTGAACTGGATTCCTCTGAGCCTCTAGGTTTATGGGATGGATGGAGAAGGAGATTTGGGGGGTATTCCATCAACCTCGCTAAAGGCCCAACCGGGCTTATTTCGATAAGTCTCGCTAATTTTAGTGAGAATTCCGTTCCATTAATGAGGTTAACGTGAATCCCAGCTTGGTAACCATGGGAATTTATGCCACAGAACTAACCTGCTCCGTAGCAGGTTAACTTTCAAGCTAAATTAAGCTGTGTTGCAAAAAAAAACAATCAGTCGGAAAACAAGTCCAAAAGATGGTTCCTTCAACCTGTGCTCAGCGTCACCTGTAGCCTACAACTTCAAAAATAGAAGTAGGCCTATAGAAATGTTTTTTCCGACAGTGCACCAAGCATGAATTTACACATTCACTAGCTCCAAAGAATCTATGAAGATTATACGATTAAATATGTTTTAACTTCACATGCGTGTGGTTCTAGGAATCGTGCTACTCTACGTCACTTACGTTCGGTGGTGGTGTAACGTGCAACGAGATGGCATTGCAAAGGAATTACTTTCTTGAGTGTTCGCAGACTCGCTTCCCATATTCCCATATGTATTAAGGCTACATTGTTTATCACCTTGATAATGGCATTTTTAGTTATAATCTTTGATAAAAGACATATGTCTGCTGCTGATAAAGGGTCATGCACATTTGGTAGGCTGTCCAGTGACAGCTTTGCCAGTGGGCTTTCTTATATCTGATGCAAGCCAAAGGATAATTATTCTGTAGCCTAGGCAGCTAATAATTAAAACTGTTTCATGTGTCGACGGTTGTTCATGAATGTTAAATCAACTGTGTGCTACACAGATTAAATACTAGGCATAAATTGAATTGAAAGCCATTGTATTTTTTTTAGATAATTTTATTTCAAACACTTTGGGACTTATGGGAGACAATAGGCTATTATGTTGATAATAATTTATTTTATGACCACCTACACCTATAGACAATAAGTGAACTCTTTTAATATAAGAACGTAGGTTATAGATAGTTTTGAATATATGCCAAAGTTGTTTTTGAGTTTATACTATTTATTCATTCACTCGTTTTGTTAAGCATAGACTGTATAGTATTTGTGTTCAAGAGTGAAGCCAATCAAACTCGCAATTGATTTCAAACCATTAGCATTGCTGTTTTTTAAAATGTATGCTTTCATTATTCTCTAATTTCTGTAGGCAATCTTTTTTCTCTCGATGTTAAATTTGAAAATCCTGTAGATGGCGCTTGCCTATCGAACAGAAATCGCCTAGTATTGTCTTAATTTTTCGACATATAATCGCTCTTTTAGACAATCTACTGTTTTGGTCTACTTTTCTACCTCGTGCACGAGCAGAGATGAAGCTGAACTAAACCTCGCTTGAGAGTTCAGCCCCCCCCCCCAATACACAGCACATTGTCTCATGAGGAAGCTTCCCCAACACACATATTGCACACTGCCCTCTTCCCACATACACAGCACACTATCCCATCTCCCCTGTCATCCCCCCAACACACACACCAAGACCCCTGGCAGTTGGGTTAGCCTTGAGCCGTGGATCTGCCCAAAGGTTTCTTCCCTTGGTAAGGAGTTTTCCTTGCCCCTGTTGCTCTTGGGTGCTCCTTGTTGGTGCCCCCACCCAATCCCAATCCTCCCCACCTTTTTTTATGCAGCCCTTGCCACTTAATCCCCCCCCCCCCATTAATGCACAAATAGGCTGACACCAGACATAATTTCACTGCATTTCTTACTTCCAGTAACTATATGCATGTGACAATAAACTTCCTTGTATCCTTGTAATAAACGAGGCCAAGATGCCGATAACTTGAGTTAATGGAACGGCTTCAGCCCCAAGTGAAAGTCTACGCTAGTTCAAGCCGCCTTCATTAGCGAGGTTGATGGAGTACCCCCTTGGGGTGTCTTGTTAGTCAGATAGCACTTCTTGTCTTCCTCTCTCTCTCTTTGGGCTCCCATCCAGTCTGTTTCTGTGTTTTCCTTCATCAGCAAACATGGGCATAACTTTGCCTGGGAGATGTTAGTGTTGTAGGTCTTAGTTCAGTATAGAATGTGGGCTTGGGGTGGGTTGGGTGGGGATTAGGGCATGCGGTTCTGAGGACATTGCGGTTTAAGCCTCTGGTGGTGTCTCTGGTCATGTGATGATATTTGTCTTTGTCCTCTCACCTCCACACTCCCTATTTCCATGCTCCACGATGTTCAGCTCGCAAGCAGGAGATCATCAAGATCACTGAGCAGCTGATCGAGGCCATCAACAATGGGGACTTTGAAGCTTACACGTGAGTATTACGACACCAGACCATCATCACCACCACCGCCCTGAGCCTTCTGTTCCCTCGCCATCCCCCATGATGGAGGCTCACGTTGTCTCCGCTCTTCTCTTACAGGAGAATCTGTGATCCTAGCCTGACCTCCTTCGAGCCAGAGACCCTGGGGAACCTGGTGGAGGGCATGGATTTCCACAAATTCTACTTTGAGAACCGTGCGTACAGTAGTTTCAAGGCAGAGCCCCACATGTCTGCTTTTTTCTGATTGATTATCAAGCCCTGTTGGCAGCGCTAGGAAATCCAATAGCAACGTTCAGGGGAAGGAATGCACTGCCAAAGTTGGACGGTTTCCCAGCGTGTAGGTTGTTGTTAAGGGTTCACATTTGAGTCCAAAAAAGAAATCTGACCACCCTCTGGCGAAAAGTTATTTAATCTTTCAATAATGGCTGTTCAGTATGCGCCTCTATGCCCATTAATGTTTCACCAGCATCAAAATGGCACAGCTAAGGGATGTGATTAGTTGAGCTTTGTGTAAAGTCACAAGTCTCAAGTCTGTGTTACTGCCCGAAGAGCTTGACTAATGGGAGTGCGATCACACCATGCTGTTGTGAGATGGTTTGAAACATGGAAAGAATTTGGTCATGAAGTCTGTGTCCTTAGGAGTCAGACTATTCCACTGATTTATTCTTCCCACATACCACCTCCTGGATGTCAGATTTTAGGGCAATCCATAATGAATGGGTTTGGAATCAGGATCTGAATCAGACTGCATATTGAGACGAGTTTACTGTAGACTGAGCAGCAATAAGTGTCTCTGTAATCATTCACTTGATTCACTCGCAGACAGAGAGTCAACACTACTGATTTGAAAATGATTCACTGTGCACTAATAATAATAATAATAATAATAATAATAATACAGATGTACAAGTTGAAATCTGTAACTGTAAACAGATCAAATATAAAAACAACAAAACAAACAAAAAGTAGAAAGCCAAATACTATCTGTAAATATCTTTAAAGTCCTCTGTTGCCCCCTGCAGTACTGAGCAAGAACAGCAAGCCTGTGCACACAACCATTCTGAATCCACACGTGCACCTGATCGGCGAAGACGCGGCGTGCATCGCCTACATCCGCCTGACGCAGTACATGGATGCGCAGGGCCGCCCTCGCTCATGCCAGTCGGAGGAGACACGCGTGTGGCACCGCCGCGATGCCAAATGGCTCAATGTGCATTTCCACTGCTCAGGCGCGCCTGCCGCACCGCTCCAGTGAAGCCCCAGCCAGCCACAGGTGGAGTCAGCCAGCAGGGCAGCAGCACACACACACACACACACACACACACACACACACACTCTCACTCTCTCTCACACACACTCTCACTCTCTCTCACACACACACTCACACACACTGTTTCTGTACTCTCAAACCCCCCTCACACACCACAAACATTCAACAGCAGAGGACTGATGCTCTAGTCTAAAGCATTTAGAGTCTAAAGCTTTCATTTTAACTAGTTAGTACTTACACACACACACACACACACACACAGTGGTCCTCCTGGTAGCGATTGGTTCTAGCAACATCAAGATGCTGGGTTCAAAACCCCCAGACAACACACACACAATTATACTGTACTGTCAGTTAATGAGTACAGAGCACATACAAATATGCACATTTGCTGGTTTGTTCACACAGGTATGAAATACACACATACTTACAGATACTTAAGTCTGTCCTCTTCCATGTCTCTAGCTTGCCTGAAGTCTGAAGCTGATTGGAGCATTTCTTCTCCGTGGTCGGATTGGCGCCAGGAGTCTGGCTGGAAGAGACCTGTTGAAGATTAGGAACCACAAGGGATTAAAAAAACAACCTTACAAAGTAAAACACATATATATTTTAAAAAAAGCCACATTGTTGTGTGTGCAATACCACCACCACTACTACCACGACCTCCTTTTGAGTCCAAACCCTTAGACCAGGGGAGCGTGGGGCTGGGCCACTCCTAGTCTTCTGGATGGTGCATGCTTCTGATGGCCCTCAAGAGGGCGCTGTCTTGTCCTTTCTTCACCATCTGTTTTGCCTGTTGTTCGGAGAAGTTGTGTTTTTTATTTTTATTTTAAGGGTGTTTCGCAGTATTAACATGTGCAACCTATTTGAAACTTCACGTCAAATCGAGGACTGAGAGGTTAATTGTCGATTGCAGTTCAGAAATGTGAATTCTGCTCTTTTTGTTTTTTGTTTTGAAGAGCACACACCTTTTAGTGAGTGGTGATGTGAGAATTCCTTTATTCCTGTTTGCTTAACACAAATCTTAACATGTTTGTGTTTGTTTATTTGTTTGTTTTGTACGCAGAGATGTGGGGTGGGATGAGGCCTCAAAGGGAAGGGATAAAGACTAAATTATGTATAACTAATATGAGAAGTTAAAAGCACCAAAGTGTAGACGTTAGACGTATTTAGAAGAGACGTTTTAATGTTGCTTTTGTTGGGGGAGGGAGGGAACAGGGGATCAAATGTAGGAGTGTTTTTTTAAGTATTTTCTTGTGTTTTTGTGGAACTCTTGATTTTTATCTCCTGAATGATATACTCCTGCTGTATTTGAAAGTATTTAGTGTTTAACAGAATTGTTTTAAAAGGGGAGGGGGTGAACAGGGGCTTTATTTAACATTGTTATGTATTCATAGATATTTATACAGAGAGAGGTTAAAGTCTTTAGTGTCAGGCTTTGGGGAGTGGAGGAGTGCGTAGTGTGTGTGTGTGTGTGTGTGTGGGACTGTATGGGACTGTATGAGAGAGAGTGTGTGTGTGTGTGTTCTCCAGCTCATTGCTGGCCGTGTTGTGCTTTTTTCAAACTTTTTTCCACCCCTCTTATCTCCCACTCGCATGGGAACCAGATGTCATGAGCTCTGATTGGCTGTGGACCTCAGTGCTCCCGCCTACTCTTGTGTCCTCAATGCCTCCCTCCCTCCCCTCTGGCGGTCAGAACCTGAAGTTGCAGAACACTCACCGTTTGTTTATGATTGGCGTTCCGGCGGTTTCAGAGTTCACTGTTACTGTCTCCGATGCACAAGGGGGCGCTAAACACTACAACTCGGCCCACCGCTCTCACTTCTGCACACAAGCACTGATCTCAAAGCCCTTTTTTAATGCATATCGTTTTTTTTCTATTCTCTCTTCTAAGCATGTTTGGTTGGTTCGTTTGTTTCTGGTTATGGGGTGGGGGAGGGGCGGGGGAAATATGGCCTGTACTGTTTTTGCACATAAGCTTGAGACTCTATGCTGTTCTTGTTCACGTTCTGTGGACTCCCTCTCTATTCTCTCTGCAACTTCAGGTTATTACTTCCCTTCCAAGGGTCGTTCCCTCGCTCTCTCCCTCCCTCCCTTTCCAGAGGAGAGGGAACCCGACATCCAGCCCGTAGCTAAGGAAGCCCACTCCGTTTGTCCGCCCACTTGCATGTCCAGTGTCCTCAATGTTCAAGTCCTGTTCTGAGATTGTGTGGTCTTTTTGTTGTCCCCCCACCCCTACACCCCCCGTCTCCACTTTGCTGTTCGCTGTTCCTTGGTAGCAAGGGTGGGAGGGGCTATGCGGTGACACAGAAACACTGGGTGTGCTGGGGGTGTGGTGATTGGTCAGATGGTTATCGAATGATGTTGGATTGGTGGAATAGAAGGATGGAGAGTAGCATGGGATAGAGGAAGGCTGAGGGGCTAAAGTTAAGCTGAAGGCAATCGAAAGTTTGATGACGTATTTGTTGCTGTTTTTGTTTGTAAGTGTTCCTTCCTGTTTAGTATTTGTAGTGTTGGTATTAGTATGACAAATCTGATCTGTTGTGCTGGAGCTGTACGTACTTATCTGGTGGCGGTCACTCACGGAGGGATGGACCCAATCACTGAAGTCCCCTCTTTCCGTCCACCCCTGTGCTTGCACACGCACACACACACGCGCACATGCACGCACACACACACACACACACACACACACACACTCTCACTCTCACTCTCACTCTCTCTTACACTTGGTTATACTGTACTACTACCCAATACATTCACTCGCATTAACACAGAGCTCAATAAACATATAACTGAAGGGCACGGGTACATTTACACATGCACGCACACACAAACACAGACATGTGCTATGAGCTCCCTTTAAAGAACATATCTGTGTGTCAATGGTGTATCAATTCAGCACTGTTTTTTTCACTGTAGAAAATGTTGTGTGTGTATCTTGTAATGCCGGAGGGTCATGCCTGCTATGTGACCCTTGTTGACCTTTGTGTCGAGCCATCGTGCTTTGCTCCATAGTGTTTGTTGATACAGGGCAGAGAGGAGACATGGGGGGGATCACTATCAGGAAAGGATAAAAATTGCAGTCTATTTTCAAGACTTTTTTAACAAACAAAAAGAGAGTAAGTCCAAACTCTGCCCAAGTCCTCACATGTGTGTTTTGTCGTGAGCTGCCCCCTCACCCCGCACCGCGTGACGGCCGACCGTGCCACTCCTCAGGGGCACACTGTGACACCTACCCAACCTTCGCCATCAGATGCCCCACTCCGTCCTAACGCCCCCGCGCCAACCTTGCGATGTGTAGTTCTGACTTGCGTGATGTTTTAACTGTACCGTTCAGTCCTCTTATGGAGGGTGGGTTGGAGGTGGGGTCGCAGTGGGCCTGCATCACTTTCTCACGCTCACTGAGCTTCCACCGTCACCACCACCCTTCCCACCTCGTACCCGTTCCCCCACCCCCCACTTCCGTCTTGACCTCACTGTTGTGTCGTTCATTCAGCCTTGGGAATGTTCATTTGTAAGAGTTTAATGCAGTTTGCTTAAAAGCCGCCATATTTCAGTAAAAAATAAAATAAATCAAGACTTTGAAAGGGATGACCGAGAAACAGATACGATAATCATGGTCTGAACATGATCCCCTGTGTAGTACTATGAGAGCCTTGATGTACTCAAAAAATAACAACTCCTGAAAAGCCACTCACTTTTAACTACTAAACATATATGCAGTTTTACAAGTGGAGGAAATATGCATGTCTACTTTCTGGTAATAATTTTCACTGTCTGTGTTTAGTTAAAAAATGGCAATCTATATATGTTACCTGCATCCTCAAGGTAATGAAATGGCTCTGTCTCAGATACTAAAATGAAGTGATGTACAATGTTTTTTAATGGACAAAAAGATTAACAAAGCCTTAGCTTGGTATGTTCCCCTATATTAGTGAATTTATTGCATTTAAACCATATGTTATGGGGCTTCATATGACTATACTCTGAGTTTTAAATTGGATGCTGGATTTTTGCATGATCATATGATTAATAAAACTATGAATTAAAAAAAAATATCAAGTGTTTGTTTGAATGTTGGTAGATCATCATAGATTTGTTATTGAAATGATCTGAAGGTATTTAATAAAAATAACATTTCAATGCTGGTCATGTCTTTTTGTCTTTTGCTCTGAAGACCATTTGGTATTTTGAGCTTCAGACAGTGTGGTACACTGCCCCAACTTTAGACACCTTACCCGGGTGTAAATTTGAGAAGATTAATCATAGACTAAATTAGTTTGGCCATCCAGTCACCACTCACATAGCACTTGCATACTGACACGGCCTCATCCATTGTCTGAGCACCCCTCCTGTTATATTTAGATATTAACCCACCACTGGTGTGATGTTTATGCTGATAACTTTAACTAACCTCTGAAGAGCATTCTGCAAACGCAGAACTAAGCTCAGAAAAATATATGATAAGCTTATAGCCAATATGATATATCTTGTGGCCAAAAATATGTTGAAAACAACTAAACAGGGTGCACTTGAGGCTTCTGAATTGGATTAAGACGACAAAATATGATGACAGAGGGAAGAAATCTATAATTTAAAGGTATAGCTGACTGACTGTAAAGCTCCCATCACTGGCCACGTCCACCATCGGTGAATGGGCTGAAGTTCTGGTATGGGTAGCGCCGGCGGTCATCGCTATTTCATAAGGGCTTCCAGCAAGGGATTAGACTCGTTTGGCAATCACAGCAGAATAACTAGGCAGCTGTAGAGGCAGATTACTCTCCTGCTCTTGAAAACAAGGTGTCACTATGTCTCCTCTAATTTCCTTTGAGTCTGGCCTTTCTGATGACTGGGCTTCTGCATTGGGGAACTATGTGTCCTGTTGTCTGGTGGCTGACCAGGCAGCCCCTAAGCCCCCATGAGCACAACTTCACTGTAATTGGCTCATTCACTCCCTCACTCTCCACCTCAAGCTGGTGTGTGGTGAGCGTTCTGGCGCATAATGGCTGCCGTGCATCACCCAGGTGGGTGCTACACATTAGTGGTGGTTACTAGTGATGACCCCTAATTATTATTGTTCACTGTAGAGGGGTCTTTTCCAGTGTTGGGAACATCCTCGTATTTAATACATAATGCACTACATGTGGAATAACCATGACGTACTGTAGATATTCATTAAATAGTGCACAATGTGGCGAATGAGTGGATGCCCATTGTGTTGCTGAGTGAGTACTGAAAAGTGAACTCTTAGGTTCTGAAATGTCACACATCAATCATATGCTCACTGACATCAGCGCAAATGATAATTTCTAGTTGTAACTGACTACATGGAACGCCCATGAGTTACAGTGCAGTCATAGGAATTAGGTTAATATGTGAACTTTCTCAGAGGGGACTTCCCTCGCCATAGGGAAAACTCTTCATGTTTTGTTTGTGTGAACCTGGTTGGAGCGGCCAAGTTGGATTCTGATGTGTAACCTGATCAGGAGCATCTTGTCAAGATATGATGAATTTTCTTGTGACCTCCACCTGGGAAAATATGTTCTCTGTTAATAGTTTGTTTATTTCACTAAGAAGGGCTGGAGCTTCAGAATTCCTCAAATTAAAATAACTTTAGGGATATACCTTGTAGGGCATACAGTATCTTTCAAATTGTCAAGTCAGTGGGTGCTAATACTATCCACTACATGACTAGTTTGACTAAAAAAGATTTTGATAACCTCCATCACAATCTCTCTCTGCATTATGAAATAAAAATTAAAACGATACCGTGTTGTAATGAAATGTGTGAAATCTTCTTTGAGTCTCAGGTGTCAGGGGAATGTGATATTTACCTGAAGCTCCCATTGCAAGTAGTTTCTCTGATGTCACACCATTCTCATTATATCAGAGTAAGTGCAGGGTTCTGGGGGCACAGGCCTATTTTTGGAAGGGTATCTTAGCAGTGTCCTCTGAGTGACAGCACAAGTGTGCTGTTGGACCCTCCCTTCATCCAGCACAAGATTCCACTGGACTCTCACCCTTTTGCCTGCTCTCTCTCTCTCTCTCTCTCTCTCTCTCTCTCTCTCTATTTTAACTCCCTAAGTCACTGTATCCCTATCAGCAGCACACTGGTCAGGGTGTTGGGTGTGTGTGTTTATGTGTGTGTGTGCGTGTGTGTGTGTGAGAGAGTATGTGCATGCCTGCGCATGTCTGTTGTGTATATCCATGTGTGTGTGTGTGTAAGAGAGAGAGTATGTGCATGCCTGCGCATGTCTGTTGTGTATATCCATGTGTGTGTGTGTGTGTGTGTGTGTGTGTGTGCGAGCGAGGGAGGGAGGAAAGGATAGCGAGAGAGAGTTTGTCCAGGTGCTGGAGTGGGCAAACGGAAATCAGCCACAGGACTCTGTAGCAGCTCTTTGAGAGAGAGAGACAGAGAGAGCCGGTCCCTAGCTCTGAGACAGGGCCCCCCCGCGAAAAACATGGAGACAAGATGCTGAGGGCCCACTAAAAGCCCCCTGACTGATACACTGGCAAAACGGACACACAGTCACACTGCGGGACAAGGCCGGCGTGAACGCCATGGTGGCTGAGGAGGTCATTATCACCCTGTCCGGCGGAGCGCCGTGGGGCTTTCGGCTACAGGGAGGTGTGGAATGCCAGAAGCCCCTTCAAGTGGCCAAGGTACGGGCTTCTCGGGGGAGAAGTCCATCCGTTTCATTTCTGAGCATTGATGAAACATTTTGAATATAGATGTAGGACATTAAGCTCAAGAAGCACTGAAATACTAGCCTGGAAAACCCAGGGTACTGAAATACCATTGTACTGTGTACAAGTGCTTTAAAGTAATGTGTGGGATGTGAGCGCATGGTCAGAGGTGGAGGCCCATCCCTTGATGTGTGTCTGGTGAGTGGAACAGGGCCTCATGTGGAGACAGTCCAGTGATTGATAGTGCAGTGAACTTTAAGCATATAGCTTGTGTATCTATGGCAGAGCTGGTTAATCTACATACTTTACGTTTCTGACTCCTTGTTTTCGTTCTGCGGGAAGAGTAACATATAGTTGTGAATTTTGGGAGAACAGCATTGCCAAGGAATTAACTCACAGATGCAAATCAGTCCGTTTCTATTACTCACTTACTTTCTATTATGCACAGAGCACCAGGTATGCAAGCTGGATGATGACCTAGCCAATATATTATATGTTAATGCTGCAAAACGATCATATACACTGACATCTTTTATGCTTATTAAAGTCCTGTTTTTGCTTACATTCTCTGCTTACAAAACTGGCATTTCCTCGGCAGTATATATACAGACTACTGAATTGGAATTAAGACCCAAAATGTAATAATGGATGCCCATAATACACATTCCAGCTAGCTGCCAAAATATTTTGTGATGGATCTTGGTGTCTTCCTTTAGTGTGTATTTGAGTCTCCCTGCAGACAGGATATAAATGCCCATACAGTGTGTGTTTCTGTGAATGCCCAAACTCTGTCTGAATTTACAAGTGTTGAGCTTGCGGAAAGTTATTTTTTTCATGGGGGCTATTCTGGTAGATGGTGCAGCTAGCTGAAGCTCCAGATGGGGTTGCCTTAAGGTCAGGAGGGGGCTGGTTTCAGGCTGGAGGAAACGAATATAAAGACAACAGCAGCAGACATTTATCAGTTCTGATAAATGTTGGAACTAACATGACAATCATTTCATAGCCACTTGATGGGAACTAACATGACACAAAACTGGATCAACTGCCTTTATTTATTATCTGAGTATATTAATGAGGTAGTAGTCAGACCTCTAATATACTTGACATACTCACATGACAACCACAATCATTTCATAGCCAATTGATAGGAACTAACATGACACAAAACTGGATCAACTGCCTTTATTTATTATCTGAGTATACCAATGAGGTAGTAGTCAGACCTCTAATACACTTGACATACTCACATGACAACCACCTGTGTTGTGTCATAGATCAGCTGTCTTGTAAGTAAATAGGTCACAGTAATCTCCACTGGTCCTTGGAGGTGGACAGCATGTGTCTCACACACTCCCAGCTTCCCTCCCTCCAGTCCCTGATCCACACCATCTGACCACTGGTTCCTCAAGGCGGTAGTGGCGGGCCTTGTTTGTTTGGAAGTGTCTCTCTCTCTCACACACACACACACAGGTGTTGGTCTGACGGTGGCAAAGTGTGGGGTGCTTTTGCCTTTGAGCGAGGGGCCCGCTGATAATGTGATGACAGCGATCATGAGATGAGGCACAAGTACCACATACAGACTCAGTGGTGGTAAGCACCTGTGTCTTGAGGCTGTAACAAGCCCCCAAGGAGAGTCACTCACTCACAGTTGACATCCTCCCCACAATTAGTTACACAAAGTCAGGAGCCCATTGGCTGGATTAGCGGTGGAGGGTCTTTGATTTAATAACATCACAAATGCCACTGCTGGGTATTTTGGGGGTGAGGGTGATTGATTGGTCCCATGTTTGACCTCCAGCGCGTCTATGTCCATACCCTTCACCAGGGCAACCATCTTGACATTTGTTTATAAAACAAGCGAGTGGACTGTGGCGTAGCTGGAGGGGATGGCACCAGACCAGATGAAATGCTCATGGCACTGTCTTGGCTTGGCTGACATTTCACCACCAGAGTGGGAGGACAGAGACACACTTATGTTGGCATTTCGACAGTGCCCAAGTCTAGTCTCACTGTACAACCCGACATACAAATACGGCCTTCAACCAAATGCAGTAACTGAAAAACAGCTGTTTGTATGACTCTTTATAAACTCTCAAAATATTCCTTTACTGTACATCGCACACTTATTTTTGGGTTCATATAAATCTATTCTCACTCACATCTGATGACCATAGGAAAGCACAGGGTCTTGGCACCTAGCCTGTGCTTCCTGCTGTGTAAATGTGCGTTGCTGCTGTTGGAATCTTCCTCTGCTGGTGCAGGTACGGAAGCGGAGTAAGGCATGCCGAGCGGGTCTCCGAGAGGGGGACGAACTGGTCTCCATCAACGAGAGCCCATGTGGATGCCTCTCCCATGCCCAGGCAATGACCCTTATCGACAGCTCCCCCGGCACCTTACACATAAGAGTCAAGAGGTCAGACATCTGTCCTAAAAATGGATTTCTATTTATAGCTTCAAAATGGAATAATTGTTATTATTAGAGTTGTTGTTTTTGCTGCTATTGTTGTTGTAAGCAAAACTAATATTTAAAAACAACAATGATGATGATGATTTTTATCCAGAATTGCTTATAATAGCAATCCTTCTCTTTTTTAAGGATCATGACATTAGTTAATGTTGATGGTTGAACTGTGATTGCATGTGAGATCCTCAGTGTCATGGTGGCACAGTAACTTACAGTCCAACTCACCCCTCCCCTCCCCTTGCAGGGCTCCAGCTGGTTTCCAGTCGGTGGTCCTCCTGCCCCGCGCCCCATCGCCCCGAATCGATAAAGAGTACCGCGCTGCGCTGAGAGACATGTCCCCCTCCGGCTCCAGCAGACACCAGCAGACGGCCGTGCGGCAGGTCCACAGAGGCTCCTTCCTGTCCCCTACTGGCACTGGCACGAGCCGCAGCGGCCTCACCTCCCCCCCAGGCAGTGAGGCGTACTACGGCGAGACGGACAGCGATGCCGATGTAGTGGCCCAGGAGCGACAGAGGCGCCAGAAGCGACGCAGCCCCAGCAACAGTGTCCCAGGCAAGGCTGGCCGCGCATCCCCCGAGGGCGGTGAGACTTCGGAGATGAGCGGTTATGACAGCGCGCCAGACCCGTCCTTCGGTTGCCCGGAGATGCTGCCGGGCGTGGCTCGCCGGGAGGTCATCTACCAGCCGCCTCCGTCCACCGCCTGGTCCTCGCAGACCTCCACAGAGACATCATCCATGAGCGCAGACGACCAGGGCCCCCAGGAGGACAGCGGCTTTCAGGACCTGCACAACGTGCCCCTGGTGTCCCCGGAGAGGGCCAAAGAGGCCCTGATGCTGAGCTCCCGCGGGCAGTTGGTACCCATGGTAGGGCCTTTAGACGTGCCCGTGGATGAAGAACTCACCGTGACATACATGGATAAGGCCAAGCAAGCGAGTAAGTGGGTCATATATTTATTTCTTGCCATTCCTATTTCCTGCAGTACATTTCCAGCCGATTTAGTTCTAGTCAGAATACCTAATTCTACCCCAAGTAATGGGAAGTAGCTAACTTACTTACCAAAAACTGCAGCAACATACTTAGTTATAGCGTTTACATATTTCTGGGCATACCACTATGCTGAATTGATGCATAATATTAGGTGAAATTCGAACTCATCTGTAGAACACAGGGGAAAAAGAAGTTAACCTCCACAGCATGATAGGACTACTCTTGGCTTTCAAATGCCACTCTTGTTTATTTGTATTATGTCAATTGTAAGCTATATTTGTCCTACTGAAACAGTGGAAAAGAACAATAGACACAAGCCTGGCCAACAAGGCCGCTGCGCTTGAATGTTTGGAGTGACGAAAAAACTAATCAAAAAACACTTGAGACTTAGGCCAATTCTGTGGAGGGTTTATTTCCTGTGTGCAAAGCACTTTATCTAAGTAGCATTGTAGATAAATATCACTTACTAATTAGTTTTTGTCACTCTAATCAATTGAAACTCTGAATAGATATCCTCTCAGATAACTAACCAACACAGGTCTTGAGTGACAATATGCCAGCCAACATGAAATGCAGAGGCGCAGCAGAAGCAGTCACCCTTGGTCTGTCCACATCGGACTATATTTGTCCTCTGGTTCAGTGGTCTGATAACCTGAGCACTGCTTCTCCTAGCTGGCACAGGGACCTACAGCTGCTATCTGGTATCAAGTAGCAGACTCACTCTTCCCCTCCTCCCTCCTTCCCTCTCTCTCTCTCTCTCTCTTGCCTTCCTTCCCTTCCTCCCTTTCTACTTCTGTCTCCGTGTCCTTCTACATGTGTTCTTTAAATCACTCACTCCTCTACTATCCCACATTAGCCTACTATACATTAAATTGTACACCTCTTGTACTACTCTTCAGCATTTCTAGTCAGTTCCAACTCTTTATCTACAGTACTTGTCAATCCCAGGAATCACTGGGTTTACATATTTTGGCTGACACATTGCAGGACACTTTTGCATGCCTCTAGCCCACATGTACAACAACAGCAGACTTGCAAATCCATACACCTATAAACACACAAACTGACGCATGTGAATGTTACTATTAATAGTTGGCCAGTTGAACTTTGCTAGACATAATAAACAGCTGATATATGACACAGTAATGATCACAGTTAAACAGCTGAAGAATGTGTGCCTGTCAGTAAATGATCCTGAGATGTTGAGCTGCATGGTTGGTTTGAGTTGTATTATCATGTTGATAGTTATTGTTATGGATATTCAGGTCTTTACAAGGCATATTTTGCTAATTTAGGTCTGTCAACTGTCTATTCGGCTATCAACATTGCTGTCCTTATCTTTAATATCACAATATCTGTGATTGATGAGAACAAATGTAGTTCAGAAGCTCGGAATTCTTCCTTGGTTGAGAGAACACTCACAAAAGACTTACAACTTGTGCACCTGATCTCTCCTCTAAACTGGAGCACAGGAGGCCTGTGGCTATTTGAGAGTCCTGTTTCCAGAGGACCAGCAAATATAAGGCCATAAATCTGCAGATCTGCCTCTTAACACATACGTCATGGTCAAACATCTTCTCTAAGCATTTCGCTCTGTTTATTTATTTATTTTTATTTTCAACAAGCTGCGAAGTCTAGTTTGATTTTATAATACAGAGAATGTGTCAGTGTCACATAAGTGAATTTATGCTTGCTTTGGTGTGGGTCACTTTACTGTTTACTGTTAATTTGATAAGCCACAGGCATGCAAAAAGTTTTCTTCCCCGGATATGGAATCGTGTCACTTCAAAAAGATGAACGCTGCTAAATGGATTCCTCTGAGGCATCCATGGAGATGGATGCTTGTTAAATATACTCCCAAAGCTGATTTTAGACCCCGATGTCAGCAAAGGTCTCGCTAAGATCTACCCATTAATCAGTCACTTAACTGCAATGTGATCATGACCATCTGGGTACGAGCAACTATCATAGTGTGTGATGTTAAAGCAACACTATGGTGGTATGAGACATGTTGAATCAATGTTAATATTTTAGGGAAACTGTGTCTACAGAGATATAACATGTGCTGTTACACCTGCACAGAACCACTAAACGTTTCAACCAACTTCAACCAACTCAGCCTTGAATTTTCTGTTTCTTTGTTCCCTTTGGTAGAACTGAACCGTGGTGATACAGGCCAAGACAAGCAAGTGAAAGAGGCGCGTACTAAATGCCGCACCATCGCCTCACTGCTCACAGATGCCCCGAACCCCCACTCAAGAGGTGTGCTGATGTTCAAGAAGCGTCGGCAGCGCTCCAAGAAGTACACCCTCACCAGCTTTGGCAGCGTGGACGAGGAATTGCGGCAGGACTCTCAGGAGGAGGAAGACGGCATGTTCCCGGGTAGCGAGTCCGAGTTTGATGAAGACGGCTTCTCTGCCGCACCGGATCCGACTTGGGACAGCGACTATATGGACATGCTGGAGAGACGCTCGGCCAGCGCAGTGGGCCATACTGAGGAGGCTCTCAGCCCAGGGCTCACCGGCACCTCTGGCAAAGGGGCTCAGCTGTTTGAGCAACAGCGGAAGAGGGCAGATGAGCATGCCAAGAGAGCAGCCATTGCACAGGCCCAGACACAGGCGCAAGTGCAAGCGCAAGCTCATGCTTCAGCACAGCTACAAGGACAGATGCAGATGCAGAGCCAGATGCAACCAGAGGTGCAGGCAGACACTGTACCTGTGCACATCCAGGCATTCACACAGCCAGTTACCCAGCCACTCACACAGCCCGCTCCCCAACCACAACCTCAGCTAATGCAAGTACAGCCTTCCCCCCAGCCCCCACCAGTTGCTCCTAAACCTCAACAGCATCTAAGAGAGGCCATGCCACCCACACAGAACCCCCCTACCATACCTCCTGCTCCAGTTGTAGCTGCTCAGCCTCTTTCAGTGGTGACCAATGGAGATGCCATCATACCCCAGGGCAATGTCATGTCACTAGCCCCACTGGCAACAGGCCCAGCAGTGTCCACTCTCACAGCCCCATCTCCGACTCCACTTCCAGAGCTTCCCTCAAGCTCAGTTCTGAACCGGACAGCTCGGCCATTCGCTCCAGGTTTCATCAGCAACCGTGCTGCGACTGCACCAGTTGTCTTCCGCCCCTCTGTGGCTAAAAGGTCCCCCCGGCCTGTCTCTGTGGCTGTTGTGCAACATCCCTTCCCTGCAGCTGATGAAAGGGCCATAACTGCTGTCTCTTTCCCTGCCTCTTTGTCTGCTCCTTCTCTTGCCCCTGCTCCTGCCCCTAAACCTGCCCCGCCTCCTCCAGTGATGGTTCCCAGTACTGCTCCAATGGCCATTACTATGGTTCCACTTTCTGCTCCAGTTGTTCAGGCTGACTCCAGTATCCCACTAGGACCCATGAGTCCTCCAGTCTCTGTAGTTCCTGCTGTACCTATCCCAGCCCCAATACCCATCTCTGCTCCTGCCCCAATACCCATCTCTGCTCCTGCCCCTATACCCATCTCTGCTCCAGCCCCTATACCCATCTCTGCTCTTGCCCCCATGCCAGTTTCTGCAACCATCCCTGCTTCCCCTCAGCTTGCCAGGATATCCTCCTCTGTAGAGAACATTCAGGCAGCCTCCATGGCCATCCCTCCTCCAGTGCCGCCAATAGAACCACCTGCTCCTGTAGCACCAGTTGCACCTGTGGCACCAGCTTCTATGGCAATGCCTGTACCACCTTCACCCCCAGCCTCTGCTCCAGCACCTGCACCAGCTGCTGTCTGTAGCTTTGACCTCCCAGCATCACCGCCAGTTATGCCCCAGTCCAGACTGAGAGGCACCACAGCAGGGGGACGCACTGGTATCTTGGAGGATGCCCGTCGGCGGAGCTCAGGCAGGCGCATGTTCCAGAAGCCCGAGGACAAGAAGAACTCACCCAACCCCACACTGCTGTCCATGGTGCAGAACCTGGATGAGAGACCAAGACACAGGTATTCAGATCCTGTCTCATATGATTACAACGAAGAGGACACGGAGGAAGCTGGGGGTAAAGTTCCTCCACCGGTGGCCCCAAAACCACGCATCATCCCTGAAGTCTCCCAGATCCCCCAAGCAGAAGGGAAGGGGGCTGAGCTGTTTGCCCGCAGGCAGAGTCGGATGGACCAGTATGTGGTGGACTCGCCAGTCTCACCAACCTACCCACCCCAGCCGGCCCCCCAGCCATACACAACAAATATACGAGACTCATCACCTACTCAGTCTCTTCCTTCACAGTGGAAATATTCCCCCAATGTCCGCGCTCCTCCACCTATTGGCTACAACCCCTTGCTTGGTCCCAGTTTTCCCATGGGACCTCAGCATGATAATGCTAGATCATCAGATGCCATGAGGGGAGGCCGGGGTGGTTATGGCACTCAAAGAGAAGGAATCAAAGCCCTGGACTTCCTGAGGAGGCAGCCATACCAGCTCAACTCTGCCATGTTTGGTGGAAACTACATGCAGGGCCCCAACCAATCCCAGATGCAGCAGAGAGAGGGTTATACTCTGAATGCACCTCGCCAGATCCCTGTCAAGGCTGCACGTGTCTACGAGATCAAACGGTTCTCCACACCCACACCAATGTCTGCCCCGACAATGGCCCCAAAAGTTATTGCCCCACGCTCCGCCACCACACTTGGAGACCGTATATCACGCTCTGACATGATATCTCCACCACCGGCACCCCAACCCCGTCCTTATGCCCCAGTTTCTGCCCCTGAACCTGCCCATGTTCCATTCCCTCCAGCCGCTAACACCGGGGGTCTTCCTGAGCTACCCAAAATCTCTGCTAACCCCGTTCCCAATGCCCACCCTCTCCCTTTCGTCCCGACTGCCTCCACGTCAGGTATGTCCTACGGTGGCCTGCAAGCTGCCAAGCAGTTCAAGAGTGCACCTGAGCTTTATACCCTGCCTCCCCTAAGGCCCGCACCTGTCCAGGTGCCCAAGCCACGCTTTGTCGCCACACGAGTGGGCATCCAGCCCCGCGTGTGGAGGCCTGGTGCCCTGCCACATTGATTGGGTGACCTCATCAGCCTCCCTTGAAGTCAGAAGTCACCAGTACAATGAGGTCCCACTATGCATTTTCATACAACCAACTTGGCTGCCAAAACTGCTAACAATGCTCCAAGATTGTGAAAACATGCAAAAGGTATACATCATAGAATTCAAAGTTAGTTTGTGATCAAATGTATAGCTCATTAAAAAACTGTACCCATTCATGTTCAGTGTTTAGAATGCTCAACAATTATCTGAATCATCTGATGGTTTACAAAAATCAAATAAAAGAAAATGTGATTCAAATGCTCAAACCTAATACATATTTTGTATCTATTGTCAGCTGGCCACTTGGCTGGTTTGTCATTGCTATTTTCATTAGCCAGTATAATCACCTCACAAATTCTAAGCTTTTTTCGGACTTGAGTGGTGTGCCCAATTATCGGTGCCACTGATAAGTGACTTTAACCACAGAGAATTTGTGGCTTGTAACTAACATAAGTCTGTCAGCCACGCAGATGCTTTCCCAAATTGAGAGATAATTTTATCATGACATATTTCTGAAACTTAAACCACAGCATCACATAGGGGACATTCATGAAATCCAACACATATGATCATCGTTATAAAATGGGGTCAATGATTTGAGCTGGGAGTTCATGTAACAGAGTTGAGTACTGCCATTGACTGCATGAAGGCTTTGAGCTGGCTGGGAAATTGAATGTACAGGTTCACTCAAACAATTTGTGTCAGATGCAGATGCTTTTGTTTTCTAGAAAATGCTTTAGCCACTCCTGGATTAGGCATATCTTCTGGTGAAAAAAATGAAATAGACTCCAGGAATTGGTTGGATCCCTGAGGTCTGAAAACTTGCCAGAAGTGCTGCTATGCTGAATTGAGTCAGTCTTTTACATCAACTTAATTTTCCAGTTAACTAAGTTAGCCTGATAATTGTATGTGCTACATTTGTTGGAACCTCAAAACAGAACACAGGCTTGAGCAAAATGTGCCATTTCTATTTTTACGCCGTGCACTCTAACTCTGCTTTGTTAAAAAAAATATACTCCACAGCAAAATATGCTGAGCTTGAAGACATAAAATAGTACTTTGATGTCTTCGACCTGCTGAATGAGCTCTGAGTAAAGAACTAGTTGAACTAAGATTCAGGTAGGGATTTTAGCAGTTACAATTTTCAACCCTCTTTCACAGTGAAGAAGAGCATAGTTGTACTGTGAAGTTAATGCTGACTGCAGTGAGAAGACATGAGGTTTGCATTTGTGTTCCATGCTTTGGCCCAGACAGGTCAATCAGAAATAATATCTCTTTTGGCAAGGCCTGAACGGAACAGGTGTTCTGCTGTCATGGCCTATTTGTGGAGCCACATAAGCAGTAAACTAGCCTGGAACACCACTGTCTTGGTGTTCGGTGTTCAATCTCATTACTCAAAATGCATAAAACTGAGTGCTAAGATAATGTTAAATGTTTTGAGAGGGGGAAAAAAAAGAGAAAATAACTTTGATTGCTGCTTTAACCTATTTTCTGTAAGGTCAAACTGATTTGAGATGGAAACGTATGAGGCAAGTTTGAGACAGCAACAGAAACTGGACACAAAAGGTTCCTGGTTGGTGATGCAGGTTGAGATGTACTTGCTACATAATGCTAGTTTAGATCATCACCACACATGGAAAAAGGAAGGAATTTTATAAGAAGGGTCTATCAGAATTGATAAGGTTCCTAACTGCCAGATACCCTTTTTTTTGCTACTAGCCTTGTTTTTCTTTTCAAGACAATGCAGCAGAAGGGTCAAGTGTCATTTGAACCGACTTATTGACTGTATATTGAAGTGTGAATTCCCTCACCCTTCAGTGATGTGAGGAAAGTGATAACGAACGACTGGGATCTAAGACCTTGTTTGAGAATGTAGAGGGAGCAATTGAGAGAGACAGAGATGCAAAGAAATTCCACTATGTGTCTTTTTTCAGTATGAAACACTGACAAACCATTGAAGTGAAAGTAGGAGTAAGACCTGGCAAGATTGAAACGGTACAATAAATGTAGACCGTTATAAGTGAACATGGACATTACCGTGAGAACAAACTCTTTGGAGATTCCTGTAAAGAGAGCCAGACTACAGTAAGTGTAACAGGTAATATTTCTTTTACCAGAGCCTTGATAGGGTCCATTATCACTCTCCATGGCAATGATGTTTTTTGTTATTTCTGGCTGTTTTATTTGATTGAAAATGAAAGCTTGCATAAAGTAGTTTGTGTACATTGTGTACTGCTGTCTTGATCAATCATTCTGTTGAACTTGTACTTTAGAAGGCTTTCTGCATTAAAGAAGCTTAGAGTGTAATGTTAATAGTGAGGTTAATCAGAGAGTGAGTGTGAGCATGTCTAGTGTTTATGATGTGGCCATATTCAAGGGCAGAATGTACTTTTAGTAAGACGTTTTTAACTGAATAAAAATAGACTTTGAAATTTTATCCAATCGTTTGTCTTGTGACTCCATTCTGCCCCCTATTGGCTCCACAGGTGAACAGATTGGCAACAGAGTGAAGCATTCCATTCCTCTTCAAAAACTTCAAACACAGACTACTTGCACTTTGGGAGGACATTATACATTTCAGTTAATCCGTTTAAGAATTTCCACCTCTAACCAAGTGGTGTACATGTGACATAAATACAAAGTGATAGAGGTAGAGAGAAGAAGGGAAATGGAATGGCACCAACACCTCTGTTTGCTGCTAAAAATGCCATTGCATGCATAATACATTAAAGGAATGCTAAATGATGCATGGGAATGCAAAAATGTGTCAATGGTCCCTAAAACGACATTATTTTCTGAAAAGATATGAAAACCCATTATGGGTAAATATGTGTTCTGTAAATGAATATTATTAAATCCCAAAGCTGACATTCTAATTTGCATTTCAGTGACCTGTGGGAGTGCACAGTTATTGTGAGGAAGCAACAAAGTTGCCAGAATGTCAGAAAATACATAGGCTTGGTATTTAAGGCAATATGCTAAAGCCTCCCATGAACTAAGTGTAATTTTCATTTTCATCATATAGGCCTATCGCCATCCCTATCAAAGCTGGTTATTAAAAATGAATCAAATAATGTAACAAAATTACAGAAAAGGTAAGTATATTCACATCCAGATAAACTCTTCAAATAAAGGGTTGGCTAATCCTGTGAAAAGATGCCACTTTGGCTACATACCAAAAGATGCTCAATCAGGCGGCCACGTAGGCTAGCCTACAGCCTATTTACCTCCGAAACTGCACTCACGTAGCCTACACATGCCATTTTCTTTTAGATAGGCCTAATAGGCTATTTCTTACTGAATATCAAGGCACTGGTCAAAATCCTGAAATAGTGGGCCTAATTCATGTTGTTTTCTGTGATGAATTCGATCAATCCTTGTCGTCTGGACATGTTCTGAATGTTCGGTTTGCAGAAAGCTTACCAACACCACATGGTGGCGATATTGCTCAAATAATCTGGAGAAAGCCAGAGCAGACCATTATGCTACCCAGCCAACGATTTAATGTGTCACAGTATATGTATGTATTTTTACGTATAGCCTATTTAGGCCTACATGTAAAATCTTTGACGCAACTTCACCAAGCAATCCGATTTCAATAGACCAGTGTCCAAGTTTTTCTTCATGGCCTATGGGCCGTCTCTTGAAGCATTCATTGCAAGAGGTGGCTATTAGGGTAATTTAATACAGACACTTTTTTTCTCAGATATGTCGAAGAACTATTTAAAATCGCTGTGATTCTGCATTTCAAACGACTTTTTTCTCAGAAATGTTTAGGCCTACTTGAAATTCAGAAATTCTGACTTTAAATGGCCATTCAGTGTGAGGGGGAAATAACAATGGCCCCTTGAGTGGCCTCCACTATGTGATAAGAGACAGAGTCAGAGATCAGAACAAAGCATAGGCCTGCCTATTGAGTCTCTACTGCCAACCGGGATGCATGATATGATGGAATGCAATGAAAATGACATGCATTACCAAGTCAAATGGCAAGGCAAGGAAGAACACAGAATTTATTAGCCTCAGTTTTGTTTATGTTGCTGATTTACAACTGCCTTGTAAACCTAATTGTGATGTTGTGTGATTCTTGTGGTTATTTTGCTAGCCTACTTCTTGAAGACAAGCCAATATCAGCTCAGTTTTCTCTGTGGCTTGGCAATACTTCTTCTGGCAGCAGACAAAAACACTGTCAATAATAGGGAGGGTGAATATAACTATGGCGTCATTCACTTGCTTTTCAGTAATAATTTGAGAATGTAATGATGAGAGGTGTCGACAAGCACATACAATCCTCAGCTGCTGAGACATGCAAAGCATCCACCTGACAGCTCAAAGCTGACCAATCTGTAAGGACGAGGAATGCCTGTCATCCAAGTTGTGAAGAAGACCACTTCATAAATGAAAAGGTGAAAATCTGATCATCGGCAGGCCTTGACTCTGACTAGAGGGGTTGATGAAGAGGACAAGTCAGTCATCCAGTGCCCCATGCAAATACTCCTCAAGTCCACCCCTTGGCTAATTCTGCCCAATCTCCCTCGCGTCCCCCATATGAGCTATATATAGGCCACCGAGCATCTGCAAGAAAGATATTGGTCCCTTGAAATTCCCATCAGCACTTTGTGCCTTACAGAACACATTCAGCCCCCCACTCCCACCCTAACCAGGACTTCATCTCCCTCCCCCCTCAAAGATCTGCCATCCCCTAGCCACTCACTGGATATCGCACTCCCCAAGATCTTGGTCCAGACACAGGTTAAAGTCACCCTGGGATTTATAAAGCTTTGGTTCAGAATTGATCTGAAGCTTTGCCTTTCTTCTTGGTTGTAATTTAAAAAAACTCTGCTTGAATTAAGGATTGCCCAACCTGGGTAAGTAGATTGTGACAAAGAGTTTTTACTAACAAAACTGCACGTGTTGTTTGGCGATGAATGGTAAACAGTGGGACTTGCAAAGGGTGCTCCACATGTTGAAATAAAAGCCAACACAGATACCGGATTGCTGACTGGAAAACAAGAAAACGAACAAACGTATTGTTTATCTGGCAACTTGAAAGGTCTAATTTTTCCAGTGCAGCAGCAGAATGATGGAAGTGCTGCTAATATTGCTCCATAAATTTGCCCCATGTCCAGAGAGAATGTGCTGACCCCTCCTCTCCTTTGCTCGGCTGCAGTTTTTATATGGTGTGCAAAGCTTGGGATATCCAGGCGGGGGGGAAACTTGAGCTCAGTGCTCCTCTGTTGGATGAGGTGGTGGTGGGGTCACAATTTCCCACTTCGATCCCATCCTCATTCTCATCCTCACACAACTTTGAGGGTGATTTCTTGCTAGAATTGTCCCACCATGTTTATGTGTACATACTTGTGTGTGGGTGTGTGAGCATTCTTCTGTGGGGGAGTGTGTGTGTGTGTGTGTGTGGGTGTGTGCTTTAGTGACGCCATATTTGTCGCTAAAAGGTCTTGCTTCAAAATGGGTCTTTAAAAATAGCTGCAGTAGATTGTGTTACAGTCAAGTCGATGCAATGCAGTGTACGCCAATAACAGAGCCTTAAAAGAGCTCTCAGGACAGAGCTTTACACATACAGTGCAGGGAAATGCATAAGTTAAACATCTAAGTGGATGCACCAAAGGCCCGCTGGAGGTGGCTGTTTGCAATGTAGAAGTCACAGCTTATACCATACAACTTAGTAAATCAAGCACTAGATCGAACAGATATTGCTATGCAGATATTGTATATATAGCTTTCCTTGAAAATAGACATTGCAATACATATATAAAGCGGTCCTGTGCAGAGAGAGGATGTATTTGTCACCGCCATTGACTGTTGACAGCATTCATGGACTCAAACATAGCTAAAAAACTACTTCAGACTAATGTTTATACTTGTCAGACATCTGGATGTCCTGGAATTTGCGGAATGTGAAGTCACAGAGTAGTCTGCTTAGAGGAGGGTATCTTATGCATGGATCGGCAGCTTGAATACCACGGTTTCCCTTTTCAGTATTCAATCAACCTTGCAATGCACATGTCAGCCAGAAGGGGGAAGCACTTCCCCATCATGAGGAGCACCCCCAATCTAAACTGTCACATACCAGCGGCATTTTCTTGCACCAGTGGAATGTTTTTTGAGTGCTCTAAACTAGTAGATGTAATAAAAGCTCCAATCTGTCTTTCTCTGATTCGGTCTGCAGTCTGCAGCCATGCCTCTCTCTGGAACTCCAGCACCTCCAAACAAGCGGAAAAAGTCCACCAAGATCATTACCGACCTGTCTCATGTCTCTCAGAACGGTACTGCCTCCACACAAAAGCATTCCCATAGGAGTAAACCTCACTCATTACCAAGACCATTACTGCCCATGTACGAACACAGCATAAACACAACTTTGTACGTATGCAGCTATTTACATCAACATAAGTAGTTCTAAAGGTCATTCACTGTAAGCATTCTCCCAAATTGGTTCAATGTTTACTTCACTAAATCAATTAGGGTTTGGCAGGTATAAGGTTTTTCATGTAGTGTCTTCCTAAAAACATACCACAGTGGACATGACACAAACACACTTGAATGGAGTGTTTAGCTGAGGAGGTGTTCGGAAGGTAGTGCAGGAGCGCAAGTCTTATAGGCAAGCAGAGGGGAGCAGATCTGCACGCTGGCATAAATGCAAAGAGCGAGAGAGTCACTTCCTGTGGTGGCAGAAGTCTGGGGACGTGAAGTGGAGAGGCCGAGCCAATCCCAGCAGGCATCCAGCTGGTCCGAGGGCTGGCCGCTCTGGTGACTGCCTGTTCAGGTCACACCATAGAGAACACGGACGAAAGTAGGGGGAAAAAGAGAGAGAGAGAAATTTACTATTTTTAGCCCAATTATTCTGTTCATTTGAGACTTTGTCAAGATTTCAGGCCTCTTGTCATGAAAGTTACACTTGGCTGCACTTAACATGGACTAATGAGTGCTTGCCTGTCACATAGACAAACATTTATCCTGTAGATTTCACAGTAGAAATGCCATCTGTCTTTTGTAATTATCACTGTGATTGTCAAGTGCCCCACCCCCAAGTGGTCCAGTCGTGGGATCCATACTCCAACGAAATGTAATTGCACCAGGATCTCAAGGGGAGGAAACTATTAATTAACTGATCTTTGTATCACTCTTGCAGTTTCTGTGACAGCCTGTAAGCTGTTCTGCCTTAGAAAAGCCATTTTTACTGCAGCAACAAGCTCTGTTTACAGTAACATTAAAATATTCCTTGCTGCATACATATGTATATATCAAATTGTCTAGTTGAGTTTTATATACCAGAATTATCTCCTGTGATGCTGAAAATATGCCCTTTAATTGTGATCTTTCATTAAACAAATGGTCACCCATAATAACCACAACACTGTGGTGAAGCACAAATACTGAGTGACTCATAGAATGTATTTTTAATTAAATTAAGCAAATCCATAGTAAAAAAATAAAATAAAATCCGGATTAACTCATTCATGGTGCTATACGACCTGCTTAATGTAATCAGTGTAATGCAAGAAAACATTGGTGTGTTTTATACTATGCTTGTAATCACATTAGAAACACACCAGTGAGTAATGCTCTTTCCCTTTACAGTATCTGCAGCAGGTCAAAACAGATTTACATAAGGGAAAGTGTGCCAGGGAGGTAATTTGTACTGCTACTTATTTCCTCCCTGACAGCCTTTGTAAATAAAAGATCCACTTCCTGATAGATGTGATAATAAGGAAGCATAGTATTACTCACAAAGAGTTTTTTTTTACCTCATCAGCTGATAGGAAAATCCCTGGCGCTTTTCATAGAAGTTACTGAAGTGAGCTCTGACAGATCAAAATGGTGGAGAGGTTATCCCGAGAGAAAATGCACAACAAAAAGCTTCTCAAAACACTTTCCAAATAAAACATACTGCATGCAAAAACGTACAGGTGTACGCTGTTCATGAATATTCATAATGAATGCATTTAACTATCACTGAGGGACTAGAACAATTAAAGTCCTGCCTTTGCCATGTCAAGTGTTCAAGACTAGACATTCCCAAAGAGGATGCTATGTGAGTTCTGGAACATAGCTCATAGTGGCAGAATTGGAGAGATAACACAGATTTGAAAATAATTCTTGTCTAACCTCCTGCTGTGTGAGTACCTTAGCAGCTTGTGTTCATAACAGGAATGTTATTGAGAGGAAGCCAACTCTCCGCCTGTAGTTGTTAAGCTTGAGCTGGTAGGGAGACTCCACTGTGTAAAATGAAGGATAGTTTGGCCTAAACGTGGATTGTGGACATCAACTCATCAAAGAGAATGTGCTCTAGCAGTTACAGGTACAAGTTAAAATGTTGAGGCAAAATATGTACTCAGGGAAATCACCTAAACAACATATGAAAATAGCAACACACACAGAAGCTTACATTTAAACATAACAATGACATAAGGAAATCAATTTAGAAGTGTATTTTATGTTGTGAAGTCATCACATAGGGGTCAACATTTTCACCTTTTTCTTTTATTTGTATTTAAAGTGTACATTTAACCTATAGTGCTCCTCTGAATAGATAATAAAATGAAATGGTATATTCCTTTATGTCACACTGATAAGTTATACATTCTGATAAGTCATACATATCATCAAATTTCCACATTTCCAGTATTATCTTGTCCACTGAAACACCTATTTTATGACTTACAACTTCTTTATTCTTTTCCTGTGCAGAGAATGAGTCTGACCCAGAGGCATCAGAGTTTGACCTGGGGACAAAGATCCGGCAACCCAGGGACATCATGATGGAGGAGCTGTCCCTGATGAGGAACAAAGGCTCGCAGATGTTCAAGTTAAGGCAGAAGCGAGTGGAGAAGTTTATCATTGAAAACAACCCTGATGTTTTCAGCAGTGAGTCTATGGTAAGTGATTACAACACACCTCAGACTGCTGTGGACGCCCATTCATTGATGATATAATATGGGTGAACTGCTTTGCACTATGTATTCAAGAAAGTGTTAAAAACACTACTTTCTGCTATATGCAATCAATTATATATTAGCTGCATTATTTAAGAAAATGTGTGTCCTCATAGGAGAACTTTCAGAAGTTCGTACCAAGTCTTGGGGGTCAGATGATGAATATTGACGGTCAACTCGTCGGTGGACAGATGGTCGGGCAGGCAGGTGCAGGTGGTGCACCTGTGCCACCTCCCAAACCAGGAAGCCATGGTAAGGGGGCAGAAGCAGGGCATTCAATGGGAGGCATGGCAGGAGGAGCTGGAGGAGATGGACACGGAGGAGCAGGTGGTGTTGGCGGTGCCGGTGGACAAGGTGGTGGAGCACATGGAGTCGCTGGCCATGGTGGGTGCAGGTGATCCCTAACCACACTGATTCCTCATGTTTTAACAGGGCATTATTTCTTTATTCACATTTTTTAGGTATCATTCTTTTTATCCAAAAAGACACAGATATGTTTTCATTTCTATCTGTTTATGCAAACGATCAAATAGATCTTAGTGTACCTTCCTCTACCAGAAGCTCTATTTGCTAGTACAGACACAGGAACAACACATTGCTATAAACCCATGTCTGCCGGTGCAGGTGGGAAAGGAGAGAAGACTGCAACGAAGCGTGAGTATGTGAAGACGTACCTATCCCCATGGGAGCAGGCCATGAAAGGGAACGAGGACCTGAAGGCAACCCTGAAAGCTAACATGCCAGGCCCTTATATTTACCAAGACCTGCCCAAATACAAGAGCTTTAACAGGTAGGATTTATCGGTCTTGGTGTCATTGATTTCTGTTGTCTAATTTATATAGTTTATTTTATCTCTTTCTCTGTCTTTACTTTTCTCACCTCGTTCCTTATTTCAGGACTGCCATTCCCTTTGGTGGCTTTGAGAAGGCATCCAAGCTAATGACCTTCCAGGTTCCAAAACCTGAGGTGGTCAAGGAACAGCCTGAACCAGATGTGGTGTACCACCAAGACATTAGCACACGACCTTCCTTTAACCGCACCCCCATTGGCTGGGTGACCAGTGGTGAGTCCAGCAGCATCCACATGGAGCTGGACACCATGCCCTTTGATGGGGAGACAGACGACCTGTAAGGGGAGGACACACAGACATACACACATCCCATCTTCAACTTTAGTGCGTGACATCATTCATTGCATTTGAATGAATTTTGTTCTATTCTGATCTTCCCTACGTGCGAGCAGGCATATGAACAGAAACAGTATCACATATACACACACTTTAAATGTTGTCCAAGGTCAGTGCCACAATCGGGTAAATAAAAAAAGTATCACTGATTTGAATGGTATATTTGCATTTTGTCAATTTGCTGAATACTTTAAAGCAGATCACTAACATTCTACAAAGTACCAGTTTCTTTGACATCTTTATTATTTTTCCAAAAAGTAATATTTGACTTTGGAAATAAGTACAGGCTTAGCTTATGATCCTCCCAGTAGTCTATGTAATAGGTAGGTTCGTTTTGCATGACTTCCACATAACTATTGAAATCTAGATAAGTTTGAGTGAAAGATGAATGTTTTCTTACCCTTTTCAAGTCAGCATGTTGCACTTTAGAGTTGTGGGTATTGCCACAAACTATAGGCTGCTTATGTTCCCTGCAGGTTGCAACCTGTAGCCTACTTATCTATCTACTTGCTACATTCTGTGATGTTAAGGCTTTTAGCTGCTAATTGTATTGTCATCCCTGCACGTGAATGTATGCACATTAAAGGCTCTTAATGTTTCTATGGATGACAGTTGCCACTTTGTATGTCCTTGCTACAATTTAATAAACATTTTCAAAGTGTAATGGTTTTATGGATTTATAGCCTACATTACTACACCTCAGTTCACTGAACATTAATTTTTAAGATATAGCCTATGTAGGCAATGTAGCCTACGCCTAGTATGAAGCCTACAGGTAGGCCTATGGTGATTGAAAGGGATGGAAACAGGGAATGAAAATACCACCTCTGAATCCAAATATTTTCTGGTGAAATCGTATTTGATAAGATTGGAACATTATACATATCATCAAAACAATACTGTCATATCGTCTGTCATATCTAGCCTAGCCTACATCATCATCATTAATTTGACAACGAACCACAAAAATTCCAACAGCCCCACTCCTCTCCTGATGTCGCACTACTACCTGGAGGAAAGCATCGCGAGAATTGGTTGCCTTGGCTGCAGTACAGAGTGACGCTAGAGGATGTTTGAGGTTTAGCGGCAGAGAAATCACCCGAAAATTGCCAGACTAACGGAGGTAAACGGCTTTCGGCCAGAGAAGGTGAGTCGGAGAACACCGTCTTTACGAGACTTTTTAAATTATTATTTTTTCACTGTGGTGGACAGGAGAACAGCAGAGTGACAGTTAATGTTGTTTAGACTTGGAGAAGTTATTGTAGCTAGCTACGCACATGCACATGTCTACAAGAAATTCAGAGTGACGTTCACCTTAAGGATGCATCAGACCCCATCTACCGTTGGAAGGACTGATGCTAGCATAGCCTTTTTATTTCACGCGTACCGATCCGTAAATACGATTGATTAGTTTATTACGTTGCATTGAACGGAGGGACAACGTATTGTTAAGATACCTGTTTGCAAGTTTGTTACCATCAAGCTGTTGAATTCCAAAACAGCAAACTAGCTAACCGTAGTCTGTGGAGGACAGCCGAAAGCCCATGTAACCCGCTGACAAAGCAATCGCACCCCACTGCTAGCTATCTAATGAGTGCCTAATTAGTGCTGCTGAAAGCTACATAACCACGCCAATGTCCAGGTTCCCCCCACCCTTTACTTACTTGTGTTTGATTATTTCGTTTTCAGTCAGTATTTCGATTTTTGCTCACTGCAGCAGAGGGTGTCGGTGTCGTTGGCTGACAACACCACAGAACCCATGTGTTCGCCGAGTCTAGTCTAAACTATTGATATGCCATCAGAAAGCGCTTGCTGGATCCAAGCAAGATGCTTTTTTTCTGTCCGCAGTAGGGCATTTAGATTGCCTTCGTTTGTTTGAAAAAGAACAGGAGACTTGTGGTGTGTGAATTATATTTTTCTTGTAACGCCAACTATCTGCGGCATACTAGATGAGAGGCTATCGATATGTTGATGCAGAAATTAGTTGATGAAAGCGCATTTTAGAGCAGAAACAACTGGTGAACTCTGACTGAAAAATCTAACGCTAGCTCCAGGGGTAACGATTAGTCACACTCATTGTCTTTTAATGCAGTGTTTTACACGCTTGTAGGACAGGCAGATCTCGGTGAAAATGCCAGCACAACTGAGGATTAGATATGAGCATGTCTTCAACTTTATCCCTAAACGTGTTCAGTTGGTCACCTGAAAGATTTTGGATGCATTATTAAGTGATCTATAAATAAATCACAATGTGTCATGTAAATTGTACCGCGGTTCATCATGAATAACTTTAACATGACATTTTCCTGTACGGCAACACGTTTATTTCAACACCACTCCGACATGATTCAGGGGATGGCATTTTATCTCTTCACTCGAAATGCTAAAAAAGGAATTGGCACACTTAGGAGGGAATCTAAAACGGGATGGTGGAATATCGGTGGAATTATGCAGCAGAGGGCCAGAAGTTTTGCGGAAAGTTCACTTCCCTGCTCATTCCGTGGGCTTTAAATTTTAAAAAACCTCTTTAGAATTTGAGGAAGCACTTCTCCCACGTGAGCGCAGCTGAACCTACCAAACTGGTGCAGATTTTGGCATAACTCCTCAGTTCTGCTACAGTAGTGTCACGTAAGAGCAGCCTAGGAATACCTAACGTAGGACTAAGGGACTTGTTCTAAATCAGAGAGATGGCTGACATTGCCTGTTTTGACATTCTCTCTCTCTCTCTCTCTCTCTCTCTCTCTGAGATTAGCTGAGAAAAAATAAATGTGAGTCCTGGCATGCATGCCAAATTAGAGGAGGATTGTTATGTAAAAATTGAGATGAATAAATTAACATACTGATGGTCACTTCTGGCAGAGTGCTTCAAGGCAGGCGTTCCCATGCATTCATCAGTGCTGAGTAGACGAGTGGGAGGTGTTGGCGTGTATAATGTTTGGTAATGCAGTGACTCAAGGTAGTGTACCAGGAACAAGACTAATTGGTTGTAGGCAAAATGCATGCTGGCAAGTTTTTTTTTCAGATTCAGCCTGTGGAGAATGCTCATGAAAAGCTAATTTCAGGCATTTTTCTCCTCTCAAATGATGTTCTCACCACAGGAAAACATTGAGCTGAAATCAGAACACAGATTTTCATGCTTAATTCAAATGTTTCTTTTGTTCAGTGAGGAGTTTCTCTCTAGATGAGCTATATGTTCCAAAGCGATTAACATGCCTTCTTATTGCTTTGTAAAGCTTACTGAAGTTGTCATCAGTGGGGTGAATTGCATAATTCAGTGAGTTTGAGAGCCACTGAGTAATGATTTTTGGGGTGTGGTGAAAGGTCAGAGAGCGTTCACCCATTGGACTAAGATGGAAATGTGAAGTGACCGAAGTGTCAAGATATAGACCACCTCCAATCATGAAACAAAGTGAACATGAGGCTATCCTCCTTTTGTTTTGGTTTGCATATTAATGTTGAATCCTCATTACTGGCTTTGAATTTTACAGAAACATCTCAGTTCTGTTTTGATAAAGCGTACATGTTACAAGGTGCAAGTTAGGCCTCAACTCTTATTGAAAAATGGGGATGAAGATGTCTTCCTTTTCAGTGGCTGCCCAGGTGACTGATATCCTGGTTTCCCTGGTCAGTCTCTGATTAGACCTCTCCCTACTTAGGACTCTGAGGAAGATGCATGAAGCATCGAAACGTTAGTCCCTTTTGTGCACCTTAATTAAAGTTTATAGCTATTACTACATCTGTGCTGCTCCGAATTTTTACTTTTAGTATAGACCTCTCCCTACCTCAGCACCTTCCAGGCGGATGCACAGGCATTGAAAATGTTCACCTTTCACAAGCAGGAATCATTATGTGTGTGCCTTTTTTTTTAAGCTGCATTAGAAGAGAGAGAGAGAGCGAAAGAGAGGAGAGAATGACAGACAGGTACAGTAACCTGCTGTAGAAGAGGTTGTAGTAGAGAGAGAGAGAGAGAGAGAGAGTGCGCAGGAAATGAGTGCTGCACATGCATGGGGAATTGGATGGTTTCTGGTAGGATGATTACCTTGTGATGGGATGATGGGTGGGTGGTTGGTCGCTTGACTATGTTTAAAAAAAAAAAAAAAAATTGCACTCCAGCCTCTGAGTCATCCCCCCACAGCCTGCCACAGTAATGGCTTTGTACTGGTTTGCAGTGAGTGGGTGACGTCACCTTCTCATTCTCTGTCGCCTTTGTGTTCCGGATGGCAAGGTGCAGTGCTGTTCTTATTGAAAATGTAGCCTATTTACCAGTACTGGTGAAGCTGTAAACTTTATAACATCACTGCAGAATGTCCAACCTAGTGTGCCTTTGTGAAGCGGGGGTACATTAACATTAACAACATAGGCTATATATGATTAATGATCATTTCATTTACTGTGTTGGTAGAGGAATAATACGTGTCAAAACAATCAAATCCAGCATTTTGGAGTGTCACGCATTAATAACAATTACAGAAATGATTCCATGGTGTCTACAGTTGTTTTGACACGTATTATTCCTCTACCAACACAGACATACTGAGCAAGGTAAATTATGGAGCTAAGAATAGTGGAAAACAGGTTGGACACCATCTGCTCATTCTGTTCTGATGACAGAACGTATAAAAAGAATCAAAAGAGAAAATAGTTTACCTGTAGAGTTGTAGGAACTTGCTAACCTTCAAATATAGATTTCTGTGCGCACTCCTTTCCCATGGACAATGACAATAGGGCCCTGTTATCGAACACATGAGTTATACAGTGCTACTGAACCATGTGCTAATACAAACTGACATTGTTTGACCTATAGATTCATTATTTGATATCTATGCAGGCTGCTTCTCTGTTGGTTTTGTCACAACATAAGATGCTGACCATAGATTCAGCAAATCAGATTGGAATCAGCTTTAAGTTATTGGCCAGGTTTGCATAAACAAACAAGGAATTTGACTAAGGTTAATCTTTGCTCTCGGAGTACAACAGTCACTTAACATATAAAGAATAAAAACAGAAAGGTCAGTAAGAAATATAAAAAATACTGTAATAGAAATATATATAAAAAAGTAACATTATAAGAGAAATAAGAATAAGTGTGCAGGCTGAATGAATAGTATGAAGAGCAGTAGAATATGGCTATGTATTAAGTGTAATTACAGTATGTAAATTTGTAAATAAATAGAACACTATGGGTGGAATAGGGTAGTGCAATTGTCCGGGTGGGGATGTCCGCAGCTGGGGATGTCCGCCTCCTTGTTGTCCCTGTCAAGGTTGCCATGGTTGGGACACCTCAACAGGCACAGGCAAGATACAATATGGGTACACTACACACTATGCTTACAGTTGATGGATTAAATTACTAGTATGCATACACTGGACAGTGGATACATGAAGTTATCAGAGATACAGTTGGTACATTCAAATACGTATCCTGATAACCTGTCCTTTGTAAATTCACACTAACACTTTGGCTTCTGCAGTTCATATCACATGTAGACTAATTATGAAGCTTTCATGTGCTGTGCAGAGGTTGGTTGAAACTTCAGTGAATCATGAAGTTACCACTGTGGCCGTGTCATCCAGTCTGACTTCGTTCTTGGTCACATTTTGCTTAATAATGAGTCTTCGTATGGTTTTAAAGAGTGGCCTGTTGCAAACTTGTAGGCTAATTAAAAAATGGTTGGTTGGCCTACTACGATCATTGCTTGACAGAGCAGGAGTGAATCCTGAATTATTCAGAAGAACACTGTTAGGTCTACCCACAACAGGAAAATCTGCCCCCTTGATAATGGGAAATGGTTCAGAAAAATACAATGGACAAAAAAAGTGGGTTAGACACTGGTAGGTTAAAAGAAGGACAGGCATTGCACAGACCTGGCCTGATTGCAATGTGCAATCCATTCCTGAGAATCATGTGAGGTTCCGTTCTGAGAACACAAAGGATTCCACAGTGATGAGTAGAAGGTTTGTGCAAGTCAGTGGGAGCTGAACAAGGCATTTGTGGATGGTTTACTGCTGAATACTTCTGACACGACGCCTTGGTTTTGGGGCCATTCTCTGACCCTGCCATGACATAATAGGTCAGGTGAGGTCGGCTGGAAGTGAACACGGTAAATTGGAATCCGGTGATGATGACCGATTTTATTCAGATTTGTAGCTGGCCTGTTGAATTGTTCTTTGAGGACAGTTAATCAATTAAGCAGTCACATATTTTTAATTGCGTCTTAGCAGCACAGACCACTCGCCTCTCCCATGCTTATTTTGAACTCATTTAAAGAAAGTCAAGATCCTATGAACAACAAAGCAATACCCCATCCCATTGATGAAGAACATGTTGTATAACACCCTAAGCATTGTTGATAATGATTTGTTGACAGTTTTGTACAAATAATATTATTCTCTCCCCGTTAACAAAGACCTGGGAACTTCCTGATTTCTCTCTGACTCTTTCATGATAAATGGACATTTCTCAGAAGTGTTGTGAAGAAAACACTCATGCTGTGTGGAACAAAGTTAAGGTAGTGAAGCTCTGAGCACTACATTAATAACAGCCTAATATAAGTCATCTCCTCCTGTGTTTAATCATCCCTCTGGCCATCTTTTATCTGTTTGTTTAACCAGCGGTTCCTGTTAGCTTGTACTGAGGTAAAAAGTCTGTTGTTATGGTGTTTGTGTTATTTCAAAGAGAAAACCTCTTGAACATGCCGGTAATGCATCGTCTGTTTTTCCCTGCACCCACAATGAAAAAGCCTGCTCTCTCCACCCACTGAAAATCAGGAGCAAAACTGATTTCAGGAGGTTCCTCCTCTGGTGCTGACAGCCTTGGTGAACTGAAGGAATATGACCAATTTAGCTTACTTGCAGAAGAGAACTAGACCCATTATCTCATATACTTTGACTAAAAAACTCTTGCTTGTGTTTTGCCATGTCTGGTAAGGTCAGAAGATCGAGAGAATGGACCATGGTGGGCTGACCATGGTGCATTCTCAGTTAGATGGCACTAAGATCCAGCCTTTCTATAGGCATGAACTTGTAGCTGAATGTTTCCTTGTTGTAAAGAAGGTTTGTGTAGCCAAAAATGGTCGATCAGATGTCTCATGCTATACAACATTTTGTTCATTAAATGGGTTAAAATAGTAGATATTAGATGGCTACACTTGGGCAGTATACATTTGGACAAAGGTCATTCATTCATTCATGCATTCAACCTTTATTTATTCTCTGAGGTTCATTGAGGGTAGTCCTCATTTTCAGTGAATCCGAGATTAACAATGAAATAACAAAATATATCTTATAATAATTGTGATAAAGGCCTATAAATAAAACAAAATAAAATAAATAATAGGATAACCTACATAACATTATAGAGGAGCAGGGCTCTAGACTAACTTTTTTTCTTAGGTGCAACAGCAAAAAAGTTAGGTGCACCCACATTTTCAACCACATCGCATTTAACACTGCAGCAGGTTCACTTTTTTTCCTTAATTACTGTCCTATATAGGTTGTCCTATGACTTATGATTTACAATTCTACAAGAAAAGTGACTTAATGAAGTGTTGGTGCTTTAAGTGCTTCACTGAGCTGAAATTTAAACTTAAAACATCTCGATGAATTCAAGATGAATTAAATAAAAATAACAGTGAGTAAATTAACAGTGCACGTCTTTTAAGGGCTTCAAACTGCACATCTCATGGCTCAATGTCTTACAGACTATCCTTCCTGATCTTTAGGCCTTGGCTAAACCAGCTCGCCATGCTAGCATCTTCCATAGAAGCTAGAGCACAATTTAAAGAGATGTTCCAAGTATCCTGGGGGATTTTTATGTGATTTTGCAATGATGATTGCAATAATCATTTGACAGCCCCACAATGCAATTTACTTTTTAATTTTAGTATTTTTAAATTTTCAATAAGAACATCACTATGGTTAATGCAGTAATGAAATGGTAGGCCTATTATTATCTATCGATCTAAATGTGTCCATTCAATTCACCGTACACAATGACCACAGTTATTGTGACCACACTGTAATGCAACTACATCCACTCTTGTTTATCTGACGGGTCTCTGACCTCTCTCTCTCTCTCTCTCTCTGCAGCACACACATTTTTAAATTTACACACAGGCACTGGGCCATGGCCAATCAGAGGGGAGGTCCCGCCCTTCACTATCTGTGATTTGTTTAAACCACGATATTGGCCAAATATGTGTCTGTTATTGAACCAAAGGTAGAGTTTCAATGCGGACACTTTTTCCTCTCTCGAATAGCTAGTCGCACCGGTGCAACCTCCGATTTTTTTTTAGTCGCACTTTTGAAAAATTAGGTCGCAAATTGGTCGCACTCTGGAGCCCTGAGGAGGAAGGGAAAATAAAACTACATCAAATATTAATAATAAAATAATATACTAACATAATAACATTTACTTAAAACGGGTACAATTGGACATAGGAAGGTTTGTGATTTGTGATTACAGATCTGAATTGATTATAGGAACATAGAGGGTTCATTTTTATATTACATTCAAGATTATTCCAGGGGCACCATAACAAAAGTCACTTTCGTGCTGTCAATATAGTGTGACATTTTGTATATGGGCATTTGGACAATGATGTCTGTTTGGGTTCTTATGGTCCCAATTATTGTTATGGTCTGAGCTCTATGAAGGCTCTTCTAGTTTTTTTCTAGATTTGAAGATAACAAAGGCCGAGTGTACTCTCAAAAGAGCCTTTGGATTTTTGATGGATTGTTGATGGATTGCTTTGTGCCACCACTGCAAGAGTCTTGTTGAAGGAAATAACTTCTCACAGGGTACAGATGGTGGAAAAAAAGTTTTGATTCAAATGAAAAGTAAACAGACACATTGAAAAAAAAAAACTTGAACTAACCATAAGTCTGATTAGTGCAAAACCGTGGTTAAGGCTAACATTTATCTTCATTAGTCACTGATCTTTATTGTCAAATTAGTAAATCCATTATTAAGAGATAAGCACAGTGCCTATTCCATTATGTCTACAGTGCTTGGTATGCATTTGGTGGTAGAGGGAGGGATTGAAACCACAGAAAAGATTGAGCTTTGCCCTCAGAGTGACGCTGTGAGGCTTGTCCCTTTAAAGATTTAGAAAGTCAGAGGAGGTAGGCGGGAAGAGGGGAGGGGCTTCCTGAGGAAACAGGTGTGTGCCGATAGGGATGATGTCATTGTTTCTAGTGTCACCTGTGGAGACTTGCGTGAAGTTCTCTGGTAATATAGCAGCTGTCATGTTCCGGACTCGGATGAACGACCACCCCATTGTGGTGAGTACCCAAAACGCCGCCTCTGACATGTTAAGAGAGCCTTTTGTGTCAAAGGGAAAGGTTATCTTACACGAGTATGGGACAAATGAGATTAGCTGGGGCTTTGGTGGTTGGCAGGTGTGACAAATGCTCAGCAGTCAATGAATGAAACTGTAGTAGCCTAAGTAAACCTTCTGACGGCCACATTTACCTACACAGAGGCTTAGGCACTACACACTCTTTCAGTCACGGAGGATGGCTAATGTGCAATAGACACAAGGCACCAAGTTTGAATTGAATTTTCAGTTAAAATATCCAGTCTGTGCAATGGCAGAGTTCTGTTGTTATGTAGGACTAATTGTGCTTGTTTATTGGCTGCTGGCTGAGATTAGCATACCTACATCTGCTTGTGTAAACACTGAGGGCTTGTTCTGTGTGTGCACCCTTATGGTTTATGTAGCTTCTGCCTGTTTGACTCATAATGAGCGCAGGAGTCGAAAGGGCACCATGCCTGTGTGGTGTGCAACTGAGGGAAATGCCTCTGGAGATGATGTCATATCTAGAGGAAAATTTTGCATGGCTGGATGCTGGAAACGGCCTCCATCCTCTCCTTGACTTGTCGGTAATGGAAAAGTGTTTTTCCCTAAGCCTTGATGCCTTTGTTATGTCTTGTTTTATTTAAAGCCGCATTGGCAAACCTTTTTTTTTTTTAGCCTAATAACTGTTGGTTGATTTATGCCAGACCTGTTTTGTTGTGAATATCTTGTCATTTGTCCTTGCCAGATCAGAGAGAGAAAAAAGAGAGAGAGAGAGACAGAAACAGAAACAAACGGTGACTCAGAACAGTGTCATCCTCTTGAAAAGTGACTAAAGAAAGACATACAGCGCGTCCACCCCTGACCCTGCCCCGTTGTCCAAATTAGACTGTTGTGAAGTGCACAGTTAACAACAGTGATTGGTACTGTCTTCGCTCCTTTTATCTTAACTCATTAGACCATGGCTTGATTGCATGAGTAATTGAGGAGCCAACGCTGAGGGTAATGTGTTCAGGGTTAATCATCCGACAGGGTAGGCACAGTCTGTGAGTGTGTGGGTGGTGCCCTTCAAAGGGTGATGTCATACAGGAAGTGGACAAAGTGGACACAGTATTTGCTGAGCACTACTCGTCCTAATCTCAGTTTTTTCTCCTGGCTATTTGGATAGGTGGTGGTGTTTGTTGTTACACCAGAACAGGAGCAAGATGTGGTAGTTGTTGTTGTGCTATGCTGTTCAGGAGACAGGTGAGGTCTTCAAACGCAAAACCTTTTGACACTACTTGTTCTCTATGAGACTAGTTGTAGAAAGAAAATTGCCAATATTTTATAGTTTATGTTCAGGGAAAAACAGGTTATTGTGCCAGCCAATAAAACACTAGTGGACTAGCATGGATTGAATTTAATTAAACATACACACTCACAGACTGAAAAAAGTATCAACCAAAAAATGTTAATTGGATTGCTTTTGGACCTCACTTTGTAAATAGGCCAGACAAAGCCTTTGGGGTTAGAATAGAGGAAGCGTGTCTTTGAACTGAAAGAGGTGGCATTGTTACCGGTAAAATTCTTTGTTTTCAACATCAGCATTTGTCTTGGGGTGGGGGTGGAGGGGTTTGCTTATGATGGGAAACTGTTCTAATTCCCAACACAAACCGCTTGACAAATACCAAAAGAATCAAGGCATTGTTCCCCCCGACCCCCTTTCAGGAAATGTTGTATTAAGCTTGTCAGTAGTTACACATTAGCCCTATTTTTTTCTGAGCTGCTCTTGCTGGATAGAGATTGAGTTTATGATACGTTCTGTAATTTGTGTAAGTTAAGGCTTATGGCTTGCTTCAGGCCACTGACTTCAGAAGTGTCTGCTCTGTACAGTCCCACCATCCAATAGGGTAGGCTATATCCATAAAGGTATGTGTACAGTACAACGGAATACATGTAGCCTAGGCTTTGATGAAATTATAGGCTACGAGGCTATGGGATTCTATAAGGCTACATATTGCTTGAATCGTGTGTCTGAGACAGAAATGATTATTGTATTGCTTGGTGAACAGTCTTCATTTCAGTTCCACAGTTTTGTTTTAGTAATGCTGTCTACTGTAGTGCTAAAGTCCTATGACTTACCAACAGTGGGAACAACAAACTCAGGAGCCGCAGACAGATCTTCTTAGATCTGCATTAAATCAGATTTAAATTGCCATGATGTAATTATGCATCCTTTCTTGTGTTATCATGGCCACTTTGTTGAGTATTGGTCTGATATGCTAATATGTGAACATGAAGGGAATAGCATACTGTTTTTTCCCCTTTGGGATATAAATTAATTGAACATTGCCTGATGTATCTTTTCTCCTCTGAACTTGTAGATGCAAGGTTCCATTAAGGTCTCCTCGTCTGTTATAAGCGAATGATGATGGACCTAGATAACAAGGAGTTAGCAGGGAGTTCTGTAAGAATGAAGGCTCCAGTGGTTCACACAGATAGTGAGAGGGTCATTTGTTTTGTTGTGGCACATGGACAATCTCTTTTTGGGAACCATGGGCCACAATGTTTTACACAGATAGAGACCCATGGGAATAACCCAGGCGATGGCTCCCTCCCTCCCTCCGTCTTACACACAGACTATGGGCCTGGCCTGTTTTTCCCCCCTTGCCTGGCTCAACTCCAGATTAAACTGTAACATTGCCCTGTTAATTATCCATGGGTGGAGAAGTAGCATCCAGCACTGGGTGTAATTTTCATTTAGCCATCAGACAGCCTGTAAACATGTCTGCTGCACAGACGTCCACCAAGCTCCTGAAGCACAACAGAACAGACAACAGAACTCAACAGAACTCACTTCATCCTTTTCATTTTTTGTTTCCTTTCAAAATGCCATTTAAGGTATTTGCCATTTTTAAATATTATTTCTGCAAACAGTGTTTGAAAATCCTCTAGTCTCTGAATAGAGTGGTGCCAGAGCCTAGGTATTAAACGTTTTAAAACCAACTTTTGGAGCTTCCTTGATGTATAAAAGTAGGCTGCTTTGTAATGCCAGACTGGTCTATTCTAGTGTGCACAGAACTAACAGAAGTGTTCGCTGTTTGGATGTTTGCATCAGGCCAGTAATTGTTTACTTTTGGTAACTGACATAACACAACTAAGAAATTGTTAAGATTAGGTCTTTAACATCTTTGATATGACATAATACTTGGGAAGATTATCTTTGTTACATCAAATGTTATGTTATCCCTTTAAAATACTGTACACAGGCATAACAATACTTTGTATATTGTTAGGAAGACAACACATGTGTTTGATATCCAGAAGAGTACATGTGGATGTTTTTTACAGCTCAGAATAAGAATCAAGAGTATTTATATGGACGATATATTTAGGCCAATAATGTATTAATTTTCTTTCGTTACCGTGGGACCAATAACTTGGTCTCTACACCAATAGCAGAATATTTCCATGAATTTCACGAGTCATTTAAGCTCGACGCATCATTGCAAGCTTTAATTTTCATGCAGCATACTGTCGCAGCAGGACGTAAACGGATTTTGTGTGCGCCTATTTTCTCCAAGCCGACCGCCCTCTAGGCATCGCGGCAAATACCATGGAGAGAATTTCTTGCATTACACATGACCACTGGCAGTTTAAAACTTACACTGCTGCAATCGGAGTTGTTTCTCAGCTGTATGAAAGTGCATCGAGTGTCAACTTGGCACTTTCCGCCCGGCTGGTGTAGGGGTATTGTCATTGTTCCCAACGACAGGTAATGGCGTCACCCTTCCCCCCGCCCAGCTCTTCACTCTGCTGCTAGCAATGTATTATAAAGAGTTCAGTGCACACAGTAATTGGTGAGCAGAAAATGAATTCAGCTCTCCGAAATACCCGACTGGCGAAGCTAACGTTACTCACCGTGTTAGAAACAGAACTGCGGAAAACTTCTCAGATTTGACTTTGGTCAGCACGGGATACATTTGTAGCAAAAGTGGATGAGAAAAGGTAAGTTGCTTTGTTTAAGGATAACAAGATTGAAAGACGAGACCGGATGAGGATTCATGTTAGCGACACACTGATTTATTTTTTACAATGGACATGCAACTTATTTCATGTGAAAAGGTAACATTTGCAATTGAAAAGAGAGAATGATTATTTTTAGTGATTAGGAAGTATTTTCATGCTATGCATTTAGGATGTGGGCTACACTAGGAAACGTTAGTCTTCCAGTGTTAGATCTTAACTAAAACTTTTGGAATGCTAGTTTTAGCACAACACAGTTGCTTCCCTGGAACTAAATACTTTGCTTGCCTTTCCCATTCATTCGACACGTTTTCTCTTTATCTTAAGTAACTTCCAATGACACATAAACACCACATCCGTCAAGCCGATGGACCTGTAGCTTTACCGCTAACTAGTTTAGCAACAGGCAACTTGAAATACCGTTACAATGTTCACATTTGTGGCTTGTGCGCTCGTCTTGCACTCGTCTCGAAATGCGTAGAAGAAATTATTTTATTTTTGGTGTAATTAAAATAATAAGTAGGCTACTGTATTGTGTATAACATTGTATATAAAACGGTTACAGCGTTTGTCTGTCAAGTAAGTAACTTAAATATTCTTAATAAAAATCCGACTTGAGTGTTGTCGCACTTGCATAGTATGCGTACACTACAAGTTTTCGCACTTGCATAGTGTACACCAGCTAACTTGTACACAAGAATATGTAAGTGGCTTCTTTAGTGTATATGTCTAGATTTGCCGGGACAGACTTTAGCATCAGTTGCAACTTGCACGCTTTTTTATAGCCTTCCACTTGGTAGATGCAGATGTCCAGTCGTCGAAAATCAACAGTGCGTTTGCCTCATGTGCACCACAGACTGCAAACGCACAGATGGATCATTCTAACCTGTGAAAACCTTGGCCAGTCAATGCTCCTGTCTTGCTTTCATGCTTGCTCATTAGCCCAGTTGATGTGGGTAGTGAACATGTAATTAACCCTTTCTCATCTCTTCTCAAGAGTTTTCTCCTTTATATTCTGTATGATCAATCACTTTTTGGATAGCATGCCCTCTTGCTTAGCTATGGCAATTGTGTTCAGCTTGCTTAGACCTACTACTCCACAGTTGGAGAATTACGCTGCCTTTATGTGCTCCTTCTCATTCCACGGAGCCAGGAGAAGACTCATCTTTTTGCCCTAGATTCTGGTGACCTTGCTGTCACACAGATGGTGAGAAGGAAAACAGCAGTAGTTGCCATGGCAAAGTGATGCTGAGGGCAGGGTGCCCACTGAACAAGATGTGCGGGCACTCTGAGTGTGTACCCAGGCCCAGGCTTACGATGGCAACCCCCACCACCACCCACATACCCTTCTTCAAGCTGCCCTGTGTGGCCATGGCAGTGCCCTGCCTGGATTCCTTCTCACTGCTTAATTCTTTCATTATGTGCAATTTCTCATGCATTCCCTTTCTGTCTTGCCCTCTCACGTCTTGTCTTTTTCTCTCTCACGCACTGTTTCTCTCCTCTCCTTTCTTTCTCTCTCTCTCTCTCTCTCTGCCGTGATCGCTCTGGAAATCATTTTATTATTTCATAGTCTGCCTCTTCTCATTCCTCTGCTGTCTCCTTCCATTACTCCCCCACTGGCTCCGTCTGTCACATTACAAAATGAAGAGGTACATCTTTGATGCCCTCGGTCATCTTTCACCTGCGCCCTCTCTTCTTTTTTCTCTGCTCCCACTCCCTCTCTTCTCTCCCCCCTTTTGTGGAGATTGCTCATGCCCAAATGTTTTGTGTGGGCATCCCGGCTCAAACACCTGAAGGGTCCACACCAGGAACAATAACTATAAAGATAGCTGTAACTATAACTCTATTGGTGTTGTCATTGTTGTAGATTGTGTGGATGTTGTTATTCATATTAGCTAGCACAATACTTTTTTGTTGTTACTGTTATTGTCATCGTTCTTGGTGTAAATGGCCGTTTACACCTCCACCATGGATATGACCTGAGATCTGTCCTTTTTTTCTGCACACAAACCTAATCTTTCTTAACTCAAAACACTTTGTTGAACAAAAAGGTCAAGCAGCCTACGCACAGTGCCATTTCTAGCACGGGTATTCATGACCTGAGTGGGCACGACTTCTGTTGTCTAGGCAATTCATTTCCTCTTCCATTTGAAGACCATTAGAGTGCAGAATGGTTCTGAGTGGAATATGGTCTTTACTAGGTGCTGTTGGGACTGTGAATACCACACACCCCTCTGCCAAAAAATGTTTGCTAACCCAGCTCTACTCCCAGGTAGGTTAGTGGTAGCTGATTACATAATATCAGTACTGCGATGTAAAGACAATTAGAAGGATGGCATTAATCCCCTAACAGCTGAGATTTACTGGCTTGCTAGCTCATGACAGATGTTTTGCCGTTTTTTTTTCTGCCTCCTTTTGTTGGTCAGGTGCCAGAGTTGAAGAGGGAGGGCCAAACCCCAGAGATGGAAAGTTGGCTGGTGGTCAGAGGAATATGCACTGGTTTGATGTGGATTATAGTTATACGGTTTGATTTAATGCTAAAGTTGATGTTGCATATTTTATCTTTTAAATCTCAACCCCCACTCACGCTCCCATTTTTGGCACTGGTTTTCGAGGCGAAGATGGGCAGTTGAAGCGAAGTGTTAGACGGGTGTGACTTCACTAGGTGCTGAGGCTGGGCCAGCTTCATTAGCAGTGTGAACGTTGACTGCCAGCGTGAAAAAGTCTGATGTTATCAAATATGGTAGGCGGAGAAGAGTGCGAGTCATCTTCTCACCTCCGAGAATTAGAACATGCGACGGCCTAGTTACTCAGTCAGTCAGTCACCTTATTCCCTTTACTCGCTTTAACTCAGAAGTTTTCCGATGCTCACTGAAATTAAAGCAAAGAGTAGTATTTTGGAAGGGAGGTTAGCATTTTGTTAGCATTTTGTACCTGCGTTTAAAGCTGCTCAGTGTTGCTTGGCACAGGAAGAGGTTTAGTGGGCCACCCCAGCCCCAGGGCCTGGCAACCAGACATTGCGGTAGCTCGACCCTGGAGGAAAGCCAGGCGGCAGAATTAGAGGTGATTAGAGGGGGTGTCATGGGCCTATAGAGGCAGGGCCGCTCTCCACTCCTCTCCTCTCCCCTCCACTCCTCTCCTCTCCTCCGTCCAGAGACCACTGTGTTGCATAACCGCTTGAAGCTGGGCCCTGGAAAGGCTGCCAGTAAAGGTTTTTAGCCGTCTCCTACCTCCCCATTGATAAGTTTAATATGCAGTGATATGGAATTTGGGCTAGGGGTGGATTCGTGCTTTTGTGCTGTCTGCTTTTATACATATTTAATTCAAATTTTATCACAGAATTCTGTCAAGGCTCATTTGTTTAATCCAAACCATATTTGAAATGGTGTGAGGCTGCTTAGGCTAGGCTATCCTCAGGAGACTTGCTATTGTTGTCATCCAAGCATTTAAGCAGTCAGCAGCCCCCACACACACACACACACACACACACAGTAAAGAAACCATAATTTAATTCTGACTCATTTGTAAAAACAGATTTCCTGTTTGTAATTGGCCACCTGATTGACGGGAAAGGCCGTACGACTGAAATTAGCTTAATGGCCTTCCAGTTTAGCTGTCGGATATTTTGACTTGCTATTTGTGTGCACAACGCTCTCTGTAAAAATAAATCTATTGAGTTTTGCTTTGTCTTATTAGGTCTGCTTGTATTGCGAACCCAGCAAGCGAAAAGGCCAAGTGTCATTACATCATAAGCTAATCAGGGGAAGCAGGGGGTTGGTTGTCCCCTTGTCCCTTACTGTGCTGTGACTTAATGGACTGCTGTTGGCTGATATCACTGGAATAAATTGATTTAAAAGTTGGAGGTTTTTTTATTCAAAGAACAATTACCAGTTAAAGGAAAATTCCGGTATTTAGCACTTTAAGTTCCTTTTCTTGTTTGTTTTGGATGAACTAGAGTGGTGGACACCGAAATTTTGACGATTGGTCCTGTCTCGACTTTTCTGACTGGTTTTGAATCGCCTTTACTGCTTCAGTGGCTGCCTACAGGCATGCACAAACATGTCCTTAAAACAACCCTTAACGTTCGTTTTCAAAACTGTGCAACTCACCGAGTGGTTAGTGGTGTTCGTTGGTTATTAAAATGAAATATGTTGCCGCAATGTATGATTTCCAGCTGTCTTATTTGCTATTGTGGAACTATTCAGTCACTAACAGACACCTCACAACCATGTATAAACTTCCACTCAATATTTGAGCCTGAAGCATAGACGGTGGCGCAGTAATATCAACGTGCAATGAGTCTTCCAACAGAAATCAATGGGATTTTACAAAATGCCAAATAAAACACGACAGAAACTGTATTTCGCTACGCTACTTGTTTTCGAACATCAACAAACACCACTAACCACTTGGTGCACAGTTTGGAAAACGAACGTTAAGCATTGTTTTAGGACATGTTTGTGCATGCCTGTAGGCAGCCACTCTGAAGTTAAAGGGACACCAGGCAAGCCTGATGCTTTTTCTCTACGAAACTCCCCCTCGCTCGGTCGGAAGCTCTTTTCCTTTTCTTTGCGTCTTCCGTCAAGGGTTTTCGCTGCTTCTTCGCCGGCTCTGCCATTATACACACGTTTGCAACAATCTCTAGCGTTTAGTTAGCCTGCCTCTGTGCTGTAAACTGATCCTGCTTCGGTCGGCGGGTAGGATACACCGAACTTGCAAGTGGGATATTCTTCCTACAGGCAGTAGGGGCGGGCGAGAGAGCCTTCATTCGCCCCGTAATGAGTCATTTAACCGTATACCGACTTAGGAAGATGATTAATTAACACGAAAACGTTGCCTGGTGTCCCTTTAACAGTTCCTTCATATAAGAATATCTTAAGATAGAGACTTTGGAACATTCCAGGGGTGCCAAGCATCATTTGGCCTTTTAGCTTATGTCAGTTGGCGCGAGGCGCAAAATGTGTGCTGGCTGGATCCTGATATGAAGCAGATTGATGGGAACGTGCGTCCGTGGCCCCTGGGGGTGGAGGCTAGCTCACCGCGTCCACATCCGTCTGGGGTGATTTGATGTGGCAAGCAGTCGTCGAGCAGGAAGCGACATCTTTTAGCATGCCGCCAAGCTCTGAAACCTCAGCTTCACTGTGGTGGCGGGGAAGGTCTGGTTTTGACTTGGTCGGCCTGTCGTGGTTTCACTGGCTGAAGTTGACAGCTCTGCAGAGACCGTCTGTGAGATCCAGACCAGACCAGACCAGACCTGTTTTGTTTTTGTCTTTTTACCCAGAATCATTCTCTTAGAATCTTTGAGTGTGTTGACATGTTATGTTGTGCTATTTATTATCTAGTGTATGTCATCTATTCTCATGCAGCTGTGATGAGGCCCACTGCAAATAACTACTGTTGGTATTGTAAGTAGACTTGTTTACCAGACTCTTGTGGTCTCCAGTCCAAGCCATGTGGTTGGCCTTGTTGTTTACCAGGACGGAGTCCCAGTAGGACCACGCTGTCATCTGATGGCTAATAAGGCCTCTCAGTAGACGAGCACCGTTACGTTATACCCCCCACACACACACACACCCCCCTCCACCCCAGACAGATCCTTTGAGTAACGGTCCAGACTAATCCCAGCGTCTGATCAGGCTAATCCTCCTGCATGACCTGCTACTCACCTCCTCCCCCTCCACCACCGCAGCCCTCCTGTAGGAGCTGACTGCTGTGTGTGTGTGTCTGACTGCATCCCCACTTAAGGAGTTCTCCCGCCTAAAACCCGGGTCCTTAAACTCTCGATGGTGGCCTGGCCACAGGGCTGGGAACTGACTTGTATCTTGCGAGCATATTTTCAGTCTGAGCCAGGGCTGTCACAACGGTTTCTGTGGGCGTAGGAAGCTGGGTGTGGACATGTTGATCTGACTGCCTCGCGGTAAACAAATCAAATCTGCTGCTCTCTGTATCAACCCTGTCCTCAAGCATTTGTAAACCGCGGGCCGTTCCGCCTTGCGTTTTTACTTGTTTTAGATACGCGCTTGCCGCCGAGTACGATTTCTCCAAAGTTTTGTGAGCAGAGCTTGCGCATTGTCCGCTGCCTAGCAACATGTTGCTGCTCTGCGTTGTGGTTTAAAATTCATTCGTCATGACTGTTGTCTGAAGGTCACTGCGAGTCACGACACAGTCTCTGCAATTTACCTCATTTACTGTCCGTTTCCTGCATTTCTGTGACCACTGAGTGGCTCGGAACTCGCTGGAGGAAGCAATGTGTCCTGACTGCTCTGAGGAGGCCTGATTTAAGGGCCCGCGAGTCGGGAGTTCTTTCAGAACCACCGGCTGTGATGTGGTCTGGCGATGACATCAGAGGCGAGGGGGTCAACTGTGAGTCGGTGCCGGGTGAAGACTGCTCCGGGGCGGATCAACTGACCTCACACACTCACTGCCTGTGTTTGTGTAGGACGGTTGGAACGAAGTCACATTCTGTCTCCCTCTCTCTTGCCCTCTCACTCTCTCTCACACACACACACACACACACACACACACACACACACACACACACACAGTTGCTCGCTGGCTCTGTCTCTCTCTCTCTTTCTTTCTTTCTTTCTTTCTTCTCTCTCTCTCTCTCTCTCTCTCTCTCTCTCACTGTGTTTGGATTCGAAAGAAGAAAAGAAAAGAATGTTGTCTTTGTTTCTTTTTTGTCCTCTATCTCTCTCTTCCTCTTCTGTCCTATCTTCCACCCCATCAGGGTCAGGGCTTTGCTCTCATTGGCCTTTTTATGCTGTTAGCCTGTGTTGGTCTCCGTCATAGTGTCTTTGTCTGTTCCTGGAACAGTGCCCTGGAGCCAGCCTTCCTTAAAAGCACATCAGACAGTGATGTGCACAGACACATCCCAGCTGAAATCTTAACCAAACAAACACACACACATTCATTCTCACAAACACACACACATTCAGTCTGAGAAACACACACACACACACACACACACACACACACACACACACACACACATATATTCAGTCTCTCACACACACACACAGATCTGACAGCCATTAAGCCCTGTTGGGGATGAACTGAGCACTGATCATATGAAATGCATGAATCTTGGAGTAATTACCCTGTGCATCAACCACTTGGGCCGGCACACATCTATCTACACTTGTACTAGCACCCACTTACACAAACACAAATGCACTCGTGCTGCCTAGTCCCTCTTACGCTTGCAGACACACACACACACACACACACACACACACACACACACACACACACACACACACACACACACACACACGGCGTGTGCTACTACAGCCTGCTGTATTTAGCCTGTGTGGCTTGGCTGGGGTGTTATAAGTGGCTCAGCCATCAAGTCATCTCATGGTCGGGGTGACATCACACTGCTCTCTCACTTGGAAAGCTTGGAGGGAGGAGGTGTGTGGGGGGTCAGAAGGACATGGAGGCACATGGATGGGCGGCATGCTGTCACCTTCTGTGGGGTGAAGGATGTAGGAGGGTGGATGGTGACCACTCATCTCTCATTATGCCTTACACTCTCTCTATCTCTCTTGCACGCGGCATGCACACAACACATGCATAGCGGGTGTGTTAAGTCTTGGGGGACGTCAGGCAGGGAGACGTTGAGTTCACTGCGAGGGTCTGCACTGCCAGCTCATCCACACACTCAAGGCAGCACTCGTGCCACAGGGAGAGAGCCGTGGGGAGGGGAGGGGGAGGGAAGGGGTGCTTTCTGGGCCTTAAATGCTAGTAGTGCACGGGTTGTGGGAGAGTGATAAAAACCTGACAGCCCCCAGTTCAAGGCGGTGTGTGTGTGTGTGTGTGTGTGTTGAGCAACAAAAAGGGGATGCAAGTCATACAACTTTTCCCCTTCCTCCTTCCCACAGATTTGCTGATATGTCCTGAGATCCTCACAGCCATTCCGTCGCCAACCCAGCAGTGTTGAAGGACACCAAACCGGGGCGACCATTCAACTTTTGACCTTTTGTCAGACAGCAGTCTGCCACTGTTTTTGCTTCTAGAGCTTCTGAGAGGCCCAGACGGAGGAGCAGCACACAGCGGCCTTGACGGACGGGAAGACGTGCGAGATTCCACAGGGAGAGGTCGGAAAAACGAAGAGAAGAGAAAGGAACGCAGGAGCGGAGGTGTGAAAGATAGAGGACAAGTGGGGAATTCCACGAGGCTGAAGCCAGGCGTGCGGAACAGAGAACAGGTTACCTCTCTAACTACAGAGGGCTACACACACACACACACACACACACACAGACACACACACACACACACACACCTCAACACTGGAGGGCTCCAAGGATTTTAGCCAGATGTCAAGATAATCGGACAGGAGTTCAGCAGCATCATCGTCCAACAATTTCTCTGACCTCTCTGGATTCTATTTCTCGCACACTTTTTTTCCCACCCCTTCGTTTCTGGAAAACATGACCTTGTGGTTGGGTTCTGGGGCCTTGTGGACAGTTTAGCGTTGGTGTCGAGAGTGGACGTGGACGTGACTGTGAGTGCGGCGTGTCGGTGCTGGCCATGTCGTGGAAGAGGAACTACTTTGCGTCGGGCAGCAGCGGCCTTCAGGGCATCTTTACCCCGCGCACCATGACCTCCATCGCCCCTAGCAAAGGGCTCATTAATGAGCCAGGACAGAACAGCTGCTTTCTGAACAGTGCTCTCCAGGTAGGTCACCCACCCACACTCACATAAACACAGACTACTTAAATACATGGCCTACACATTGCATCACCAGTACAAATACACAATATGAAAAACATACACTCCTACTGTTTCATCTGGGAAAAACCCCCCCACACACACACACTTGCTCAGATATGGTCACAGATTGTTGTTGTGACTTGTAGACTCTTTGTGCGTTTGTTTTTTAGCCTCCAGCCAGAAGAGAGTGGAGGAGGCAGAGGTGGAGGGTGTGTTGTTTATGGTCAGCAGGTGTCAGGGGTGTGTCAGCTAGAGGGGGAGCTGGGTGTGAATCACCCTAGAGTGAGAGGGGAGGCGTGGGCCAAGCACTGGTGCAAATTCATGGAAAGGGTGCGGATGACGCCTCCTCTTTGAATCTCCAGCTCACCCGTGAATAGTCATTTTGTGTGTGTGTGTGTGTGTGTGTGTAAGGTGACCATGATGGACTCTGTGAAGTCCAAATAGCAGTAAGCAACACAGTAAGCATCTGACTCAGCAACAGATCACATTATCATTAAGGCTACTTAGTGTCGTTGGGTTGAGGAAGGGAGTGAATGAAAAGGTGTCTTTGTGGGACAGTAGCCTAGTTGTGGGCGGCGCAGTGGTGCTGTTTGAGAAAGTTTGGGAGTCAAGGTCACCCGCTGTTTGGTGCTACATCTCGTCCTGACAGCCCACTGCTTATTTTTGGGAACAAATGGCTTTCTTATAGCAGACATAATAAAGTGTTGGCCCGGCCTTGCTCCACATGTTTGCCTTTTCCACAGAACAACCTCCATGGCCTCATCTGCCCTCTGCTTCTCCCAGCTTTGGAGGTTATTAAGCTTTGTGCACTTCCTTTGATATTACCCGTTGAGGATTCCTGTAAAGACACCACACACACACACACACACACTGATGCAGTCATTTTTTGTGGTCCAATACACACCCAGATCAGCTATTCCCAGCTTCTCGCTTGAACTGTAGCACTCCTACTTTTCCTTCATCCTAGAGAATAACATTGTTCTAATGTTAATAACAGTGCCCCCCTTTCTTTTCTGTTTTTTCTGTGTTCTCTCAAGGTGTTCTTTTCCAGTGTTTGTGCTCTGAGGCACACAGGACTCTTTTCACGCAGCTCTGACAGTCTCCCTTTGTCTTGGCCTAATCCATGCGCTGAGGCTGTAATCAGGGGGGGTGGGGCAATTACTGTTTTCTTTCCCTGGCCTCCTCCACACTCAACGTGTATCTCCACGTTCACTCTCTAGGTCTCCTGGCTTCATGTTGATATAATTATACTATGGATGAAGGCGTTGTCGTGTGTGTGTGTGTCTGTTGAGTTGACTGTCTTGAGTTTGTGTTTTTTGAGATTGGGAGTGGCATCTTTGTCTGTGTGTGTCTGTTTGTTTGTCTGTGTGTGTGTGTGTGTGTGTTTTTGTGTGCATGAGTTGGAGTTGTGGTTGGGTCATTGATGACCCAACCATGAATCAGACAGTGCGTTGCTTTGTTTATCTGTGGGGTGTCATGGACGGGCAGCTGTGTGGTAATGAGCGTGTTGATCACTTCTCAAGCGTGACCTCTCCACTACCGTACAGATCGGCAGCATTTGGTGTCCTGTCCACCTCTGGCTAGCCCCACAGGCTTCTCGGCCTGGCCAGGCCCTCTCTGGACGCAGAGCTGGGAAAGCACCCTGCATGAGGACAGGCCAGTAGAAAAATAAATAATGGAGAGTGATCTTCATGGCCGGATAGCCACTCACTCATGAGCACTTATGCAAACTTGCTGCTACTCACTCTTTCTCTCTCTGCCTCCTCTTTTCCTCTCTCTCCCCCTGTGTTTCTATCTGCCTCTCTCTCTCTCTCTCTCTCTCTCTCTCTCTCTCTCTCTCTCTCTCCCTCTCCCCTCTCTCCCTCTCTCCCCATAAGCCATCTTCTGTAGATGTTTGCCTGAGTGAGTAGGAACGCCAGTGCTGCTTATTGATCCCCATTCTCCGTGGATCCGCTCCAGGCTGGCTGAGTGCCGTCTCTGGTGCATCGCAGAAACTTTGATGCTCACTCTTTGGTCCCCTGTGAGCAGGACATGGAGGGCATGGAGATGGGGTGCGTGGGGGGGTAGGAGTGGAGAAATCGGTCTGTCAGGATGCCCGACGCAAATACGAACTTCAGCAGAAAACTAAAAGCACAAAGCACCAGTGTAGTTGCTTACGCCAGCATCAGAGATGGTGACGTCGTAAATATGTGTATGGTTGGTTGTTTGTGTGTTTTTTTTCTCAAAAGTGCAGACGGCCGTCTATCAAGGCATTTGTCATCCCTCGTCCATAATTACCTAGTCTGAGCAACCAGTCATTAGTTCTCCTCCCTCTATTTTTGGATTACCGTATAATCAGCTATATGGAACTAAAGTTGATTAGCGGCGTGAAAAGCCTGCCGAGCTACAAATTAGCATCACATATGAGTCAGGAGATGAAGGAGGCGGGGGTGGGGGCGCGGGGTGTATGTCTAAACAGTGTATAGACGTAGACGTTGGTTATGAAGCCCCAGGGGAATACAGTTCTTGTTGTTGCGCTTGGTTCCCCTCCCACCGGAACTGAAACTGCTGTGCAAGAACCCAGACTTGATTGGAGACGCTTCTCTGGAATGCGTTGTCGTCTGGTCTTTTCATGCTCAAAAGCTTAGACAAGAGATCAAGGAGGAATGCGTCTTTCTTCTCCTTTTTATGAACTCTGTGGTCATCATCAGGAGCATAATAATAATCCTCCGTCCCTTCATCTCTTTCCCCCCTGGAGGTTCAAGCGCAGGCTCGCCACAGCCCCTGTGCTGTCGTGAGGCTCTGCTGAACCTTACAACCGGCTCACTACAGCAAACACTTGACTACATTCTCCGTTTAAAAAAAAAAAAGAGAAAAAAGTCAAACCTTAATCTCCCGCAGTGGATCCCCAGAAAAGCTGGAGCGGTAGCCGAGCTCTCGCCCCTGCGGTGGGAGTTAAATCCTTAACCCCGGCGCCCTCATTAAAACCATAAGTGTTTGCCCTGTTACCTCAGAGACGGAGGTGTGTCTCCCACCGGACAGACGTCATAGACGTCAGCCGCAGCCTGCAGGAGAGGAGAGGAGTGGAGTGGTTGTTTTTCTCATTCTTCTTCTTCTTCTTTGTCCTTTCATCCATGCTGGTAAGCCTGGGCCCCCCAGAGCTCTCCAGACTGAATTAACTGGAAAAGGCTGAGAGGGTGCGGGCCGCCGCTGCTGCTACTGCTGCTGCTACTTTGCCCCATCCATTCCTCATTATGCTGCACACGTATTTGAGGCCTTTATGGGCCTGGCACAACGATGTCCGTCTTTTCAGGGTTTTGTGAATGGTAACCTATGTCTGCGTATAGAATTTGGAACAGGCTGAAAGATGTTGACGTATGTTGACAAATTGATGAATGTGTCTGTTCACTCTCCTGACGTCTTCTCAAAAGAGAGCGATTTCAGTGTTTTGTTCTCTCTCCTCTTTTCTCCTCTGTCGGTCGGATTCTGTCTGTCTAGTTTCACGTGTCATGTTGTTTGTCTTGGACGGACTGACCTTTCTCTGCGCTAAAAGTTTGAAAGGCAGAGAGCTCCGTGCAGAGCATCGGGCCCTCAGTACAAGCTGAAAGCCTTGTCATGTCCGTGTCTTCCTGGATCGGAAAAACAGGAGGACTATATCTCCTCAGCAGGAAGCAGATGTCCTGGAAACACGGCAAGGGGCACAGGGAACAACCAGAGCTCTTTCCCTCCTGCCCACTCTCTCCTCCTCCTTTCTCTTTTTTTTTTTTTTTTTTTTTTTTCTTTCTTTCTTTCTTTCTTTCTCTCTCTCTGTCTACCTCCCCCTCTCTTCATCCTTTCATTCTTCTCCTCTCTTTCTGCCAGTCTGCTCTTTTTCATTGTCTTTTTTCCATCTCTCTCTCTCTCTCTCTCTTGCTCTTTATTACTCTTGCTCCTTGTCTGTTCTCTTCCCATCTCCATCTCTCTAGTCTCTTTCCTGTCCTGTGCTTCTGTGCTTCTCAGGATCAAAGTCGTCATGTGCGGGCACTATTGGTCCATTTCTCTCTCTCTCTCTCTCTCTCTCTCTCGTGCTCCCTGTTCAGCTTCCACGACTTGGTCTTGCTTGTTTGCCGCCTCTTCTATCCATGTGCATGGGGGACCAGAAAAAAAGAAAGGAAAAAAAAGTGTCAGGAAAAATGCCAGAGGTCTTTTTGTGCACAACGCCATCTGCCACCATGCATGCCCTGAAATCCAAGCCCGGCTTTTTGTCGCGCAAACGAGCAGCCAGGACACGCAACCGTGAGCAGCTGAAACGAGACTGAAGATGATCTCGCATGGATTTGGCTGCAGGGCCAGCCAGGCAGGCAGGCGGTCGGTCTAAGAAGGCCGAGGGCGCCGCGGCGCAGGGTAAGAGTCGTCCAGCCGCGAGGACTTCGGTACATGCCGTCTCCAGCAGGGCTGGTTTAACGCCACGATAAACAAACATGAGCACTAGAGAAAAAAAGATGGGGAAAAGACGGAGCTTGTTTCTATCTGCTGCTGGGCTTATTCAGCCCAATTTCACGGGGAGGGGGATTGTGTGTCAGCCTTTCCTGCTCTGGCAGAGCACTCGTTCTGTGTTATCGTGTGTGTGTGTGTCATGGAGAGGCTGAGGTTTGGGAGGTGCCCCTGCTCCCTGTAATGAGCAGCTGTGTCTCCGCCTGCTCCCAGGCAGGGGGCCTGGCCTGTGCCCCATCCACTGTGAAAACACAACAATGCCCCTGCTCCTGCTGGAAGTGGGAGGGGTGGGGGGGTTGGGACGGGGCTGTTATCTCTGCAGTGCGTGCGTGCGTGCGTGCGTGCGTGCGTGTGTGTGTGTGTGTAAGAGTCACAGTGAGACCGGGCCCAAATGAAAGGTTATTTATTACTCCAGGGTCCAATCAATCATGAACCTGAGTGGCCTCTCCATTCATTATCCCTCCCTCCCACTTCCACTCTGGATCTGCCCTAAATCTGCAGAGGGGGAGCACTGGACAGGATGGGACTGGGCTGGGTGGAAAAACGCCACGGACCAGCCTGGACTGTGTGTTTACATGTCAGTAGGGGGTGCAAATGCCCCCAACACACACACACTCACACACACACACACACACAGAGTGGCCTTCAGGGTGTGGGTGGAAACATAGAGGTGGGAGGTCTTCAGGAAGCATCTCTGGAGGGTCATAATCTAAATTGGAGGGTAAACTTTAGGCTGTATTGATGTGGTACAATGATTTCAATAGGGTGCTGAGAGACTGACACGCGCACACACATACACACACATACAGATGGACAAAATCACACACTCTTACTGACACACTCGTGCTGCACTCAAACATACACACACAGACAAATATTCACACACACACACATCTTTTTCTCTGCTTAAAGGTAATCTCATAATCCTGTCCTGAGTGCTGTCGTCATGGCAGCTTTGGCACTGGGTGGCATTGTCCATTTTTGTTATATCATCAATTTGCATCTTTTCCAGTCAGCTCAATTTCTCTTTTTCCTCTCTGTCTCTCTCTTCCTCTCCCTCTCTCTCTCACTCACACACACACACGCACACTTGCGCTCATACAGACACACACACACACACACACACATGGTCGCATTCCCTCCCTCACTCCCATTTTTGGATGTTCTCCCTGAGTAAGGCATCTGTGGATGGCACCAGCTGTTTTTTAGGGTCAGCGAGAGGTCTGATGTTAGGGCTGATTAACAATGAAGTTCAGCTATTTCAGCTATTTCAGCTATTTCGTCGTATGTGCTGCAGAAAATGGAATTCTCTGAATTCTGAAGATAGTTTGTCTAGATGGTAACACTGACAAGCTAATTGCAAAAACTCCAGTTCAAGGGAAACAAACAAATCCATGAGTTTGGAGAAAATGCAACATTTGTACACACACACACACACACACACACACACACACACACACACACACACACACACAGATGCTTTTGGTCTTGCTTGTGGTGAAGGCATCCATTGCATGTTTCTCCAGCTTTAAAAAACTCTAATAGACTCTAATCACTCTGACAGACAAATGTGCTTATAACTAATTTTACTCAAAACCAAAGCTCGCCACGCTGTCATCTCAGTGAGATGAGCGAACAGCTTTGTTGTTCCAAGAATTGCTGTCATTTGGACCAAAACCATAAAGAGAAACCCTCTTGCATGCATTTTCTTTTCAGAGCCCCAGTTTCAGAGCCCCAGTATGCTCTCACACACATCAGCTGTGATTTTCCCTGTCATAGACATCCTGCCCAGGCTTGTTGTAACTCAGATTTTGTGTTTGTTTGAAAATAAACTTTATTTTGTGGGAATAACCGTGAGAAGAGCAGCTCACATTGGCACAAGCCCTCTCCTCTACCCCAGCGGCATCAAAGAGCTGGCGGTGCTCTCTCTCTCTCTCTCTCTCTCTCTCTCTCTCTCTCTCTCTCTCTCTCTCTCCCACTGAGTACACTGGGCTCATGAAAGCGCCGCAGATTGCAGCTTTCTGCTTGAGGAGGCTTTCACCTGGACTAGCTGTATTGGTACAAAGGCCCGAGACAGAGAGGAACCCATACACTGGATTTTATTTATTTATTTTTTGCCCCAGGAAAAAAAAAAAAAGACTATCTATCTGACTGAGCTGTTACTCACTCTCTTTGTGTGTGGCGGTTAGCACAGCTGGCTGTAAAGGTTAGCCTTGGTGACCTTTTGGAGGTCATTGGTAATCAATGCCACTGATTGCTTTTGGCTGCAAGTGAGTGTGAATGGTGGTGGATGCTCTGGGTGATCACTTCAAACTATTTTCTCCTTTACACTCGAGCTAGGGCTGGATATTGATGGTATGCTATCATAGGTGTGTGTGTGTGTGTGTGTGTGTGAGTGTTTAGTCAACACTGTGATGGAGGGTGATCTTTAATAGGAGAATATTATGTTATTTTTGAACAATAGCAATATCATTAGAGAAAAGTTAACAATTTAGTAGTCATATTGTTCTCGTGTCAGCATTTAATTTGGATTTAATTGGCAGCTCGCTGTAAAAGCAGTAAGTTAATGGTGTGCCAAACTCCTTTATTTGTTATGTGCATTTCTGTAGCTTTTTCTGGCTTTCTTGAATAATTGTGTGGAAAAATAATGAGTGCTAATTAGCATTTAGTGTAGTGTGTGTATATATACTCTTTTGATCCCGTAAGGGAAATTTAGAGGCAGCAGAAGCTTATAGTGATAAGTAGGGGAAATGAAAGCAATCAAGGAGGTTATTTAGTTGTTGTTTTAATGTTAACAAAAGTAGCAAAGTGTTGCAACATCACAAGCATTTCTCATTAAGCGGCGAATGAGTACTCTGGCTGCCTTTAGTCTCAGATGGTGTTAATTACACAGGGATGCTATCAGAACAGGCAGTGGCTGATCATAGGAGTGTCAGTCTCAGGACCAGTGATCGGCTGGTGAAGGGGGGTGTTTGTGTGCGTGTGTGAGTCGAAGGAGAGTGAATGTCGTCCTAATGCAGACTGACAGCTCCTTCAATAATTTAGCGTTGCTGTGTGTCAGGAGTTTCAAGTGGAACAGAGGGGGCCATGGGTAAGATTTTGAGTGTGTGAGTGAGTGAGCAAGCATGCGTGTGTGCGTGCGTGTGTCTGTGTGTGTATTTAGCGTGTGTATGCATGGACGAGCAGTCTGGTTGAGTTAACAGGGCAAGGAGAGCGTCCAGTCTTCACACACACACACACACACACACACACACACACACTCACACAGCCCTCAGGAGACTCCCAGGCTGGTCCAGATGGGAGATGGTGTGCGATCAAGAGAAATCGAGAGAGATACAGAATAAAGACAATTAAAAGATAGAGACTGAGAGAGGAGAGGGGAGAGAAAGAAGAGGGAGAAAGAGGGAGGGGGAGAAAGAGAGAGAAGGTCATCCGTGAGGTGCCTGTTTAGTCTCATGCTAATGCCCCTCATCTTGTCTTTCCTCTGGCACGAGCGGCACAGCTTCTCACTCCGATGTACAAGACTCTCCGCATCTGTTTTCACTCTCTCCCCACCTCTTTCCCCAGCCTTGTTCTTCTCCTCCCCTCTCCTCTTCTTTCCTCCCTCTTCACCCTCTGTTCTTCTCTCTGACGACTCTCTCTCTCTCTCTCTCTCTCTCTCTCTCTCTCTCTCTCTCTCTCTCCCTCCTCACTCCTTTTTCTCACCCACCCAGCACTCCCCTCACCACCACACTCAGGGAGTCTCTGACCTTCTCTCAGCGCGCTGTTTTTGGGATGGGGAAGACCGTCTGAGGATCTCTCTCTCTCTCTCTCTCTTTCTCTCTTTCTCTCATCTGCTGGGCTGTTTGGATGTGGGCGAGTGAGGCTCGTTTTCAGCTGATTAGTGGAGTGAGGGATTGAGTGGCGGCGCTGTGGCGGCCGGGTTAATTGCTGGCTCTGTGTTTGGGGCGTAGAGGGTAATACCCCACTGGTGCCCACAGCCAAGAGACGGATTTAAGAGGAGCCTTCAGGTCTGCTCACTCTTAAGTACCTCAGCAACTCTGGACTGTCAAGCCCCTTGGCTTCAGGTAGTATCTCTTTCTCTGGGTGTGTGGTGGGGAAGGGTGGGGTCGGGGGGTTGGGGTGGCGTGTGTGTTTGGGTGTGTTTGGTGTCTAAGCAGATAAATACCCTAGTAGTGCATTGATGCAAATGTTTTGGTAACTTAGCAGCAGAATCCTCAGAGTGCGTGTGCGCGTGTGTTTGTGTGTGTTCTGAAGCTGTCTGTAGAAGTAGGTGCTGGAGGATGAGAGGCAGTGATGTGGAGTCCTTGGAGAACTGAGGGGGGTGATGTTTTTTGTAGCTTGCTGCGTATCTGATCGCCAGAGCGATGGAAACGTTCCTGCTGTCAGCCGCAATGGGCCCCCACCCCCACTCACCCTCACACACACGTTGGATTGCCCAAGGGCTGGATGCCCTCTCTAGCTCAGTTTTCATGATAGTTGTAGTAAATCAATCTGTTAATTACTTATTTGATATGTAACCACAGTAACATTTAATCCCATTTAAAGTGTCATGTTTATTTCTGAGTTGGTCCTGTGTTGATGTTTTTTTTTTTTTTTTTTTTTTTTTTTTTTTTTTTCAACGCTGTGCAGCCCCCCCACAAGGCTCTCTGTTCTCATTTTCTTCTCATTCTCTCTCCCTCCCTTCCTCTCTCGCTCCCTCTTTTTTTTCTTCTCTCTCTCTCTCTCTCTATTCCCCTCTGTCCATCGTTTGCAGGTGCTCTGGCATTTGGACATCTTCCGTAGGAGCTTCCGTCAGCTGACCACACACAAGTGCATGGAGGACTCCTGCATCTTCTGTGCCCTCAAGGTAAATGCCTTTCAGATGAACACCAGAGGGGAGACCTCTGCTCTCTTTCACTGACTTAAAAGGGTCTTTTTAAGGCAAAAAAGCTCCTGGTCTTGTAGTGACTCAGAGGGAACCTGGGGCGAAGCCCAAAAGAGCGACACTAGAGGCGACATGCCTCAGGAAGTCACACTGGAGATGACTCCGAGCTGTGCAAAGCCTGTCTCCTGAGATGAAGATCCTCAGCAGTGGTTCTGATCGGCACTCTTTACCAGGGATGGACGACATGTTGCTGTTCAGTTGAACAGAAGGGATCTGTGGTGATGGGGTGGGTGTGTGTGTGTGTGTGTGTGTGTGGAGTGCAGTCAGATAGCAGGGTGTGTATAAGTTTGGGTTGTTCCCCTATTGAGAAACCCGACTGTGACGGGTCAGGGTTTGAGTCGACTCCCTTCCTGTGCCCAGGGTGGGTGGGACTTGAGCCCAGTTAGCCAGTTTCCACCGATATCATCTCTTAGTCATTAGCTGGACGACAGGCACTTCCGGACCAAAATGTTCAAAGGACTACTTGGAACTACCCACTGAGGAGCTCTCCCAACAACTGTTCAAAAGTAGATGGTGCTCAAAGTGGACAGTGAAGGTAAACAGTGGTTTGCAATTCATAGCAGCGTCATTGGATGTTGACTTGTCTGTGTTGGCAAAGGCTTTATCAACACACCCACCTTTTATGCAAGTGGGAGTGGAAACATGACTCGTGTATGGGTTCTCTGTAGTTCTTGTTTATATGGCGAACATTCTATGCCGGTTTGACTGCTGCATTGGCTTGTGTTAGAATAGTCAATGTACACTTTCTAAGAACTGTGATCGTCCTCATGTCCTGCAGTGTGGACACATAATAAAGGGGCTTTTCCTCCAACAGATCTGAAAACTATGAAAAAGTTCCTCCTGTCTGAAAGCTCCTAAAAGAGCAGACCTCAGGCCACTCCACACCCATTTTGTCTGTCTGGCTGGTTCTCTCTCTCTCTCTCTCTCTTTCTTTCTTTTCTTTCTTTCTTTTCTTTTCTTTCTGTCTCTGTCTTTTCTTTCTCATGCCCCTGTAGTTTTATTTTCCTTCCCATCCTCTCCACTCTGGCTGTGCCTGTGTTTTCTCTCTCTCTCTCTCTCTCTCTCTCTCTCTCTCTCTCTCTCTCTCTCTCTCTCTCTCTCTCTCTCTGTCTCTGTCCGTTTTTTTTATTGCATTCCATCCAATGTGCCCGAGCGCCAGCGGGCCTTTCCATCCGCCGCTCAATAACTCTGCAGGAGACGAGCGGAGCGGGTCTCTCCCTGCCCTCCCACCCCTCCCCCACCTCACCACCACCCAGCGGGGGACCGCCTGTCTGCTGGTGGACTGACCTGACAGAGAGGGTCGCCCAAAAGACCCGTTTCTGGGTCCGCACGCTAGGATTGGCCACTACAATCTGCCTGTCTGTATTGGTGTGTTCATGCCTGTGTGTGTGTGTGTGTGTTGTGTGTTTGCTCGCTTGCGTGGCTGTGGCTGTGTCTGTCCACGTGCTACAGCATGCTAGTGTGTGTGTTTGTCTGTCTGCAGCACGCTAAGTCAGATTTGTTTGTGGATTGGTTTCCCTTTAGGTCTGTCTAGACTGGTGGTGTGCCTCTGTCTCTCAGGCGGTCAGTGGCTCAGCTCTCCTCTGCTCTGCCTGTGTGGGTGTCTGCTGACTGTTTTTGTTGACCTTTATTTCTGTTCTTTGCCACACACTAGCGCTCTGCTCTCACAATATGTGCCTACATGTTTCTCGCTTGTTCATTCGCTAGAAAGGAATATTTGTGGACAAATTGTCTGCGTTTGTCCAGTTGCCCATGTATGTGGTAGTCTGAGCTGTTTAAGGAGGCAGTCTCGCAGTATTAACCTTTTTGCTATCTAGAGGTAGCCCTGTTTGTGTCTCTTTCCTCCAGCATTCTTTTAAATAGCCCGACTCCCATCGAGAGGAAAAAGGCCTTTTACTCAACCAGATTCTCGACAACTGTGTCCGATCCTCGGTCATGATTAATGTATTACATGCGAAAGAGATATCATTACGATTTCATGAAGGCGTCTTGTACGTCCAGTGCGGTACAGAGAAACCGAGCAGGTGGAAGATGACTTGTAAGTGTGCGTGCGCTCATGCAATATGCTCTGGTCTGTGTGCTGTACTGCTGACAAGGCCCAAAACAATATCTGGCCAGCTGGCGTGAGCTAGAGAGGGAGAGGAGGGGAGGGAAAGAAGAGGCTACAAGAGGGAATATAATGTACAACAAAAGTATAACGGAGTGATTGAGAGGGAGAGTGAGACGAGGCTGTTTTGATTAGGCCTTGAGACTGTTCTAAACAACAGCGAGCCGTGTGAACATGCTGGCGTCTCGTTAAAATCTCAAGTGTTGCCCGGGTTGCCCGCAGCCTCAGCAGCCGCCGCCGAATTCGTCTCGAAAGCGTCCGGGTGCCACGCTTTTCCTCTAGCTGCCTCCTTGCTCTTTTCATCGCCTTTGTTTCGCTCGTTATCATTGGAGATACTTCTGGTGAGAATTAGTTATGCAACTGTCTGACAAACAGTGATGCCACTTCTATTACCAAATCCACCCCCCCCGCGTAGTAGTTTATGGAACTGAACTAGCCTGAACCCAACTGGATTGATTTGAACTGCACTGAACCCATTTGAGTGGGACTGAGTGAATTGTACTCTATTCTGTTGTGTCTGAACCCAGTTGTACTCCATTGTGTCTGACCGGCTGCTGTGGTGTGTGTTGTGTGTTTGTTGTGCTTCCAGAGCATCTTTGCTCAGTTCCAGTTCAGCAGTGAGAAGGTGTTGCCGTCGGACGCCCTGCGCAGCGCTCTGGCCAAGACCTTCCAGGACGAGCAGCGCTTCCAACTGGGCATCATGGACGACGCCGCAGAGTGCTTCGTAAGAGTTTCTCCATTCCTATTAAAACCCTTGACAGAAACACCTCCAGTCTCGCTTTCTCTCTCTCTCTCCTCTCTCTCTCTCTCTCTCTCTGAAACTCTCTGTATCTCCTCTTTCCTTTTTTCAGTTTCCTTTTTTCTTTTTTTTTTCTCTTCTTTTGCTGGCTGTTTCTCTCTATGTCTCTCTATGTCTCTCTCTCTCTCTCTCTCTCTCTCTCTCTCTCTCTCTCTCTCTCTCTCTCTCTCTTTCTGCACTCACCTTCACTGTGGCCACTGCCAAACGCAAATCAAAGTTAACAGAATTTCCTTTAAGGGCAGAGCATCCCGGCCAAAATGGCCCTGTTGGGATTAGTCGATTAAGGCTGGCTCCTGTCTTGCCCTTCTTTGTTATGAGCGCTGGTGATGGTGAGAAACATCCCTCGGGTGCGTGTTGGCCCGGCGTTCCGCAGGCACCTTGGAAGCCTCCCGGTGGCAGAAGGCCAAGGGAAACGTTTGATGCTGGGCAGCGAGCTGCTGCAGTCCCTGGCACCGGCACCTGTACCAGGGAGGACAAGAGTGCAGAGAGTTCAGCCAGTGCACGCGCTTGCATCACCGAATCGACACGAAGAAGTAAACAATAAGAACATGAAGCAGAACACCAGAATGCCTTAAGAGAGCTCTCTGTCCCAATACACTGCACTCTGTCTGACTCCGTCCTGCGTTATCCTTTTCGGTCGTGCTGGCTCAGGTTGAGGGCTCGTTAAGACGAGTCGCTTCATTTCTCCTGACGGGGTGGTTTTATAAGCAGGCACTCTCGGGCAACATGCCAGCCCACGCCATCCCCCCCCAGCGGCCTGTGCCACAGCACGCTGAGATAATGCTGACCACTGCAAACCCCTCACAGAATACCCGTTGTACTGGATTTTAATGTATGCATTTTTGTTATTGTCGTTGTCGCACACACACACTCACTCACTCACTCACTCTTTTCCCTCCTACTTTATTTCTTTCACACCTTTGAGCTTTCTCTTTGTTTCTCTCTGTCTTTCTCTTTGCTCTTCGCTCCTCTTTTCTTCCTTTTTTTCCTCATCCTGTGTGTGTGTGTGTGTGTGTGTGTGTGTGTACGTGTACGTGTGTACGGTCCGCAGCCTCTGCAGAGTGCTCTGGTGTGCTGTGGGGGGACTCTGTGCTAGTCCTCCTGTCCACTTGACGAAGAGGAATGTTGCTCATAAGAGCGGCATGAATCACCCCCCGCTGGCCGCTGGTGCTCTGCGCTCTCTCAGGGCAATCTGTCCTCCGTCAGCAGGTTCTGGCCCCGTGGCCGCCCCAGGTCAGGTGTCACCTCCATAGACTGCTGCATTGCTTATGCCCCCGCAAATTCAAGATCAGATGGAGCGCTGCTGAGATTTAACACCACCACCTCGCTTAGGGAAAAAAAAAACGACTCGAGTCGCAGCCCCGGTTACTGGGCTTTTAAATATTTAAAGAGAACTCTCGAGGAACCCTCTCTTGTCCTGGGTGTCTTGAACTGTTCCGTGTAAATGTCCGGATTCCGGAGTGTTCTGTTATGTATGCATGGTGTGAGCCTGGCAGCTTAGGTGAATTGATGAGACCCGGCTCTAACAATCCCCAACCTTGCCGTGTCGCAGGAGAACATTCTGATGCGCATTCACTTTCACATCGCCAACGAGAGCAAGGAGGACATCTGCACAGCCAAGCACTGCATACCCCACCAGAAGTTCGCCATGACTCTTTTTGAACAGGTGAGTGTGCCGTGTGACGCCTACACACTTGAATGTTTGTTTACTTAAAGGTCATGTTAGAATCGTCAGAAAAAGCTAAAAGGGGTGAATTTGGATTATAGGATCATATTGGGATGGATTTCTTCATTTTCTTTTTATTTTGCAATTGAGCAAATATTTTGGTTATTTCAGTCTTTATGCTGAAGTCCCTGTGAATGAAATTGAAGCTTTTTTTGTCATACCAGCAAGTGAAAAATTAAAGCACACACACACACACACAGACTTGAGCAAACCCCTTTTCCCTCTTGTGTGTTTTTGACAGTGTGTCTGCAGCAGCTGTGGTGCCTCCTCAGACCCCCTGTCCTTCATCCAGATGGTCCACTACATCTCCACCACCTCTCTCTGGTCAGTACCGCAAAGCTGGCCGGGACACACACACACACACACACACACACACACCCTGTCATTCATCCAGATGGTCCGCCACATCTTTCTGTTCAGTATGGCACAATGGGCTGGGTCAACACACACACACACACACACACACACACACACACATTTATACAAACATGAACACATTAAAATCCTATCGCACCCTCTTACATAATTTAGTCCTGCAGCTGAGTGTAAGTGTGCTAGCAGTGTCAGAGGGCTTTCTGGTTCCTCCTCATTTCACATCACAACACATTCAGATCAGATCACATTGAAGAAACAAACCAGAGTCAATGATATCAACAATCTGAACCATTAGTATCTAGTCAATCAGTAAAGGTGCTGGTGAGTGGGTTGGTTAAGCCCTGCATGCTGTTGCCATGGCCTGTGAGTGGAGTGGATGGGACCAGATTGGCACGAAGAGCCCGTGCTAGCCGGCCTGTGGCTGCCTGTGCAGGTGTGTGTTTGTGGGCCACATCTGTGCAGGCGTCCCCCTCCCCACGACCCCAGCCGGAGCGCCGCCTGCCAGGCAGGGGGGAGCCACCGCCACGGGGGCCAGTGCTGATGCAAACGGGCGGAAATCGCCTCGTGAATATTCCACCGCTTGTTTCAACATGGCACTAATCAATTCAGCAAATCTGCCTTTAGAAGTGGCCCACATATAGGACGAAGCTCCCACCTCCACACACACACACACACACAGAGACACACACACACACACACACGGCTGATTTAGTGAACATGGCACTCTGCCAGGCAGGCCTGCTGCACAGCAAGAGGGCCGCTGTGGCCTGACACTTAGTGCTGGAAATGTGTCTGGTCCAGGAGTGGCATGCTGCACTCAGGAGCCATTACTGGCTGCAAACAGTGGCAGCAGCAGAGTAGCAGTGAGGCCATCAGATGTGCTGAGAGGGCTGAGGTTTAAAGCCTAATTAGGCCTTTCCTCCGCACTCTTGTGTCTAGCTGCATGACTCCTGAGCACAGACACACACACACATGCATGCACGCACACTTGGGGCACACACATACATGCACGTACGCTTAGGGCACACGCACACAGACACACACTACGCTTTCAAGCGTCCCTTCACTCACGTGCATGTGCACACAAAGGCTTAGTCGGAAAAACACAATGAAGTGAAGAGGCTCACTCTTTATTTATTTTTATATATCACATACACACAGTAGAACAAGCTCTTGGCTTTAGTGTCCCCTGAAGCCAGCTGCAGTGCAGTGCAGAGGTGTTCAGACGACTGCTGTCACCCTGCTGGGGGTTTGACACTGACACTGCACTGCAGAGATGCAGAGCAGCTACTCACTCCCAGCCAAACCACCTCAAACAAAGACTGCTAGCATATGCTAAAACACACACACACACACACACACACACACACACACACACACACACACACACACACACTCACAATAGAACATCCTGTTAAAGGTGCAGTCAATGATCGTACGCGATTTCAAGCCCATACAATTTTTTTGTCACATTCAGCAATCACCTCCTTCCAACTGCTAGCCCATTCTGTGAATACACTGTAAACGCATGGTGTCTGTAGGCAGCCCAGACTCTGGAAAACTGGAAACAGACAAAGTAGGGGCCTGTCCCCCAAACAAAAATGAAACCCTCTGTGGAGTTTCTCTGGGAATAATTGCGGGAGGGGTGAACTACCTCTGGTGTGTTTCATTTGGTCCTTGATTAAAATATAATGCAGGTTGTTTTGGACAGAAGCGTCTATTTAAATTTAAACATTTAAATATAAACATAAACAAATTCCTGCGCAATTGCTGACTGCACCTTTAACAGTGGCTGTGATGTGCAGCTTGTTGAGGAGTTGAGTACCTGATTGTTTTCTCTCTCTCTCTCTCTCTCTCTCTCTCTCTCTCTCTCTCTCTCTCTCTCTCTCTCTCTCTCTCTCTCTCTCTCTCTCTCTCTCTCTCTCTCTCTCTCTCTCTCTCTCTCTGCCGGGGCTGCAGTAACCAGGCAGTGCGGATGCTGGAGTGCCGAGAGAAGCCCACTCCGGACATGTTCGGGGAGCTGTTGCGCAACGCCAGCACCATGGGGGACCTGCGCAACTGCCCGGTCCGTACACACACAGGACCAGGACTCATTTGTCTTCCTCACACACATACACACCCACGCACCACGCACATGCACACACACACGTGAGCTCTCTCTCTCACACACGCACACCCACGCACATACACACACATGCACACACACACGTGAGCTCTCTCTCTCACACAAACAAACACACACACATTTGTGAACTTTCAAACACACTTACGTATATACCCTCCCTGTCCAGTTGCTCAAGAGGAGCTTTATCACAGTTTGGGGCCAGACTGAGGAGGAGGTTATGATTGTTAGTCATGAGAATACCACACTCTTAAAATGAATGTGTCCAGATAGGGACCACACAAGTTTGTGTTGTTTCCTTTTTTAATTTGTTACACAAAATGTGTACACAACTTGCATTGTTTTTTTTTAACACATCTCTGTGTTGGGGACAACACATTCGTTTTAAGAGTGCAGTATGAATTCTGATGTGGACATCTCTGGAAATCTTGTGATTTTTTCTATTTGTTTCAAGCTGACTGTGTATGTGCGTGTTCGTTCGTATGTGTGTGTGTTTTGGGCTTTTGGGCATTGAGTAATAGCTAGGTCAAGATGGCAGTGTATGGGTTGAATGTTAATGTATCTTATGGCATGAAAGAACAAGGCTACTTTTCTCACACAGTCTACTACGCACACACACACACACACACACACACACACACACACACACACACACACACACACAGAGTCACACTCCCACTCCCAGTCACACACCCACCATAAACAGTGCCTTGTTTTGTAACAAAGCGGCGGGTCCTTGGGGATGGCACAATGCCTCTACTACGGCCTCATTGTTCAGTGGCAGCATGATGGTCATAAACATCTTCTGCGCATCAATTGCTAATGGAACATCTGCCCGTCGCTCTCCCTGACCCTCAGTGCCCCACACCCATGTTAATAGATTTGCAGGATGTCTCTCTGAGAGCACTTTATGTAGATAAGACAATGAATTTAAAAGCCTTTTAAATGAGAATTAATAGACACAATGTTTTTGGGAGTGAGGGGTTGAAAAGTGCTTTGTTTTAACGAGAGCTGGCTTCTGTTTGGTGCATTTCTGTGTGTGTGTGTGTTGGAGGAGGGTGTGGTGGATGAGTGTGTCAGAGAATTCCCAGAGCTTGTGCCCGCTGTGAGAAAATCTTCGCTATTTACAGCAAAATTTGGCCCCAGCTCAATCGCTGCCCTTTGGGGGAAGCAGGGGGGTGCAGTTGGCAGCCTGCAGTAGTGGCACAGCTCCTCCAAAACAAACCGACAAAAGGAGTAAGGGGGGGCGGGAGTCGTTTTCCTCCCGAGGAATGAGGTCAAGTTGGTAGATGTGTGGGGGTCACAAATTACCCCCCCCCACCCCTACACACACACACACACACACACACACACACACACACACACACACACACACACACAACCCTCTCAAATTTCATCCCAAGCCATTCCCAGTTTCTGCTCATCCACTGTAGTTTTCCCAAGGGAGAAACTTCTAGAAGGCTTTTCGCTAGATGTTTTGCCATTGGGCAGTGGTTGGGTGCTCCTCCAAACCCCAACCACAGAGCGAGAGACCGACGGAGACAGAGAGTCCAGAGAGTCAGCGAGCGAGTGTAAGCCAGGCTCCCTCGGCTCCACTAACCAAAGGCCTAGAAGTTTCTAGAAGGCCACAGCTGCCTGAGCCCTCACTTAGTGGTTTCTCATTCCTCTGAGAGGGAGGTTACTCTTCCTCTGGGTTGATAGCAGCATTCGCCACACAGACGCTTCATGGAGGGAGGATCGAGCGGAAGCAAAACTGTCTTCCCCTTATAACACTCAACACATGAATGGAGGTCTCATGTTGCCCTCTCAATGATGGGTTATTGATAGTTTGTGTGTGTGTGTGTGTGTGTGTGGTCTCCAGGGTAACTGTGGGGAGAAGCTGCGGATCCGGCGCGTCCTGATGAACTCCCCTGAGATAATCACCATCGGCTTGGTGTGGGACTCGGACCACTCTGACCTGGCGGAAGACGTCATCCACAGCCTCGGCACCATCCTACGACTGGGGGATGTGAGTAGTCCTCACCACCACCACCTCACAACACACACACACACACACACGTGCGCACACACACACGCTCACACACACAGTGATATTTTCCTAGGTAAATACATGCAACATGCAAATCCTCTGACATATATAAATACACAATCACATGCTTACTGTCATCACACAGAGTAAATAGAGTAGAGCAAACAGAGGGAGGGAGGGAGAGAGGGATGGAGGGAGGGAGGGAGGGAGAGAGAGAGAGAGGATGTGGCGGCCCAGTGATGTGCACGGTGACATTGCTCATAGGTATGCGTGGGGCCTGATGCAGTAAGAGATTGGAATTGGAGAGCACAGTGGGGCTCTGACTCAGCCCTTACCAAACCCAAGCAGGCGGCTGGCCCCGCGTCTGTAGATGGAATGCATCACACACACACACACACACACACACACACACACACACACACACACACACACACACCCCACTGAGTGTCATTACACACCAGAAATAAGAACACCAATCCACAGACCCACTCAACCTTCCAGAAAAGTAATCATGAGTACACGAGGTGACGGCAGCACTCCCCCACCCCCACTCTCACCTGCCCCCACATCCCAACACAGCACACAGCAGCAGCTCCACACACCCATGGGATCCCCGCAGCCTCCTGTCATGGAATCTATTTGGGTGCCCTGATGTAGTCTGTACTTCATCTCTTCTCTTCTCTCTCTCTCTATCTCTCTCTCTCTATCTCTCTTTCTCTCTCTCTCTCTCACTCTCACTCTCACTCTCACTTTCACTCTGTCCCTGTCCGCCCCCCATTCCCTTAGTCCCCTCTCTCCCCTGATAGCATAAGCTAATAGTTAGAGTGCACACTCATGGCCCGCTCCACTGATTATTTATGCCACCTCACAGCACTGGATTCCAACGCACCACGTGTGTCAGGCCATGACGTACTGTAGGACTCGCTCTCTCTCACCCATACCTCCTCTCCTTTACATCCCCCTCTCTTCCTCCCCTCCTTCTATCTCTCCCTCACTCCTGTCACATACTGAGAATTACAGATAAACATGTATTGTTGTTGTTTTTCATTTTCTGCTCATTGTGTAAGGTATGTTTATCTCCGGGCGTGCCAATCAAATCAGATCCATCTTTATTTATATAGTGTTTATTTTTACTGTTGGAATACATTGTGCTTACTCGTGACTAACAAAAACACAAAGACATATCAGAGAAAAGCAAGACCAGATTAGATGCCAAGGAAGATGACATATCAGAGAAAAGCAAGACCAGATTAGATGCCAAGGAAGATGACATATCAGAGAAAAGCAAGACCAGATTAGAGATGCCAAGGAAGAGATTTTTTTTCTATCTTCCTTTTTCGGTTTCATTTTTTACTTAGAATGATAATAGTAAGTTATATTTTATGCATTGGAAATATGGTACTTAGTCATAAGCCAGTAAAAGCAGCCAGTACAAATTGAAATGCTTAATGGTACTGTCATTTTCTACCAATGTGAAATGGTGGTGTTGGTCAGATGGTTTTTAAAGTGCAGCATGGAGCATGATATTAATGTGTGTAGACTTTGGTTTTGGGGAATTTTTATGTTTTATTGCATTGTGTGAAAGTGAGGCAGTGGTTTATAAAAGAGCCTTAAACCCTCTCTTTCTTTCTTTCTTTCTTTCTTTCTTTCTTTCTTTCTTCTCTCTCTCTCTCTCTCTCTGTCTCTCTCTCACACCTCACCTCGCCCCCCTCCCCAGCTCTTCTACCGGGTGACGGAGGAGAAGGCCAAGCAGGCGGAGCTCTACCTGGTGGGCATGGTGTGTTACTACGGCAAACACTACTCCACCTTCTTCTTCCAGACCAAGATCCGCAAGTGGATGTACTTCGACGACGCCCACGTCAAGGAGGTATGGCAGCGACTTTCCTGTTTCCTGTTTTCACCCGCGGAGTGCATCCTGCAACGCCTGGCCCGTTACTTAGGCCTTAACGGAGAGGAGAGCGTGTTGGGGTGCATTCATGATTTAGCACACCGTTACGGAAATGGATTGGCTCCATTTAAAACCTTTTAAGCCTAATTCCTCGCTGTTATATCATAGTCAAACTCTGATGGACGTCCATGTACACACACACACACGTACACACACACGTACACATATGCACACACAGGCTGGCAGTGTGAAGATCTTGAGTGTTTCTCTCTTGCTCTGTCAGCAGGGCACCAGTTCGAAGTCATTAGAGGGAAATACTGAAATAGTTGGTATGATTTAATGGCACCCTGCAGGCTCTCCATCTTGCTGTGTGTGTATGTGTGTGCACATATAGCATGCATAGAGTGTGTGAGAGCAGAAGTGAGGACTCATTTGTGTGTGTGTGTGGTCCTGTCGTTCTTCATCTGTGCATGTTTGTGTTCGTGCCGGCGTGCTGGTTTGCATAATTCAGCAGCTTGTTGACTCATTTGTCAGAGGGGGCCATGCTAATTGCATTAAGTTTATTGAGTTCATGAGGGAATCTTTACTCTGGCCATAATGGCATCCTTGTAAACTGCACCATTATCACCGTCACCCCCCTCGTCATTATTTTATGTTGCATCATTGCTGTTGTCATGGTGATGCCACAGCAGCTGCAGCCATCACCACATGTGACCTCATTTAGAACCAAGAGGAGGAAGCTCACACTCGACATGCTCAGTCACCAATGCCCATCTGAAGTGCTTTCCACTCGTGATGTTTGTTTTTTGTTATTGTTGGAACTTGGAATCATGAAACAATTAAGATAAACTAAAATAAGGAGTAACGTTTTCATGAGTATAAGGGGGATTCATTTATACCACCATGGATGATTGCCACATCCATGCTTTTAGATGAATCAGAAACTTGGTTTTAAGTGACTTTGAGCTTCTGTGTAGATCTATTCTGGCGTGCGTTTGCACGTGCATGTGTTTGTGCGTGTTCGTGTGTGTGTGCCCGTGGTCCCATGCTTGTGCGTGTGTGTTCAGGCTCCAGTCTGGTCTGGGCCGTTGTGCAGGTCTGCTGTGCTGCTACAGCTGTATTTGGGTCAGTGCTGCTCTCCTCTGCTGAGGGCACAAGGAGGAGTTCAGCCAGCTACTCACTCGCTCACTCTTGAGTTCACCCTCTCCCTCGCTCTCTTTTACACCCTCCATTTGTCCACACCTCTCCCTTTGTTCTCCCCCTCTCTCCCTCTGTGTATCCTTCTCTTTCCCCTCTGTCTGACACACACACACACACACACACACACACACACACACACACACATTTTATGTTCTGTTCTCTTTTCTTGGCCTCTCCGACCCTGCCTTGCTTCCCCTTCTCTCTCTCTTTGTGTCTCTCTCTCTCACACACACACACTCTCGCTCACACACTCACTCTTGCTCACACACTCACTCTCGCTCACACACTCGCTCACACACACTCTCTCTCTCTCTCTCTCTCTCTCTCTCTCTCTCTCTCTCTCTCTCTCCCTTCCTCCCTCTCTTTCCTTCTCCCCTGCTCCCTGTGCTCTGCTGCTAACTGGCAAGGCTTTGTGTGCCGGTGCTATATGCTGGGTGCTGGATCCAGGACAGTTGCACACAAAGCAGCTTTTTTTTGGGAGTGTGCTCGGCCCAGCGGCCCGCAGTAAGCCCAGCACGTGAGCGGCCGAGAGGGCTGGACAAAAGTGGACAGAAAACAAGGATATCCCTCCATTGTCTACGCCTCAGCTGGGCCAGGAGGAATCAGCCAATCATAGGCCATAGCCAGGGGAAAAGACACACACACACACCCGTATGAGCACACACACACTCGTATGCACACACACACACACACGCATACACACAGATACACATTCACACACACGTGAGCAAACGTTCACACCCACACATAGGGACTTATGTGAGAATAAGCGCATGACAATCACATACACACACAGACATCGACGCTTACGCACACACATTCGCACAGGCTCACACCTTTTAACATGCTTACAGACTTGGACACACACACGCACACGCACACTCAGACAGACAGACTTAAACACACACATGCTCTGTGTATGCTGGAGTGCTGTTATAGGGCCGTCCGGACATCCTGCCACAGCCCAGCCATGGAGGCAGCGCAGTGAAGCGAATCCCTCTTTTTGGAAATCCTGGGAGTATCTAGGGGCTAAGCTAAGCTCAAGTTCTGGAGCGGAAACTGAGGGTCACCGTAATCTGTGGAGCGCTCTAATGTCCGACCTCCAGTATCCATTGGAAGGAATCTATCGGCGATTCTAAGTGCGTAAGCGTAGCCGCGCTTCTGAGGGAGCTGTCGTCGTGTTTTTTTGTTTTGTTTTTTTTCTCTCTCTCTCTCTGCTCATCCAGTCGGGCTGCTGTACTGCTGGGAAGCGTACGTCACCGCCAGCATTTGGGGACTGAGTCACAGGAAGCCAAGTGACATTGCTCACAGCGCTATCGCACTGATTTTTGTGTTTTTTTGTGCTCTCACTCTCTCCTTTCCTCTCTCTCTCTCTCTCTCTCTCTCTCTCTCTCTCTCTCTCTCTCTCCCTCTCTCTCCCAGATCGGGCCCAAATGGAAGGACGTGGTGTCTCGCTGCATAAAGGGACACTACCAGCCGCTGCTGCTGCTCTATGCTGACCCCCGGGGGACGCCGGTGTCAGCGCAGGACCAGCCCTCCCGACTGGATCTGCACTACCTCAACAAGTCCTACTACGACAGCGAGGACTCAGGTACCACCTCCATCCCACTCGCACACACTCACTAACACACACACACAAACACACACACACAGATCTGCATTATTTTAAGAAGCACTCTGCTATACTGCTGCAGTGAGGCTTTAATATCTCACATCACTTGTTAGCGCTAGTTTGAGTGACTGTTTGGGCAGAGGGCTTTGGTTAGCAACCTAGCTCCCATTATGATAATGCAGCACTGTGTGGTTCTATAGTAAGAGCCTTTTGATGATGAGCAAGCAAGACGCAAGCTTAGTGAGGCACTTAAGGATGGTGTGGAAAAAACTGAAAAGCCAATACGAGGATTTATTTGTCCTATGAATGTCTCTGAAGCGCACGTCGTCTGTCTCCGCAGGCCGCGAGCCGTCCATCTCCAGCGACACGCGCACCGACTCCTCCACAGACAGCTACAGCTACATGCACTCGCACTCGCACCATGAGTCCATGGCCAGCCACTTCTCCTCCGACTCCCAGGGCACTGTCATCTGTAACCAGGACAACGACGCAGCCTCACACAGCAGCCTGGAGACCACAGGTACGCCGAGCAGTGGCCCACACACACACCCACCCACCCACACACCTCGGTAGACTACCACATAGCAGCCTGGAGACCACACGTACGCCGAGCAGTGGCCCACACCCACACACCTCGGTAGACTACCACACACACGGAGTCAACCTCCACAGACACACACACACATATACATACTGTATATTCACACAATACATGCTCGAGAACCTGAAAGCCAGCAACTTCATCTTATGCAGCCTCTTAAACAATCCTGGAAATAACTCTGATAAACAAGCCTGCACAGCCTGTCGCCCGCCTCCGCGCTCTCGCCTACATCCACCTACAGACTGTCAAACTCACAAATGTAAAAGTTTGCTGAAACATTAATTGTGCTCCTGCAGGCTTTCAGGTTTGCTGTTCAGCAGTTGGCTGCTGGTTTAACAGTGGCATGGCATTCTCTCAAGACAGATGTGTGACTACTGGCCTAGCGCACAATGCCTTTCTAAACTGTGTGAAGAGCTGCTTATCCCCCCCTATTGACTGATACGCCAAACAGCCTGATGGGGACACCAACAGCCTCCCTGCATGACGTTTTAGAAACGCGTCTTAAAGGCACACTATGCAGGTTTTTTAGCTTAATGTGCAAGTTTTTTAGCTTAATTTACCTTCATTTAACAGCGTCAGAGTCATTGGAATGGTTAAATGACTTTTTTCGGGTTGAATGGTGGCCGCCTGGCTTCCCCTAAGCCTGTGAGTCGAAAAACTACCCTTGCAACTGTGGGCGGCGGCGGCCTCAGTGTCAGGAAGCATAACAAGTGTAACAAATTGCTTTACTGCATTCAAATACACATACACGCCAGGCACCGGCTAGAAAAAGGTAGCGATGGAGTTTCTCAGAAATTCTTCATGACAGAGCCAGCGAAAAAGAAGCAAAAACCGAGAAAACGGTAAGGAAATTGCCAATACTGCATAGTTTACCTTTAAATGGACTTGACAAACTCAGCGTAACAAATATAGTTCCTCAGCACTCACAGTAGTCTAGCAGTCTCTTTGACTTGGGGTGCTAAACACCCCCCCCCCCAAAAAAAAAGCCTTGGCATGCAAGTGAACAAGCGTGGCCAGCCAACAGGCGTGGAACTGATGAGTTCCTGCAGCGCTGGCTTTCTTGGCAGCTCCACACTCTCCGAGGCTGTCTGTGGCGGCGCTTATCACAGCCCTTACGCAGACAGCGCAGACGAAGAGTCCTTAGTCCTGAGCGCAGGGCTGGAGGCGCGGCACGGCTCCGGTCTCCCCGGCTCACTCACTTTGCTCGACAATTGGGGGGGAAATTGAAGCTCAAGAAAGCGAAATGCTGGTGCTTCCCTCTGTTATTTTATGTCAGCCCTCACCACTCAACCACATCAGTCACATCAAAGCAGAACAAACGTAGACAGCTTGTGTATATATACCATAAATAGTCCATGCACTAATGGTCTATGTAAATAGTCCATGCACTAATGGTCTATGTAAATGTAGGTGTGAATACCTGAGTGTTAATGGCACACCTACGAGCATGCTGATTTCCCTGAAGTGATAACGTGGTCTTTGCGGTGCCCTCCAGGCCCAGTGACGGACAGCGAGCCACTGTCCCGCCACACACTCAGGAAGTCCGGCCTAGCAGACAGGAAGGGCGGGACTACAGACAGGAAGAGGAGTGCCAGCCGCCCACGCCGCTTTGAGGAGCGCAGCCGGGGGTCCCGAACAGACGAGGCGTCTTCAGCCGGCTACCACAGCGAGGGTAGGACTGACCATCCGCCAATCAAAAACCGCATAGGAGAGAGAGAGAGATGCACCGAGATGATTTTCAGGAAATATCCTGTTTTACCAATAGTCTCTAAGTTTATCATGTAATTTATTCTACCACATATGGTGCTGTGTAATGTAGTATACCTTAATAGCTTGCCTGATGAATGCCTATTGTTACAGTGCACTGTTTTATCTTATACTGGACCCTGTTGTACAAAGCAGCTGGAAGAAGGGAAGTGAATGCTGAGTGTCTGACAGTAGCCCTTTTTCCATCCAAAAGAAAATTAGCTTAAAAACGATGCGCATCAAAAAGTTTGTGCGACACGTGATTGAAAAGGTAACTGTTGACGCTGTAACGTCAGTTTTGTCATGATTTGTCAAGTTAATTCACTCGCCAGAGGTGGATTAATGAGAGTTTAATTGGACATTAATGGAATGAAAAAGGGTTGAAGCGATGCAAGTTACTGAGATGTCTGCTCAGATTACTTACAAAGTGAACATACCAAGACGTTCACCTGACAATAGTGTACCATTCGCTACCTTTGATACATTCGCTAGAAGTGTTCCATGCACTACACATGTTGAGGGAAAACCATCCAGCGCGGTAGAAAAATGTGCAATAACAGGGACATTATGACATAATTTTGATTTACGCTTGAATCGGTCTATGGAATGGAAAACCATTTCGGGGCTTCTAATGTCGCTCAAAATTTCATTGAATTATGAGTTAATTCGCTTGAAAATCTCATCGAAAAAAGTGCTAGTGAGAGGATGCAGAGGTACAGCAGATACTGGGGTAGCCGGACCACTCGGTGTCTCGTTAGTCTTGATGAGTTTGCATGCAGGAAGCCCCTCAGGAGGTGCCGTGTAGTCGGCATGGTATTTAAATGGAGTGTCTGAGCTCTTCCTCTTCAGAGGCAGTGTCTTTGGATTTAAAGGCGACGTATCCTGGCTTCCAATCTAGTACTTGAACTTCCTTCCCTGTGTTTTTACTCCAGCTTTCACTCCCCTTCCCCTCCTCCTGTGTGATATCTGAGTCATAGGAAGGCAAGAGACAAGCACAGCCACCACAGAGGATCTCATGCTTTATTCCCCGTGTCCTCAACATCTCCTACACATCTCTCTCTTTCCCTTCTCTTTTTATCTTTCTCTCTCTCTCTCTATCTATCTATCTATCTATCTATCTATCTATCTATCTATCTATCTATCTATCTATCTCTCCCTCTCTATCTATCTATCTATCTCTCCCTCCCTCTCTATCTATCCCTCTCTCCCTCTCTCCCTCTCTCTCTCTCTCTCTGTAGGTGAGACTCTTAAGGAGCAGCAGGCTCCGCGCACCGCGCCCAAGCAGTCATCGGGCAGCCGCCTGCGGGACTTCAAGGAGACCATGAGCAACATCATCCACAGCCGCCCGCTCTCCTCCTCCACCTCCTTCATCCCCTCCTCCACCGGCGGCAGCAGCTGTAGCGGTGTGGGTGGTGGAGGCGGCTCAGAGGCGGGGGCCCCGGCGTGCGACTGGGAGGCGGACAGCACCAGCAGCGAGTCCAAGTCCAGCTCCACGTCCGGGGGCCGCTACCGGCCGGCGTGGAGGCCTCGCCGTGAGGCCCTCAACATCGACAGCATCTTCAGCCGCGGGGGGCGGCGGCAGGCCGGTTACAGCCCTTTGAACGCCGGGCCGCTCGCCGAGGACGGAGGCTCCCCCACGGTCCAGCCGGACCCAGTGGCGGCGGCAACGACCACGCCGGCCACAGCGTCGCCGGCAACAAAAGACTTTGCCGCGGCGGCAGCCATGACTACGGATGGCCCCGCGTTCCGCTGCGGTGCCGGCTCGGCGACGCTCCCGGCGGCCCTGCGTGCTCACGAAGGGGAACAGCAGCAGCCGAGGCTGATCCAGAGGATGGAGAGCGGCTACGAGAGCAGCGAGAGGAACAGCAACAGCCCAGTCAGCCTGGACATACCCATCGGGGACAGCCACAGCAACTCACGCACACCCAGGTAGCACGCACGTGTACACACACACACACACACACACACACACACACACACACACACAGCTAAAATACACATTCAAATGCACACAAATACACAATCCTACTGTACCAGCACACACTCACTTGTGTAAAGGAACCCATGCTCCACTGCACATGTTGTACTCAACACTGTATTTGCACATAACAACACTAAATGTTTTCAACAACATGCTGTTTCGAGATGGATAACATCTCTCGCTCTGTCTCTCTGTCTGTCTGTCTGTCTGTCTCTGTCTGTCTGACTGTCTGTCTGTCTCAGGGATGGGGGTTTGAAGAAGCCAGCCGCCCCGAACGTGGGTCCATCATGGCGGAGTGTGCCCAAGTCCAAGAGTAGCAGTGCCCTGCTGCAGGACGTCCAGGCAGCCAGTAGGGGCAGCGCTCAGAGCAGCCAGGGTAAGAGGGAGCGCACTCTGGCTATCTGCTTATGGCGTGTAACTAAACTGGATAAGTGCAGTGTTCCCCCTAGAATTTTTTCCAGCAGCGGTGCTGTTGATCCCCGAGAAACTTGAAAAATGACTCCTTAAATGGTGACTTCTGGTGGATTTTGTGAAGGAAATGGACAGATTGAGTTACAAATTATGACAACCATCAACACAAGCATGTACAAAGCATGGTTATTGCAGTACTACAGGATTATTCATGTTTTTCTTTCACCTTTTTCATTTACATTATTAGTATTAGTCACTGTACAACTGTACACTGTAGGCCACTGTACAAACTATTACTATTTAGAATATACAGTGCTGTGCATAAGTTAAGACATTTATATATAATAACATTTATTTATTTACGATACATGGTACATTAAAAAAATAATTAATGCCCTATTTTTTTTTTTTTAATTACGGCATTAAGACAAAAGCCAAAATATGTTTTGGTATCACAAACCAAAACTAAACAATGAATGGAATTTATCTGGGAATAGGTTACTGAATGTAGGGGCGAGCTATCTTGCTGGCGTGTTTAATTTGGTTCCTTGGTTAACATACTGTAGCCTACGTTTTTTTTTTTTTTTTTGCACAAAATTGCTAATAAACTTAAACAAACACAAACAAGCGTGATCTCCTGTGGAATCCCTGACTGCGCCTTCAATGTTAGCCTACTATTATTTGTTGACATGAAACCTGAACGAACAGCAGCTGTTCCTGAAGTTTACTTGCGTCTATTTTTTATTTTTTTTTTTTAATTAGGCAACTTTTTTTGCAGTGGCGCTTGAATTCTAGGAGCGGCGCTGCGCCGCTGATGAATACATTGTAGGGGAAACACTGAAGTGCTCTGTCTACATCACATTAATCAGATTGATGTGTGTGTGTGTGTGTGTGTGGTGTGGTGTGTTTGTGTTTATCTCTGTAAAAGAGTGAGCAAATCCCATAACCTCGCTTATCTTGTTGTTACAGTGTGTGGATATAAAGTAATGATTTATGTGCTGAGCCATGCACTCCCTCGGTGTGGGTGTGTGTGTGTGGCTGTGGGTGTGTGTGGGGTGTGCTGATGTATGTGTGCATCCTGCTCCCGGATGGGCTTGTAATGTCTGCCTGGTCTGATTTTGGCACAACATAAGGGAACAAATGGTCGTTTTCCAGGAAAAGAGGAAAAGCATGTGCGCATGTGTCACAAGCGTGTCTGCATGGATGTTTATGCATACGCATACATTTGTGTGTGTGTGTGTGTGTGTGTGTGTGTGTGGGTGTGTGTGTGGAGCTTGCGTGTCTCCTGACTGCCCACATTCATCAGTACAAATATACTGTAGTGAATTTTCTATTGCTATATACAGCAATACAACATTTTATATACAATATATAATATACAGCATTTTTTTGTTTTGGTGATTTGTGTGTGTGTTTGTGTTGTGGCTTTTCCACCCATAATTTCAAGGGGTTTTCCAAGAATAGAGGAAGAGGCCTTATTGAATGTGTTTGTGTGTGTGTGTTTGTCTTTTGTGTCTGCTCTGTATACTCTGATCTGATCTCATTTTGCGTGTGTGTATTCGTGTGTGTGTGTGTGCGTGTGTGTTCAGGTCCGTCCGAGGGCCGCAGCGAGCTGGACGAGCTCCAGGAGGAGGTGGCGCGGCGGGCGCGCGAGCAGGAGCAGCAGCGTCGGCGGGAGAAGGAGCGCGAGGCAGCCATGGGCTTCAACCCGCGGCCCAGCAAGTTCATGGACCTGGACCAGCTGCAGAGCCAGGGTAGGGAGACTGGACGGGTCAGGGCAGGCCACACCATCATGGCAGCACTAGCTGGGTTTTCCACGTAGCCTACTGGCTTATTTTAATTCATTAATGAAAACTTGGAAGGAAGGAAATGTGTATGTCGCGAGCATTTCCATCCTAATCAAAGAAAGAGTTCTGAACAGTTGCAGGATCAAACCTTAAGGTTTTCAGGGCAACTGAAAATGCGTAGGTAAATATGAAGCAAATGTGAATAAACTGTTTCCATCAACCTTAATTGCCTTATACCTTATTGTGAATTGAGACTATTCACATTATAACCTGCACCTTTCAAGTGTTTCCAGACACAAGCTCTTATTTGTATGGTCAAAATGTGCTTTAAAATGGGAAACCCAGCTACTGTCTGGGGCTTAGAGCCCAGTACCAGAAGAGAGAAACCCACTGTTGCATTACACTTGGGGGTGAGAGCTGAGTGTCTGCTCACTGCTGTGTTTACTCTGTTTCTAAGCCCTTTCTATAAGCTTTCCTGTGTGTTTGTTTTTCTGCATAGATGGGGATGGGCTAAGATTTGTGTTCTTCTATCTGTGTTTGTATGTGTGCCTGTCAGGGGTATAGGTGTAAGCGCGCATAAATGCTTATTCTGCGCTGATTTGGTGGCGGGTGGGCTGTGTGTTCTGTGTGTGTGTGCGTGTTCTTGCGTGCACACACACACACACACACACACACACACACACGCTCTCAAGCAGTGTGCCTTGCTTGTGTGCCCTGCAGGGAAAGGGGACAGCTTTGAGCGGTGCGTGTCGGAAGCGGACGCCCTCTTAGATCAGTCTCTGCGCTTAGAGCAGGCCGGCGAGGTGGCCGCCGCTCTGTCTGTAGTTAACGAAGCCGTGTGTAAGTAGCCCTCAGTCAGCCTTTTCCATCAGCTTGCTGCTGCTACTACTACTACCACCATCACGTGTGTTTGTGTATGTGTCTGTGTCTGTGTCTGTGTGTGTGTGCGTTTGCGCGCGCCTGTATCTCACGATTGTGTGTGTATGTGTATCTGCATTTATTTGGGTGGTTTGTGAGTGAGTGAGAGTCTGTGTGTGTGTGTGAGTGCTTGTGAGTGGTTTTAACCTTTCTGTAGTCCATACTGACACCACCGTTGTTATTTGGTCTTTCCATAACCCCCACACACACACACACACACACCGTCTTTCTCTCTCTCTATCTCTCTCTCTCTCTCCCTCCCTCCATCCCTCTCTTTGTGTAAGAGAAATGCTTTCTCTCCAGCCAGACTTGTAAATGGTCGGTGGCCATGGAAACCAGTCTATGGCCGTTGTACATCTCTCCCCTGCACAGGCCTGAGCAGCAGGGCTCTCTCATTACAATGAGTAATGACAGCAGGCCCAATGCAGCCTGTCCAAACAGTGACGGGGCCAGAGGCGCACTGAGCGCGCTCAGTATGGAGAACGAGGTCAGCTGCTCTGCACCTCTGCAAATGAAAATGGAACAGGCAGCAAGGGTGTTTACTGGTCTCCGTGGCAACCTCCCAAGCTGGCAAGGAGGGAGGGCATGTCTCCATAGAGACCCTTGTGGTATCCCTGACAAGGCTGTGACAACAGTGTGGTGTCAGTTTGGACGCTGTGTGTTTAGTTCACAAGCTGTTTGGTGTATGTGAATGCTTGTGTGTTTGTATTTGTTTGTGTGTGTGTGTGTGTGTATGAGAGTGAATGAGGGTCTATGTGTCTCTGTGTGCGCGTGTGTGTGCATGGGTGCCAGTGACCATGTTTATGCAGATGCACCTGTCAGTGTGTGAGGGAGAGAGTTGTGTGTGTGTGTGTGTGTGTGTGGTTGTGTGTTGTACGAGTGGATTTCCTCTGGTTTGACACTGCTGACACTGTTATGCGCACACACACTTCCCCCCCAGTGAATGAGCCTGGTCTCTCCTCCTCTACCTCACTCCTCCACCTCTCCCTGCAACGTCACCAGAATAGGCCAGCTTTCTTCAGCCGGATCACCTTTCAAAAGAGAATCTAAACCCCCCCCATCCACCCTCCTAAACGTAGCATAGCAGAGACTAATGCGCAGCACCAGGTAGTTCCAACGGCTATTTTCCTTTAAGTTCTATGGCTGAACGTAATCCATTTTTTTAAGTTGGTCAGTTACCCCCCTCTCCCACCACCACCACCGCCTTCTCCACTATGATTTTTGTCCATGGTTGTTTTGTTAATCTAAATCAAACATGCATTTGTGACAGAAATCTGTAGAGGCCGAGTCCCTCTCCACACCGTCCCCAGTGTGTACCCCCCCCCCCCCCAACCTCTCATTCCCACTCCACCCTTTCACCCACCCGCTGCGCCATGCTTCAGTTATCGTTACCTGCTTCGTCCGGTTTTCTGTTCTGCATGCCTTTCCATAATGCTTCTCGTTCCATCCCTCCTACCCTCCTCCGCCCACCCACTCCTTTATTTTGTATATTTTTTTTTTATTTGTGTTTATTTGTGTTTTGCTTTTTTTCTGTTTGTTTGTATTTGTGTTGGGCGTTTTTTTTTTTTTTTTTTTTCTGTGTGTAGCTAAACTCAGGCTTCCCATGCATGAGGGCGGCACTAACACTCATAGCAGGACAGTGGCTGAAGCCCGGCAGCAAAAATGCATGAGGAGAGCCAGAGGCCTGCAGCAGCGCATGCAACAGCAGCAGCAGAAGCAGGAGCAGCAGAAGGAGCACAGACAGCAGCGTGAGGAAGAGGAGGAGGAAGATGAGAAGGAGAGACCGCAGAAGCAGCCCCCCAGGTACTGCTGATGGCTGTGTGTGTGTGTGTGATGCCTTGACTAGCACAGGGCTGCACCTGCAGTCTGCCGCAGGGCAACATGAAAGGGGGTAATGACATAATGTTTATCTCTGCCAGGGCTCTGAAGTAGTCGGGTTTTTGTTATGTGGGACACACACACACACACACACACACTAACGTTTACACACACACACCCTCACTCAGACACACATGCGTGTGTGCGCACACACACCAGATCAAAAGAATAAGGCCCAGGCTCCCAAAGGCATCACAGTGTTCTGATCATCTGAACCAAGATAACGCTCAGAACCATCCCCTCTCCTTCTCACTTATAAACATCCAAACACACACACACACACACACACACACACACACACACACACACACACACCACTTCTATCTTAGTTAGATCTCTGCATGATGCTTTAGGGACAGTGGGGAGTAGCTCCCCTCCCCTGATCACTGCTTCTAACCTCTCTCTCTCTTTGCCTCTCTCTCTCTCTCTCTCTTTCTCTGCCTCTCTCTCTCTCTCTCTGCCTCTCTCTCTCTCTTTCTCTCTCTCCTCTCTCTCTCTCTTTCTCTGCCTCTCTCTCTCTCTCTCTCTCTCTCTCTCTCTCTCTTTCTCTGCCTCTCTCTCTCTCTCTCTCTCTCTCTCTCTCTCTCTCTCTCTCTCTCTCTCTCTCTTTCTCTGCCTCTCTCTCTGCCACTCCACAGTGAAGAGTCTGGCCCGATCCGAATTCTTCTGACAGCGGCCTCAGAGGAGCCTGAGGAGCTAGCCCAGCAGGACTCCACCACCTCCACCATCATCACCACTGCTCCCCCACCTGCTCCTCACGTGTTGCCCAAGCCCGCTCCCAAAAGCCCCCACCCTTGCGCCCCCCACGCCTCCACAGGGCCTCTGCTGCACCCCCCTGCCCCCTCCGCCCCACACCGCCAAGGGATCGCGGGAGACTGCAGCGCACGCCCCGCAGCGGATGTGCTGACCGAGGGCCCCAGGCGGGATGGCAGAGGTGCGAACGGTGCAAGTGACCAGTCCAATGGCCTGTCGCCGCCCGTGCCCAAGGCCGTAAAGGAGAGTCCTCCTCCTCCTCCTCCTGCCAAGCTGCCGGTGCTGCCCAGTAAGCCTCCGGTCGCCCCTGTATACTGGAACGGTCACGCCGGGGTGGCCACCCCGACGCCAGCCTCCCTGCACCCCCAACGCGCCCGCAGTCCCTCCCCAGCCCACCTGAGCCCTCAGGATGCCCAGTGGGGGACCACACTGACCGGCAGACGCCCCTCCACCCACGGCTCCTCTCCCCAGCCCAACGGCCTCATCCCGCCTTCCCCGACTCTCCTGGCCAATCACAACGGGACTGGTTGGACCGTGGCTCACGCAGACCCGTCCCACGTCCCCTACCCCTCGCAGGTCTCTCACGGTGGAGCTGCAGCCCCCCAGCACGTCCCCCGCTCACCCTCCCCATCTACAGAGCCCCGAGCAGGAGCATGCATGCCTGTGGAATGCTGGGCCGAGAACATCAACCGATACTACAACTCCCAGAATGCCCTCTCCTCCACCACCACCACCACCACCACCACCACCACCACTGCTGCCTTCCCACTGAGGAGCTCTCGGAGCTGGACTCCCTCTACCAGGCCAGCCTGCAAGCTTCCTCTGTGCCTCGTACCCCACGGGGTCACAGCCCCCAGCCAGGCTCCAGACCAGGTACACACCTCAGGTGCAACATGGTGCTACTGCCTTGTTGCTTATTGTTGATATTTCACTCGAGTAACTTTTTTTTTCTTGTGTATTTTTCCAGCCAAATTGCATTATCTGAATAGATTTTCATTGCATAACAAATAAAATAAAATAAAAAATGTACAGAAAGGCCTTTCAAGATGGATTTGTGATGGAGATGTTTTTTTCGTTACACTGCTGTGTTCTACCTAAAATGTTAATTAAAAATGCATTCCATTAACGGTTGACTTAAGATGCTTCTGTCTTCAGTCATGCCATTGATTAGCACTACTTAGTGCTGGAAATATGCAGCTCAAGAACTGGAGTCTTGTCTGTTGTAGTTCATATTTCTATCCAAGCCTTCACAGCTTCTCATTAGGATGCCTGTCCCATTTGCAGCTAGTACATTATCAAGCAGTTCAATTGAAAGGCATATTGTGGGGTTGGCTTGCACTGCTGCCAATGTTCCCGACTGTTCAGGTTCCCTGACCTTGATTTAATGTGATTGGGATTGAATGTGACAGTGAGTGAATAAAAAGTAATTTTCTCCTTTGCTTTACTTTGTGTTCGCCTGTGAACAGGCTCCGCAGCCAGGAAGCTCTTGTACGGCGGAACTCTCGGACGCTCCAAAACTCCCACCGCGGAGATCGAGAGGAACGCCTACAGAACACCTGGTTACGTCAGTGCCCCAGAGGCGCCCACTAAGGTAATGGTGTGTGTGTGTGTGTGTGTGTCTGCCTGTAGTTAAGGAGATGGTTTAAGGGAAAGAGACCTTTGCGAAGCCTTTGCCTTATCAGAAGCTGACTACCCTAAAACCACCCCCTACAATGCATTTGGTCTGTACGTCCTAAATGTCCTCTGTGTTTGAAGTACGCTCTTGTTAAATTTCTGCTCATTCATGGCTCATATTTATGCATCTGTGGTACTCTGTCTGTGTGTTTGTGTGTGTGTGTGTGTGCAGCCTGCGCAGCCTGCGAGTGCAGTGGAGTGTGACCGGGTGGGGGTGTGTGACGATGCATCCTACAGTGCCGAGAACCTGCGTCGTGTCGCCCGTAGCCTGAGTGGCACAGTCATCGGGGGTCGACCTGAGCTGCTCTCTTCCTCCCGCAGCTTTGTGAGTGTGACATACACAAACACACACACACACTCTCTTTTTCATTTATATGCCGTCATAGACACAAGTAGAAAAATATATGTTTCTCTCCGATAAAGAAAGTACAGTCAAACACACACATGCATACATGCTCTCTCTCTTCTCTTGTACTCTCTCTCTCTCTCTCTCTCTCTGTCTTTCCTTTATGCTGTGTTTGAAAGAATACCAGTTAACGCACACACTGGCACTTCACACAACACCCTGTACACACACAAACACACTCACACTGGTGCCTTATGTTTGGCTGTGCCCACAGTCCTAATCTGACAGTAGCCGTCTGTTGGGGCAGGTTGAGTTTTCTCCATCTCTGGATGAGCCTCCTGTGCTTAAGGGCTCATCTCTGCAGCCTGAGCGTTGCCTCATGTGTGCCTTATAACATTACATCATCGCCAACCCCCCCAACCCCTCGCCATCACCCGGCCCCCTGCTGTGTTCATGAGCTCATACTGCCATCTGCTGTTAAAGCGATGTAACTGCAGCTGTTTGCAGTGGCGGGACAAGGCCCTCTTCTGGCTATTGTTGTACATAGCAATAGTAAGGGAAATGCTGATTATACTGTGGAAAGGTCCTTTTGACCCCACTCATGATTAGGATTTAGCTTTTTCTTACACTCAAAATCTTAAGCAGTTGTGCTTTTTCTTTGTGAAAACATGTTGAACAGTGAAACAGAGTAGGAGGAGTCATTGTTTCCTCCTGATGGAGCTCATAGAAAAGGAGTTAGAGTTGAGCTGTTGTGAAGCCTTAATGGTGGAATATAGGAGTTATTGGTCATATCTGTGGAATTTTGTTTTGGGGGTCAAAAGCAAGTATATTGTGTTAATGCGGATGGTGCCTAAAACAGACTTTCATTTGTGTGTGAGCCTGTTTTAACTCCATCTCTCTTCATGTCTCCCCTTCTGCTGTCTTCACCCATGGTGCTCTCATCCTTTGGCTCTCTCCCTTTCTTTCTCTCTCTCCCTTTCTTTCTCTATCCCTCTTCTTACCGTTCTGTCTCATTCTCTTTCTCTGCTGATCTGTCTTTCTCATCTTTTTTTCCTCTGGCCTCATCTTTCTCATCTCTTTTCTCTTGCTCTCTCTCTCCCTCTCTTTTGCTCGCTCTCATCTCTTTCTCTCGCTCTCATCTCTTTCTCTCTCTATCTTTCTTTCTTTCTTTCTTTCTTTCTCTCTCTCTCTCTCTCTATCTTTTCCCTAAGAAGGAGTCCTCTGTAACCAGGATGCCAAAGCATGCAGACGCGCGGGTCATCTCACATCACCATAGCAATTCCCCGCACTTCACATCCTCCCCCACCTCCCCCCACTCCCCCTCCTTCCCCACCACCACCCCTCAGCACCTGTACCCCCACCCACACGCCCCCCCGACACACCCAACCCAGCAGCCTCGGGGACTCACAGGTAACCTCCTCTGCTCCTGAACCACCTCACGGAACACACACACACATACACACACACACACACATGTATGCTTATACATACACACACGCGCACACACGTACGCTTATACATACACACACACGCACACACGTACGCTTATACACACACACACGCACACATGGATACATATACACATTCACATTGCACCCACACTGTCGCTCACACACAAATGCATGCACACACATACCTATGCACACGCATTCTCAACTACTGGCATTAGACCCCCATGCTACAGACAGATTGCTCTGATCAGCATGGATGGTAAAGGCCTGCATTACCATCACAGTTCACTTTCATTGTGTGATCCGTACCCCACTCCTCCCCACCACTGGTACTGCAGCTCTGTCCACAGGGCTGCCTTTCTTTAATGTAAAGAGTTTAGAATGTTAACATATCACATATCCTTTCACTGTAGACTACCGTAACTGAGTAGCAGATTAGCCTCTCCACTACCATACGTACCAGCTGGCACGTACCAACTTCAACCTTGTTTTTGTTGTTTTTTATTGAGTGTGTGTGTGTGTGTGTGTGTGTGTGTGTGTGTGTGTGTGTGTGTGTGTGTGTGTGTGTGTGTGTGTGTGTGTGCGCGCGCGTGCGTGCGTGCGTGCGTTAACGCTCTTTTTGTTGCCACGTGCAGGAGATCACTCAAAGGTCAACCCCTTTCTGGCTATGTTTGACCGGAGTGAAGCTCTCCAACGCGACTCCTACCACAACGTCGCCATGAGCTACGGCACGCTCCCGCGGGCTCCGCGGCGGCCAGCACCGGCCAGGCAATGGAGCCAACTGGACTCCGGCTACGCCACCCTCGCCCACCCCCGCCGCTCCGCGCCCCAAGACCGACCTGCAGAGGCCCCTTACAGGCGGCCCATGCCCACGCACGCGAGCCGAGTTCCAGTGCCACCACCACCACCACCACCACCATCGGCCCCCCAGCACCACGAGCTCCGCAGCCCACACACCCAGGCCCCCCCTCAGCCACTCCGCCTGGACGTGCCCCCCGAGGGCGACTGGAGGACTACCGGCTACCAGACGGTCACCCTGGGCGGCAGGAATACCCAGCAGCAGCAGCAGCCGACGCAGCAACAGCAGCCCTTCGCCAGGACGGACTCCCGGATGAGGCTGACCCGGAGCCCCTCGGTGGGTAGTCCGCTGTGCGCCCTGTGCCACCGCGCTCCCGCCGAGCCCATGGCCGGCTACTGCCGCTCCTGCGGGGCACACGTGGCCCGCTTCCGCACCGCCAGCTGAACCCGCCGACCCGCTTGCACACCTGGGACACCTGCCACTACCACACACCTGGGCTCTCTTCTCACCTGCTACACCCCAAAACGCTGAGTCACACTTCTCTAGCCGAGGTTGTGCCCAGCTAAGGGGATTGGTAGGGTAGAGCACTGGTTCCCTAACACAAACACAACCTGCTCTTCACTAAGAGTACAGCACTCTTTCTCCATTGGATGGCCTTAATGCATGCCCCTAGCAGAAATGGAAAAGGCCGAATTCTCTTGTGGAGTGAGATGGACTTCAGCCTCTGATACGGTCACTCTCCCGACTGCAGCGTCTCCACTGCCTTTCATGATGCCTGCAGCTCTCCTCTCTCCATTCTGCCATCGTCTGAAGTTCATCAGAAAGTGGGTTGTCCCTGTCCTCTGTAATGGTGGTAGTGGGTGACCATTTTACATTATCCTTGGTTCAGGGCCTCTGTGTGTCTGGAATAGGACCTGCAGTGATGTGGACTATGGAGAGCTTGCAATGTAGAGTCCTTCGGCAGCTCCTCCTCAAGCTGACCACTGCAGTATCTGAAACAGGACACTAGGGAAGTTCTGATGGCTCCCCCTTCTACAGACACAATGATGACACTGATCCTGGCCTCCAGTAAGGGGCTTCGTGTTGTATGAAGGCTTGGGGAGAGACACTAAAGATGGATTATGGGTCAGAATAGCTGTAAAACATATGAAGGAAGAGGTATGAAGCCTGCCATGGAACCATTGGAACCGTTAGCCTGAAATTCAAATCAGGATCTGCTATATATATATATTCTGTTTGCGATTTGTCTCACTTTCAGCAATGACAAGCACATAATTCTTCCTCCCAAAAACCAGTTTTATTTATAATCAACATAACAATTAATTACTTACTAATTATTTACTCAGAACTGTTAATACATAATTAAGACTATGAATGCTTCTTCATTTCAAAGTGATTACTAAACAAAGTGTTACCACAACTATCTTACTAATCAGTATACTCTTAACTTCCTTTCCAGAATCTTTGGTATATATCCTAGCAGCGTCTGGTCATTGTTTTGAAGCTGAAAAAGGGCTTTCCAACCATACACGTCATGGTTGCTGTGCAGAAAGCGACTGATGTTGATTACGGTAGCTTTTGTGGATAATATTTTTAAAAAATGGTTTATTTTAGTGCAGTGAAATGAACATAACAGTGTTAACACCAATTTAGTGCACTTCAGAAGTGCAAGCACTAGAAGATTTAGTATAAAAAAAGTCGCTCTTCTCCGATGTTCTGGGAGAAATGTTTTGTGAAATATTTATATTTTGTACAGTAGGCAAGGATGTTTAAAATGCCATCCTATAGAGGCACAGCTGTTTGCGACCCATAGGCGCCATTCTTAATCAGCTTTTGTCAGACAATGAAAACCCTGCATGTTGAAATGGGAGTGGTCCTTTTCGATTCTGGCAGTAGAGTTTTAGACTTGATGGATTTTCTTGGGAGGTTCTACTGAGAGGTGGGGGGATTATTGGGGGGATTATTTGTTGTTTATTGGGGGATTATTTATTGTTTTGTTACTATTATATCTCCACAAATTCAATTTCATATGTTTCTGTTACACCATGAATCCTTGGTTTTGCCATTTCTCCCGTAAGGGATCTTTTTTATACACTTGTAGGAGCTGACTGAATTTTGAGCAAATTCACTCTTTAAAAAGTCTGCCTGTTTTCTTGGCAGGCAAGTTACACAGAGGGTCACATGGCATTAGCAAGTGCAGAAATGTAGCATCGTGGGGCCTTGTGACAGTTCTCAAACTTCAGATTGTTTATGTTGCAATTTTTTTTTCACTTATACAAAAACAAACAAATGTAAAGCCTTATGAAAATGCTTTTGTCAAAGCATTACCTTTAAATGAAGGAATGAAAATGAAACATGTTTTGTTTTTAAGATAAAGTTTTTGCCTATTTTTTGGTTGCATATTTTTACATTTATTTTTCTATATTGTTGAAACTGCTGGCTAAATGCTACTAGTACAACAATGGGACAGGGTTGCCCTGGACTATGTAGTCAACAAGAGTGTGTGTGGGGGGGGGGTGATTTAGGGGCTAACAGATTTAACTTAACTGAAAGTCCTGAGAACTGGATTGTAACTATTCTGTTAAATTCATACTCATAGCTGGTCTTGGACAAGGATTAAACTCTGCTAAACCATCCATTGAACTGTTGAATGTTAACTGCATTCATCATAACATGTGTTACTACAAAATCAGAGTAAATTTTAATCTGAATTGGAATTTTGAATGGAGAATTTATATTGTGGTTAAGTCACACTTATAAATCCTTGTCTAGTGATTAAGCTGCCAGTATCTCAGTGATGTGAATAACCTTTGGTTAGGAGGTTATAAATATTGTTGTGTACTGAACAGCAACACTGCCCCCCTAAGGACAATGAGCAGACTACTGGATCCAGTGTGTCCTTAAACTGTACCAAAATGTTGGTGGTCCATCGCATACTGAAACTGTTGAAGTATGTATATAAATGTTTGTACATACATGAATAGCCTTTAAATCTAATGAATGAGCTTTGCCCATATAAAAGCTTGACAGATTTCCATTTCAAAGGTTGTTTGTAAATGCTGTGCTAGAAAAAAAAGGAAGTTCATGTGTATTTTTGCAATAAAGTTGCTATCCTCTGCTCCAGATTTGAGCAGAATTTAAAGACAAACACCCATCTCATTTTCATCTGTTAAAACAAAGCAAACCTTGTTGTCACGCTCATGCTCTTGTGGATGACAATCACCAGCCTCGTACACACCATCACATGCTCGCAGAGCTCTTTTCCCAGATTGGGGTGTGGGAAAAGTTTAGGGCCGTAAATCACCTTTTGGTCCCTGTAGCGGCAAAAGCCTCACACAACACCCATTCAGGCACAGTACCTCAAGAATAAAGCTCTCCATGCCCACTTCGCTTAAACTCTCACCATGGCAGTGATTAAGACCATTAGGCCACAGTCTCTATGTCTCTTGAGGTTGTGTTAATGTAATATTTTGTCTACTCTCACCAGTAATCTTCTCTGCTTTTCTTTGATCCCCAAACATGGAGTTCCGTAACTGACCAAGGGACATACCCTGCTGAAAAAAAAACAGCTAGAAACCAGCTTATGCTGGTAGCTGGTTTTAGCTGGTCTTTGCTGGTTTTCTTCCAGCTCTTGCTGGTCTTTGCTGGTGTAGCTGGTTGGACCACCAGCTGGATATGCTGGCGTGACCATCTAAGGAAGCTGGTCATGCTGGTTTGACCAGCCTGTCGTGTGGGATAAAGCAGGTGCAAGATGGTCATGCTGGTGACCAGCCTGCCAAGCTTGACATTGTTGGTGTAAGATGGTCATGCTGGTTTGACCAACATAAGCTGGCACGGCCAGTTAAACCAGCAGTGTAGACCAGCAACACCAGCTAAAATGACCAGCTTGAGGTGGTACGACAAGCAAAACCAGCTGAATTACCGTTAGGTGGGTAAACCAGCTGAAGGTATGTTTTCGCAAGAGATTTGCTGGTCTAGCTGGTCAACCATCATAGGGTGGTCAAACAAGCTGGTCAACAAGCTGGTCAACCAGCAAACCACCTTTAGCTGGTCAGGCTGTTTTTTTCAGTAGGGTAGTCATGAGCTTTAAAGTCTTCAAGATGCCTTTCTTAAGGCTTAGCTCTGAAAGGCTACAGAACCTGTAGGCCTTTAATATAATACTTTAAAATACATTATTTTAAAATCACCTGTCGTGAAGGCTGTGAACAAATTAAGACCATGTACAAAATAAATTTATTTACGATTATGCTTGTTGGCAGGCAATTAAATCGCACTGGTACAAAATGTTTCTTCGTCTCCTGCTCGCAACACCAAAGCCATGGATTCCATATCTAGGGCATATGCATACCTCTAACATATATTATTTTACTGTATATTACTCTGGGTAGAATCTTTCAGAAAATGGTTGGTGGAACGCACTACCAGTTACCAGAGCAGGGGGCATCCCTCTCTACCTTCAAGAAATTCCTGAATAGCCAGCTCTTCAGGGAGTATCTCATCTTGTAGCACTACCTACAACTAGACTTGCTAATTCTAGCACTTATCACCTGACTAGAACTGACACTTGACTATGGAAATGGCACTTACTGCTGCACCAACTTGTCCTTATCGTAGATGCAATTGGCCTTGGTGGTGTTGCAGTTGACCACCGGAAAGACATAAAGGCTGGTGGGAGTCCCCGTGAGCCATTGGCTCTCATGTAGGTCTCTGGACATGTGGATGCCAGTGACATTTGGTGGGGGTACAGCAAAGTGTTTTTCTTATATGGAAATGCCTGTGTGTGTGTGTGTGTGTGTGTACAGGAAATAGCTTGATCTTCCACCAAGTAGTATTTCTTTTGACTTTTGACTGTCTTCATGTGAGGCATAGTGAAGGCGAATTGGAGGCTTAGAACAAAATCCAACATATTGTCCATTCTTGTATCTGTCTAGTAGTACATTCCTCTCTGTTCTTGGATTACTTTATATTGCTATGGCTTACCATGTGGAGATTTGGAAATGGCTGATTTCGATAGACTGTGATTCTGTGCAAGTCTGTGCACTCAGTGGCTCTTAACCAGTTTTCCCTTTAGCAATCTGATTAGGACAGATTTCTGCATTTCATTACAGTCAGTAGTCTACTATATGCCACAGGTAGCCTGGCTGACGCCAAACCAATTCTCAATTCATATTCGGTTGTAATTGCGTCGGTGTGTTTCAGAGTTTTTGGTTATTTGGAAATGGGCTTGAATCGGATGGTGGGCAGGTGAATCTGTCTGATCAGAGCAAATTCAAATGTGCTCCCAGACTCGTCTGCGTTACCACTTGTTAAAATTTACCCACTGAATTATGTGATTAGAGCCAACCCAAGACATTTTTTTTTTTTTAACCTGCCTACAATGCAATGTGACTGCTGCTCCATTCACCCTTTCGGTTTCTATTTGAGATCACATCATTAGGCCTTCCTTAACAACTGCCTTTGCAAGGCATCCAGTTCAGTTCACTAGTGTCCCCTCACATTAACTATACCAAATTCGTCCATGTTTGCCTCCAGACATAATGTGAATACAAGCTTTGTGAGGCTGCACTGTTTGTACAGTACATTATGTTGACCCCAGCATGGAATCCTCAGAAAGAGCAAGTGCTTTTAGATAAACAAGAGAGCCTCCCTTTGACTGCAGATGTGCTACCTCAGGTAACGGAAATGTTTAGTGCGTTGCACTCCAATGACAAGGTAGCTTTTTCAAATGGGGTGCGCCTCGGGGGTCTACCTGAGATGATGCTCCCTGCAGTGCCTGAAAGTGCAGGAAAGAGCCTTTCTTGAAACTCAAACTAAATCCTGTGTACTAGGTGGCCAAGTCTCGGTGTGGTCTGCAGGAGGATGGCATGAGAGAAAGGACAATCCACCGTTTGGGCTTTGCTTTTACATCTATTTGTATTGCTGTTCAGTGTGCAGATAGCCTATGTTTATTTAGTTAAATCAAATCTATTCATTTGTTTTCTTTCTGTGTTCTATGTTTAGGTTCCCCATGAAATACACTACCTATCTGATATTCATATGTTATACATTAAAATCTTTATTATGTCCTGTGACCTATGCAGTAGCAGTAGCTGTGACCTATATGCAGTACTAGCCAGAACAGTTGTGGGTTCGACTCCCAGTCAACTCCTCGTTGTGCCCTTCAGCAAGGCACTTAACCCTGCCTCCAGTGAGGCTGGCCCTGTAACTGAGGTCTGTAATGGATAAAAGCATAAGCCAAATAAATAAATATCCCGTACAGTATATATATACACACACACATACCGTATATGTATATATACAGTTAGGAACAAAATTATTCATACTCCTGGCAAATATTGATTTAATGTTGATTTTCTCTTGACCAATATGTTTGTTCTGTCTGAAAATGACCCTGCCACATGGCTAAAGGTTGTAAGACAATGTGGTAGAAACATGGAATCAAAAAAACTTTTTTAACATTTTTATGAAAAATGGCATATCCAAAATTATTCATGCCCTTTTTAAATAATCAATGGAAACATTGCATTCAAAGCTCTTAAAATGGTTCTTATACCTACCAAGCCTCTCCAAGTCTCCACAATGATTCTGGCCACACCTTTTTAGCAGTAATCCGGGTTTTGAGGCAGGAACGATTATTTGCCATCACTCTGGCCGTTAACCATTTCTTGCCTTGTTTGGCTGTATGTTTTGGGTCATTGTGTGTTTTAATGGTCCAATGCTGCCTATTGGGGCAGGTCTCTCAGCAGACTGCCTGATCTGTTCCTCCATAATCTTAATGTAGCCCCTTGTTTTAGTGATACCATTTACTTTCAGAAGGTCGAGATTGTGAAAGAATGAATTATGTTCTCTTTTTTAATGCAAATTTTATGCGAGGCTAAGATGCCGTGGTGTCTCTTTCTTGACATGATTAAAACCTGAGGTGTTTGGATAAAAGACTGAATAGATGAATGTTGTTGTTTTTTTTTTTTTCCAGCCCTGCATGGATGGCCGCATTTTCTCATGTTGCTTGTCTTTTTTCACACATTATCATATGTTTATGCTGCACAAATGCACTCATACATAATCTTATTTGTCCTGTTGCTAAAGGCATTCAAGTGTGTGTGTGTACGTGACAGTGCATGAGTGATTGCTACAGTATTCTTTTAACAGCCCTGGGTGATATTTCTAAACCTATTGACATAATTTCTCTCATTTGTCAACCATGACAATCTAACATAAACAGTCTAATTTCCCTACCTTTAGTGGTTATTAAGTTCTATATTTTCACAAAGCTCAAACATCATGAGTAAACTTGCAATCAAAGAGGAGAATGTACCTGATCGGGGACTGTGAACTTAAGTGTGTGTGTGTGTGTGTGTGTGTGTGTGTGTGTGTGTGTGTGTGTGTAAGAGAGAGAAAGACATTTGTTTGCTTTTTATACATGCAGAGGAAGGCCAGATAAGGATCTTGATTAAAGTATGAACTCAAGGTTACATTTTTCAAATCTGCTGGGTGCTCTTGTTTACCTCAGCTTTAAATTATTAGCATTGTGCCATAGACCACATCTGACACATCACTACTTTGGAATGAACCCTTCAGGGCAAAAACTCGAAATTCATGAAACTTAAGTTTGCCTGATTGTCAAAAGTGTAAGATGAATCACAGTTAAAGCCTTGCCAGTGCCCCATTTTTGTCAGCAGCGAGCACAGTACGATTTCCTGACTGCAGAAGGATGGGAGGCTATGTTGTCTTTAAATTAGCACGCTTCCTTGTGTTGCCAGCTGGAGTTGAGCTCAGAGCACTGTGTTTAGGCTGTGCTTAACCAGGCTTTATTGGGCATTTAGAAACTGCCACGGGGTCTCCTACTTCTGCTGCTGTCTGAAAAGTTCAAGTTACTTTGAACAACAGCCCAGGCACCCCTGCAGAGACCTGAGAGAGAGGACTGTTCCTCCAGCCATACCCCCTGTGCCTTCTTGATAGTCCCAGCGCACTTCCATCTGAGGCATGGACTCTACCTCAAACACCTCTGGAAATGAATTCAATGACAAGGTCCCGTTCGTCATAATATTATTAAATCTATGCAGTGAGTCTGAGATCCTGAGGGCTTGGGTGAGATATCTCAGGGCTGCTTAATCAAAGGTTAGGGTTGCTGCTGCAAGTGGTCTCCCCATGTAGCCGGGTCAGGCATTTGTGCAAGATGTCAGGTATTTCTAACCACTAGGCTCCACTGAATACTTCCAGCTTTTTAATTAGCTACATGGAGGTGTCTGGCTGTGCAAAACATGCAGTAGAGAGTCCCTGTGAGTCTCTATATGCATCCAGGACAGCCGTCAGGTATCAGGGAAGGCAAGTTTATAAATGTTGAGAGGAGATGTGAGACTAGTCAGAGGATGCAGATTAGGGGGCCGAGAAGAGTGGTCAGCATTAGATACTGTATTCATCTTGGCGCTGTACTATAGTCAGGTTACTGGCTTATCCAGGTAACTTCAGGAGCTATCACTGATTTCTAAAAGAACATATTGAGTATCCGTGGTTTTAAATGTGACATGTTCTTTTAAGATTAGTGCTCCTGCTACCTTGATAAGCCAGTGACCTTATTTCATGGTATAGCCTTCTAGAATCTCAAATACAATGTAAAGATCGTAAAGAATAATCACAGGCATCCACTTGTCCCTGCCCAGTTCCTGTGAACCTTTTCCTCTATTCTTATTTGTTTGGGTTAAAATCCATACTTCAGTGGCTCATTGTTCTATACAATGACACATTTATCAATATGTAATTGTATGTGGACATCATATTATGTTCACTCAATTGCCTATTCAACTTTCCTCTTTTGCCAATAAAAAGCCTTTTCAATGTGTCACTTTTTTTTGTTTATCTGACACTCAAAACAAGTAATTTGTGTGCATTGACTCCTTAACACAAAGGCTTCCTTACACTAACATCTGTAATCACATCTTTGTGGGTTTAAACACGAACATGGTCTTTCTTTGATAACAAATTGTTCAATACATCCTTTTCAGTATTTTCAGAAAAAGGAGTGTATTGCCAATACATTACTCTGGTTGTATTGACACAGCATGTCCTTGAGTGTGATGGTTGTGTGCTTGAAATTGCAAAGAGGTCAAAGGGTTACATGAGGTACTTGGTCGGCCTTTTTTTTGCATACAACTGTGGCACTGTTACATCACAATATTATGAAGGAAGCAGTGTGACTCACTGACCCTCATTTGCTAACATTTGAAACTTAAATTGTGTCAGATAGTTTTGCACGGCCCCTCAAGGGTCATTTGGTAAATGCTAAGCACGACAGCAAAACAATGTACGCAGTTCATTTCCTGTCACTTGGCTAACATAGACTCAGAGGCCAGTTTCAGAAGCTGTATTAATGAAGGGCTTCTGTCTGGAGATTTCATGGCGATTGTGAAGGTTGTATAGATGTCAGCAAGTTACTGGTCAGCGCAGACAGTGAAACAGCTGATAACCAGTATCTTACTATCTTCTTTTACCATCCAGTCAAAGCTTATAGAATATAAATAAATGTGTCAGACACTGTATGAGTCTGAGTTTTTTGCTTCTTTCCTTTCTTTAATGTCCTTCATATATGTGATTTGTAATGTGTTTTCACATGTTGGCATGACCGTTTCCTTTTTATCTAGATCCATTGCCATGGACCGTCCGTCAGGTATGAATTTTACAGTCATGACCATTAGAGCGAGCCTCTATTAAGGTGACAGGAGTGAGTGGCTTTCAAGTAAAGACCCTTTCAACAATAAAAACAAAAACAATGCTTGAACGTTCTATTTGGTTCCCAATCTACTTCCTCTGCATTAAGATAACATATGGAATGTTAAAAAGGAAGTCTTGTGGGGCCAACTATGATGCTGATAATGGAACTCTCTTGAAAGGGTCCATAGTGTTGCTGCTGTCCTACAACCAGTTACACAAACTCCTTCTGGACCACAAACCTGTTCATGTCTTTACCAGCTGGGCCATTCAATCAATCAAGTGATTATGCTGCTCTTCTTTGCCCAAGTGTGTTGGAGAACTTCAGATGGTAGGTTTTGTATTCTGCATAAACATATTGTTTGGACATAAATGGGTTATCAACAATGTTTGGGATAGCGTGACTTGTTTTTCGTGTGCTGCACTGTTTGACCTGCTAAGTAAATGTAGGAGAAGGTGACCGCTACCTCAAGCTTTTTACCAATCTGAATTTTAGGGGGTAATTTTGTTGCAGTACATACTGTATGTGTATGTGTGTGTATCTGCGTTTGTGCTAGTTCAGACTCAGACTGGATCATGTTTAAGGGGAGGTGATATCTGTTGCAACCAGTTATTTTTTTGCCATTAGTTAATCTTACAATCCCAAAACAGAAAAAGTTGGGACGTTGTGTAAAATACAAATAAAAATAGAATGTGATAATATACAAGTCTCGTAAACCCATATTTGGCAGCAAAAAGGATATAGACAACATATCAAATGTTGAAAATAAAAAATTGGACTATTTCATGGAAAATATATGTTAATTTTGAATTTGATGCCAGCAACATGTTTCAAAAAAAGTTGTGACGGCAGCATGTTTACCACTGAACTGCTTCACGTCTTTATTTAACAGAATTCTGTAAATGTTTATGAACTGAGGAGACCATTTGCTACAGTTTTGAGAATTAAATGTTGTCCCATTACTCCCTTACTGTATTTAGGATTTCAGTTGCTCAACAGCATAAGGTATTCTTAGTCATGTTTTTCATTCCATTATGCACCTAATTTGACAAATCTGGACTGCAGACAGGCCATCTTAGCACCTGAACTCTTCCTCTATTGAGAAATACCATATATAAATGTGCAGAATTCATTTTGCCATTGTTTTCCTGAAATATTCAAGGTCGTCCCTGGCGTTGACATTGCCTGGATGGCAGTATATGCTGCTCAAAACCTATATACATCATTCAGAATTGATTGTGCTTTGCCAAATGTGCAAGATGCCCATGCTGTAGGCACTAATGCTCCTCCACATCGTCATAAATGTTGGGTTTCAAACTGAGCACTAAAACAAGTTGGATAGGTTGGACACTTGGATAGGCCCTCTCCTCTTTAGCCCAGATGAGTCCATGATTTCCAAAAAAATGGCACTTTGATTGTTCTAACCACAGGACCTTTTTCCACGTTACCTCAGTCAATTTTAAACAAGCTCAGGCCCAGAGAAGAGGGTGGTATTTTCTGCATCATGTCTCAATACAATTTTTGCTGTTACAATTTTAGCTGCAGTTTTTGAATTGAGTATCAAACTGCACATAGACAATGGTTATCAGAGGTTTTCCTGAGCCCATACAATGACAGGTGGAAACAGGGCTGGTATTGATGCAGTGATCTGAGGTCCAAAAGACCACGGACATCCAATTTGTTTTTCAGCAAATTCTCTGGGATGCTCTTTTTCATACCCAATCGTTAGATTCTTCCTTTTGTTTTTTTGTCATTACACAACTTTTCCAGCATTTTGTTACCCTGTCCCAACTTTTTTTGAAACATGTTGCTGGTTTCAAATTCAAAATTAACATATATTTTCCATGCCATAGTCAAATTTGTCATTTTCAACATTTGATATGTTGTCTGTGTCCTTTTTGCAACTAAATATGAGTTTAAGAGATTAGCAGATTATTACATTCTGTTTTTATTCACATTTTACACAATGTCCCAACTTTTTCTGTTTTGGGGTTGTACAACAGCTTTGTAATTGAATCCTATTATCTTTTATTGTGTGTTATCTTAGATTGACATGCACTTGTAGGGGGATGACCTGTATGAAAATATGCTGTCTTTCTGTCTTCTGTTCACTTTCACGCTGTAAAATGAACGGAAAGCACAAATGTGACCGTTTTATAGAGCTAAAAAGAAATTCTCAGAGAAACTGGAACTCTTGTGGGAGGACATTTATTTGGTGCTAAAAGTGCAGTCTAGGACAAAATGCCTTTTTTTGGCTTGGGGGAACACGCAAAGGAGGAATGGCGTCACCTCCCTATCTGTTGTTTTTCTGTCACTCATGAATATGTTCTCTGAAAAACCACAGTGCCTCTATGCACCGAATAAAAATAAAGATAGCTGAAACCACAAGTCTGCTTAGACTTTTAGAACCCACTGGATTGCTTACCGTTTTGCAACATTATCAAATAATGCAAATTTCAAAACTAAATTTGTTACCCCTGTTTCTGCATTTTGGGCATAGGACATGGTGTGACTTTGACTGTCTCTATATCAAGGCTTGGTTTACAGTTACATGTCGCTGTTTTGTTTATAGGTCTCATGGATCCTGTAGAATCACTGCCATTTCACAGTAATGCCTATATTTGCTTGTATAAGAACGCCAAATCCCTTGACCCATCATTGGTTTATCGTCTGCACTTAATGGAGAGACATGCAGACTCCTCTCTCTCTCTCTCTCTCTCTCTCTCTCTCTCTCCTTCTGCTGTGTTTGTGTGTGTGTGTGTGTTTCTGCCAACATTATAAATGATTAAGTAATTATTTCAATGTTGCATTAAAATTGTGAAGACATGAGTTGTTATTCATGTTTTCCACACAATGTCTGTGTCTGATGCATATGTGTTTGTTTGTATGTGTTCGTTTGCACACATTGCGTGTGTCTGTCTGTGTGTGTGTGTGTGTGTGTGTGTGTGTTTGTCTGTGTGAGTGAGAGAGAGAGAGAGTATGTTTGTTTTGTGTACATCTATGTCTATTTCCCAAAGCAATATCATCTTTGATTTGGCTCTGAGACAAAGTAAACCTCAAATCTGCCAGTGTTTGTTTAGAGGGTATTGTGCCTTAGAGCATGTTATTAGGAGTCCTGTACACACTTGTGTACTTTATGAGTTCCATCATACAGATACAGCCAGATGTGCATTCAGCATACAACACATGCAAACAGAGAGACATACTCAGTTGTTTTAATGTAACCGTGTGTACTCGTATATCCAAATTAATTACTCTTGTCTCTATAATCAAAGTTGTATTCACTTTTGTGTATCAAAATGATTCCAAATATTCTCTTCAATTTAAGACTATTCTTTTCGAATTTACCTCAGTAAAACACAGATCAGGAAAAACAATACAACAGGACATGACATGAAATATCATGAGATTAGAGACCATCCTAAAATGAAAACACAACATCTCACACTGCAGTAGGCTCTATAGCATAAGAAAACAGAATGTGACAAAAACACAATGTGACACAGCAGAACAGAATGTGTGGAGAGATAGTCTGCTGGGACACGCAAATCCATAAGCACAAGCCCCTGGCAAGTCTTCCGAGCTGCGCCGCACGACAGAGAGCTCTGCTCAGAGAGCTCTCGCACGGACATGCTTTTGGGAGGTTGTTTGTTGTCAAACACATTGTCCTTTTCTTTATTTAAAGGCATGAAGCTATTTTTCTTTTCTAGTGTCTCGTCCGTTTTGCACACATGGGTCAAACATAGTCTCAGGAAAGAAGCAGAGTAAAAAGCTCCCCCAGGTCTGTGTCTCCCAGCAACCATCTTGGCCACATGATATTGATATAGAGGTCAAGGCAGTTCGCATGACGAATGCCTTACATGGACATCGACTCTCTTTGTTGAGGTATCTCTTACGTCCCACTTCCGTTTCTGTCTTTATGTATGCAACTCAATAAATTCAATAAATTAATGGAGGAAAGAAACACACAGCACAATGTTTTTGTATTGACTTTCCTTTGTTTGTCCCGTCCGGTTAAGTTTGTCATAGCAGTTAAATAGCCTGTATACAGTTCCCCTGGTATTTAAGCAATATGGCACAAGTGAGAGTGGGTTGGTAAGGATATAGGCCTACCCACGGCTGTGGTTTGGTAATAGGCACAAAGCCGGAGGCCTAGTGCCGCAGGTAACCACAACCATGGGTGTATCCTTTACCAACCCCATGATCATGAGTGCCATATTACTGTATACAACAGTTCTATTTCCAGCTAATCGAATTAAAAAATCAAATTGTGTTTTCTATCTTAGATTTTTTTTTGTTCATCCTCTGCCCCAAAAGATAGCTCCAATTTTAGGCTTGGCATTTCCTGTTGCTAAGCAACGCAGCATTTAACTCAAGACAAGTTCAGTGAGAGAGGTTATAGGCCTATGTGCTTATGCACACAATCATTTGTCAGCCTTCTTGCTTGTCTATACGTCACATGCTAAATTGAACCCTACTCCATTTACTCAATTTTCTTCTTCAATAACTGTTAAATGTGACGTTATGTAATCACTGCTCTCTTGTTTTATTATGTTATATAGCCTAGGCCTACTGTATTTGCCCACAACCACAAAACACAGAAAAATACCTGTTGCCTAATGTTATTCTACCTACAGTAGGCTACTGTGCAAAATAGTTTAGGCACCCATTAGATTTGATGTTTTAGCAATGTTATAATTGACCATATATGTTTATTTCTCATTGACTTTATTAGAATTCAACCAGAAGATGAGGGAATATAAAAAAAAACACAAAAATTGTGCATTTCTGGTTCAGGTTCTAGTCTTTGGATCCATTTGTTTGGTTGTTTTTGCAGCGTTATAATGACCAATCTCGCAGGGGGGAATTGAAGTCGGTTGGTACTGGTAGACTACTGGTTCTGGCTCTGACACATTGGTATCAGAAGTGGGAAGGAGATGACGACACTTTGACAGATCGAAGATCTCATTGAAAAGCTACAGCTGAAAGAGTTCATTGCTCACCTAATGTGGGAAATGCGTGGCCAAAGATTTCTATTTAAAGAACCTTGATGAGGCAAGCTGACACTATATTACCACCTGGGAATACAATGAAGAGGGCCACTGGAGATGCACAGTGCTTTTCAGGTGTCTCCTCCACTTTGCGCCCTGCCAAAATGCTCTTGACATCGCAGCTTCTGGTAGGCCAGGCATGGTGGGCCAGGCATGCCCACCTGGGTGGGGACATGGGCGGATTATGAACTTTCAGGCCCCTGGGCCCAGATGTATTAAGGGCCCCCCACTCATTTTCGTATATGTGGGAGGGGGGGTTTGGGGGTCCTCCCCCAGAATTTTTTTAATTTGTTTGATGTGATTTCCTGTATTCTGGTGTATTTTGGGGATGGCCAATGCTAAATTCAATCAGATTCATAGCCTACATCCTGATTTGTTGATATTAAGGCAATGATTCCATGCAAAGGCTTGGGCTTCAGGGCCCCCTGACCCCTTGGGCCCCTGGGCCTGGGCCCGGTAGGCCCGTGCAGTAATCCATCCCTGGGTGGGGAGCAACAACAGCTCCATCAAGAACTTCTCCCTTGGTGATTAGTCATTATAACATTGCTAAAACAACAAATCTAATAGTAGCTTGAGACTGAAAATGGACTGGTATCACAACAAAAACTACATTTTATGTGTATTTAAATTGCCCTAATTAAGAAAGTGAAAAATAAACAATATGGGCCTTTTATAGCATTGCTGAAACATATAAGGTGCCTGATACAAAACATGTAAGGTGCCCGATACATTTGCACAGTACTGTATATCAATCCATGTAGACTGTCAATATTTGTGACAGGGTGACCAATTAGATTACTGGCATTGAAATACTTTGCCCCACAGCCAAAATAATGGTCCAGGATAAAGATTAATGTAATGGCACTGGATCAAAATTAATATGATGGGACAGAATAGACTTGCATGACCATGCAGCGCCCAAGTAAGAACAGGGAGGAAGTGGAAAGCCCAGGAGGAGGTTGACATGGCCATCAGCAGGTTAAAACACCAGGAGGTCACTGGAAGAGTCCAGGAAGGTCGAGCAGGGTTGGGGAGAGGCGAGACCCCCCTCTTCTGGTCCAAGGCCTCCAAGGAACAGAGAGCCATGGTGGTGGCAGAAGTGGCAAGGACGGAACAAGACCGTCTACGTGTCAAAGCTGTGTCTCAAAGCCGGCAGGGAGGCTGGATGTCTTGGGAAGGCGTCACAGGCAGGCCCATGTCATGGGCAGATCTGTGGAAGACCCCCCAAGCCAGACTCAGCTTCTTAATCAAGTCCACCTATGACACTCTGCCTTGCTCCCGAAACCTCAACCTATGGTTTGGCGCGGAAGAAAGCTGTTCCCTGTGCAACACCATCAACGCAAGCCTCCAGCACATCCTCTCTGGATGTAAGACGGCACTGTCACAAGGCCGCTACAGGTGGCGGCATGACCTGGTGCTGAAAAAGCTGGCAGAGGTGGCAGAGGCATGCAGACAACAGGCCAACAACCAACCTCCTGCCCCAGTGAGACGGCACATCTCCTTTGCTAGAGCTGGGGAAGATCCCAAACCCACCCACCAGACAGCAACACCAAGACTCCTCTCACCCGGTGGTGAGTGGACCATGAGGGTTGACCTGGGGAGACAGCTCCATTTTCCAAGGGAGATAGTGGAAACATCGCTCCGGCCAGATTTGATCTTGTGGTCAGTTCCAGACAAGACCATCCTGATGGTGGAACTTACTGTCCTGTGGGAACAAGGCATGGAGGCTGCCAATGAACGCAAACGTTCCAAGTATGCAGACCTGGCAGCAGAGTGTCAGAAGGCTGGCTGGAAAGCCATTACACGCCCTGTTGAGGTGGGGTGTATTAAATCTATGGTATCAAAATTACCATCAGGGCTTTGTGGGCGCCTCAACAGTTCGCTGCACAGGAGCAGGGAGCCGGAAAGCCATCAAGGAACTGGCGGAGGAGGCAGAGAGGGGCAGCTTCTGGCTGTGGCTGAGGAGGAGAGAAAGAGGGTGGGGGCAGAACACCTAGGGAATCAGCAGGGGGTGGCAGGTAGAGATACCAGCCATCGCTCCGCCACCAAGAGATGTGCTGGGGTTAAAGGAGCGAAACATCAGTGACTGGTGGTCCCCAGCTGATGACCCGTTCCTGCCCATAGGTGTATAGGGGAACACACTTGCATAGAGTGCACTGGTGGAGGTGCATCAGGCAGCAATGCCCAGCAGGTATACCAACAGCCTGTATCTTCAAAGCAGGACAGACATTCACATACATATCCAGAACAAATCTATAATTCTGAACAAATACTAAGTATGATTTTTAGTACTGAAGTAAAGGTGTATTTGTGCCAAATTCCACATTTACTTTACATTTAGTGATTACTTTAAATAAAGTAGTACTGTAAAGGCCGTCAAAATGTTACCACGGAAAACAGCTGAAGGGAAGGTTCAGGCGTGTCAGAACTTTATGGGACAGTATTGATGCATTAGACTTGAATATTGTAGAAAACATTCGTAATCTGACTCCATAATTAGTTGACAACCTACAGTATAACTAAACAGTTTATAAACCAAATGTTAAAAGCAAAGGCATGGCACACCAATAAGTATATGTACAGTATGGTAAGAACAGTTTAATACTGCAATACACGGTAGCTTAAATTTTACAGCTGGCAAGTAAACACAAAACCAAACCTGGGATGAGTGACAGAAAAGGGGAAGGGAAGGCAGAGACAAAGAGTGTGAAAGAGTAGATGAGCAGAGCCGAGAAGAGAAGCCAAGCTCCCGAACACCCGAAGGTGTTTTGGTTTTACACACTAAAACTCATTGCATTTGCCAGTGACCAGAGGCCCTAAGATAACACTATACCATTAATCAAGGCCCAGTAGAGATTAGATAGATAGATAGATAGATAGATAGATAGATACTTATAGATAGATAGATAGATAGATAGATAGATAGATAGATAGATAGATAGATAGATAGATAGATAGACAGACAGACAGACAGACAGACAGACAGACAGACAGACAGATAGATAGATACTTTATTGATCCCCATGGGGAAATTCAAGAATTGGACATTGGACTAGTTGAGCTATAAAACTATGGAACATATCTCAGATTGTAATGAAACCATGATCAGATTGCTGCCCATATAACAAGGATCAATTAGAGATCATATATGAATTTTTGCATTAATATACAGTACAATTACACAAACTTGAAATACCACTCTTCTCGAGTCTCCCTCTGACCCTGGTGAAGGTCTGGGTCAAAATGATCAAAGGACACAGGAGATGCAATCAGCAGCATTGTGATCAGGCCTTGGGTGCCTGTTATAATCAGTCCATGGATGCAAACAGTTCAAGTTGGAAAGCTGTGGTGTGACTTGCCTTTTTGGCCACCTGGGCAAATAATGCCATTGACCATTCATCTAGATGTAATCATTCTCAGAGTGGATTTGGCCTTACAGTAACTTAAAGTAAAGTATTACAGCTTGGGAGTTGAACATAGGTCAGCTGTTCCTAGAACAGTGATACTAGCACTGCTCCACCATGCTCGCTCTGCTTTTCCTGGGATTTCAATTTAACATAAAATTGGCTAATAATATCTCATTTGTCCATCTTATGATGCCAACCCCTTTGATTTCATATTGTATTAAACAAATATTTGTTCATGTTGTGTGTGAGCAGAGCCAAAGATGTTTGGTAGAACTGTGTATGCGTGAGCAAGATTTTTCTGTGTCTTTTCTCCAAGTTGCACAGCTATGACATCACACCAGTGTGATTGTTTATTTGCAAAGATGTCGTCCTTGACTGAAATGATATATAATGGTCCAGGTCCAACAACAATAAGCTAATATCAGATCATGTGGTAAGCACTTACCCACGGCTGTGGTTTGGCTGTTAGCCAACTTATACAAAATTGATTAGTTGAAGTAGAACTTGCGTGTAAAAGTCATATGGACCTTGTGATCGTGGGGTTGGTAAATGATATACCCAGGGCTCTGGTTACCTTCTGCAGCCCTTGGCCTCCGACCTTGTGCTTGAAGTCGAGCCACAGCCATAGGTATATCCTTTTCCAACCCCACACTCACTCATGCCATATTGCTGAATCACTGCTAAATTGATCAAGACCAAGATCAATTTTGGTGGACCAAGTCTTCCATGTGATTGTATTTGGTTGGTTGTTCTGGCTTGGGGAAACGGGTCACAGAATCTCCTTTCAATGTAACTGTCCATCTGCAGAGGTTAGATTATATAGTTCTATGGCACCAGTTTGTGGCAATGGATAATGTGCCACCTACTGTAATTTGCTTGTTTGTGAACATGCGGGCTGAAGTGAACACATGCTGGACACCATTTTCAAAGATGGTGGCAGCCCACTGAGTATATTTTTGGCTGAATTAGCTAGCCTAGCATCAGCCATCAGATAAATGTGGCCTGAACACAACATGTTGTGGTCAGCTGTTATTGTTTGGGAAAAAGAGTGCTTTTCTCAAATCACCAGCAAAGATCGAGGTGCTGAAAGGTTTGCACTTATGGCTTAATACATAGAGCTCTCTCTCTATCTCTCTTTCTCTCTCTCTCTCTCGCTCTCTCTATCTCTCTCTCTCTCTCTCTCTCTCTCTGTCTCTCCTCCTCTGAAACCCTTTTAGAGGGCACCCAGACCGTTTCATCTTTAATCCTGTTGTCCACGCCAGCCTGGGTTCTGGATTGACTTCCTATCCCGATGACCTCCACTCATCCATGTCCTCTAGGATATGTGTGTTGTCCTGCTCCCTCAACATGGGGTTAAAGAGAGTAAGGGACGCAGGGGCGGGAGTTGGCCTTCACCGCCAAATCTGTCCCCCTTCCCACTCCCCTGGAGCTCTTTGCGTCAGGTGTCAATCATCCAGAAGTCCTTGCTGTTCTGTGAGTGAGGTCCAGTCCGGGAGAAGTCCTACTTCCTTTAATCAAACCTCCCCTCCTGGAGTGCTCTGACCAGGTGAGGTGAGGTGGTGATGATGACCCTCCGCCCCCACAACCTGATTGTGTTACTTGTGCTTCAGAGTCTGCGAGATTCACAGCAGACATCTGCATGTCATCATCAGTGAATCTCGTCAGCTCATCAAGGACGGCCCTTTTTCACTGACCTACATATTTCAGAGACAGACTGTGTACAACCCTGTTTCTTTTAACAGTGGACACATCTTTTAGTATGCAGAGCTTCTTATTATATGTGTGCCCATGTAATGAAGATGCTGCAGCTGATTTTGAATTAGTTTACTTTTGTTATCGTCTGTATGTATTTATTTAGAGCTTTAATAATGTATACAATAGAATACAACAATAGATAATCATAACAGGTACACAACAACACAAACAAACAAACAGCAATAAAAATAACAAACAAACAAACAAACAAGCAAACAATAATACAAATAATAACATGATAATAACTAATTTATGTTCTTTATAATGCAAAATATTACTCTTTTTATGTAACTAGTTAAAGTATAAATATAATCATTATAATAATAATTTAAATATTGTGTACTTGAGTGGGTTTATGGGTGAATGTGTGTGTATTAATGAGCCACTGGTAGAAATCCAGAATGATTCCATGCCATATATAGACTGGTATATATATGGCGTCAGGTATGACACAGTTTTCTCAACCTTTTTTAGGGCAGGGCACATGAACCTGCCATGGAGAATTATGGACCTCACAAGTGGGGATTTACGAGACTTTGTGCTGATTAACCAAAGCTTTAATCTGTTAGTTTAACATGTCCTCATCCCATAGGCTGACCTTTTTGTGCTGGCTGAATGACTCGGGATATTTGCAGAGAGGGTCAGGCAGCAATTTAGATATGTTGCACAAAAAGAACTCCTTGTTCCAATTCCAGTGTTAATATAAATGGTCAATACTGTGACCCATGTTGTATTATTGACATGCAAAGACATGAACTGTAGACATCAGGTCTGTATGCAGTGAATTTTGAGCCATGCTTATCCTTTGAGGTGGAGATTAGTATGGTGACCTTAATGGCACATACCTACCTCCCCAAGCACAAGAATGAACAGGGGAACCAATCATTCCTGGACACGTGGATCACACTACAGAACAATTTCTTTTTGAGGTTAATGTATTGTATTATAGTTATCTGTTTTACATTGAACTATCAGATTTTGCTCATTCAAGATTTGCCTCTGAACCTACTTTTAAGAATGCTCTCAAACACACTCCTCACCCACCTATGCACGCACACACACACACATGAACACACACAGACAGACATTGAGCCACGAGACTCAAAGACCTGGCCGGTGGAGCGTTAGCACTAAGTGTATGAGACAGTTTCGGGCAGGGGTGGTGTCGAGACCAGCAGATCAGGGGGTCATATCTCACATCCAGACCCCAGCTGTGAGGAGCGGAGAGGCCTGGTGGATGCACATACAGACACACACACACACACACACACAGTCCACTGTCCCCTTCCGGTCGACTGGGCTCAGGTGTTCCTGAGTGGGCACCCCATGGGCCAACAACTCCCCCTCTGTGAGGTCACACTGCTGCTCTTGATTTATTTTTATATTTACTTATTTGTTTATTTGGTTGTTTTTGTTGATGATGACACATTTTGCTCTTTGATAGTCTGGTTCTACACCTGGAGGTGTGCACCAGGGGCCAATCTAAGTGACAAATGGATTGTAAAGATGTCCTTGATTTGTGTAACTTAGGTAACATTCACAAATTTGATTAACAGATCTCATCCTTAACATTGGTGAGAGGTAAGGTGGCTAAATTACATAAGGAGAAGTTACGTGTGACCCAGTTTACTGCCAGTGATGGGGCCACCAGTTACCCTAGCTTTTAATGGTGAGTGTATCTCTGACAGAGGAGCAGATGGCAAACCTAAGCTTGATATGAGGTTGGATATCAGGTTGAAAAAGATCAGGTTGATACCTTTTTGTCACCTATTTTCTATAACAACAAATCTCCATCTTCAGCAGATTTAAACACCAAATGCTGTCAAGTGTACTAAAACTTATAAATCCTTCAGAAGAAATTCAGTTTAGTCAAGTTATTTTTATTTCGTGGAGATGTTGGCTACAGTAGAGTTTGAGTTGGGAAAGTTTGGGGAAAAAAGTTTATATAGATTCACAGACCAAAGAGTTAAAAAGAAATCATTCCTCTTTTCAAAAAAGAACATTTTTGCAGATGTTTATTCTGCACTTTACAAATTCTTTGTATAAAAACTGCAACAACTAGGTCAAGGCTCAGAATCGTATTCACATGAATAACACAGCAACATATTTAACGAAAATGGTGACTCAACCTCTAACTGAACAGAATCAAAAACAAAACAATCGACCTATAATGTTTACTGACACAATCCACTCTGATTTAGATTTAATATTGATAGAAAATGAGCCATTTTCCCAATGGGTGGCCTGTGGTGTTACGTTGCGTGGGAGGCAGAGCGCACAGCTTACGCCTCACTGGAACTGTATAAGTATGCACACCACCAGGCTTGGGCAGATGAAAGCAGGGCGCGCGGTTTGACAGTGGCTGCTGTGGCTGTAGCTACTCACACGCACAGCTGGCTCGAGCTCATACGCGCGCTAACACGCGCGTGCAGTGGTTAAAGCAGAGGTAGTGGTAGTGATTAGACTAGTGAGTGCCATCGCATGTGGCCTGAATGCGACCGCCAGTGACTGGTCTGTGATTTAAGTGTATGTTGCTGTTGAAAGAGCTCCCCATTTAGTGTTGATTTTGCTTCTTTTTTAATCGCACCTGCCATTGACTTGACTGTTCGTGTGGGTTGCTGGAGTCAGGATGAGCGGCGACTTGCACTCCGTAAGGAAAATCATTCCTTGTCCATCTCATGATACTAACTGCACCCAAATCTCTGAGACGGTGTCTGCGTGGAACGACTCCGGGGTCAGCGCGTACCGGCTGGTTGACCTGAATCCTGTGGCTACTTCGGTGAGTTTGCCGTTGTTTTCACATTAGACTGCCTTCTCGTATGACTTTTGTTTATGTTAGGCAGCGACTGTTGTTGGACAATCTTGTTGACCAAGGTCTGCTTCAGGTGTTATTGTATCGGTCTTTCCAAATGGATCGTGAAATCCTTCCTAAATGAAATCTGGAGCATACAAATATATGCCGCGCGATGAATGCATAGTCCTAAAGAAAAAAAAATAAAGTTAAGGTTAACAACATGGGGCAAAGTTCTTTTTTTGCATGGTATGCTATATTCTTATGATACAATTATCAAGAAGTATCACAGTATAACTTATTTATTTTTTTTATGAATGTTTGGGGCACTTTGATTTGAGATGAAGAGCATGACTTTCTCATCATTATTTAATCTGCGAGGGATATCCTTTGGTATAACAAACTCAAACACTTGTTACTCACAAACAGATGTAACTACCAGTTTTATTTATAGAACACCTCTACTATCACCAATTTCTCTGTGTGCAATTCATATCACTAATATATGTTTAGAATATTTCTTTAATTTATTGTTTTCATTTGTTGCTTATGCATCCTGACAGCGTATACGCAAACATTTATAAGTTAAATTAACCTTTCCTTATCAGATTGATCCACAAAACACAATAATGCCTTGCTTCTGCGCTCCATAATTTTGTGTATTTTGTCCAATTATATTATTGTAATCTAGTCAAACTATAGACGATTACTCATCAAAACTCTTATTTTGTTGTCATAGCCTATCACAGGTCTAGCATCATATTATCTGATTAGGTTAGCATGTGTTTTGAATCAGTTAGGCCTAGGCTACACAGCAATATAGGCCTGTAAAAGAAAATTATTCTTTCTCAGCTGGAGATCCTCCAGGAACCTTGATTAAATTGGGTTATTTGAGGAACCTCCTTTCATACTGAAAAATCGTTAAGGTTCTTGCAGAGACCTCTAAGAGCATCAAGGCACGTTTGAGTTCTCAGAAGAGCCCCTGGGTTCTTGGAGTAACACTGAGGTTCTTCAAGGAACTATCCTATTTTTACAGTGGATAGGCTATTTGTCAGGCAAATGAAAATCCATTTCTGGTCTATGCATTGTTCTAGGCCTACGTGGGTGGGATTTTACATGGCCAAGGCGAAAAATGTAAGGTATGTGTGTGTGTTTGTGTGTGTGTGAGAGAAAGGGGGTGGGTCTCGTGGGGTGGAGGGGTTTCAATTAAAGAGAGAAATAAATTAATACTTATCTTGACTAGATTTAATTAGTTTAGTAGCCTTACTTGCATGCCACTGCTGCTATGCATAACGCATAATGCAAATCGCATTCCCAGTAATTCAAAGACATTTAAAAGAAGGGATGTGTGCTATGGTGGGTGGTGTCAGACCCATGATTCTGCTGTTTTAGCGCTAGGATACTGTTTTAACTGTTTCTGTGTTCTATCTGTGTTACCTTGGACACAGTATAGTGATTTGTGGTTGGTTTCATTTTTATCAGGTAATTAAGACTAGCCTACCATTGGTCAAAATATTTCCACAGTTTTGGCGGTGTCTGAGGTGATCTGAAAGAAAATATCTGTCTGTGTGTGGCAGGTGACAGCGTTTCATCTAATTTGATTTCCTTTTTAATATCACGGCGAACCCATCTGATAACGCGGAGAGTTGTGTGCCATCGAAGATAAAGGCTGATTCGAGCCCGCCGTAATTGAAGGAATAATTGATTTGTGAAACTGGAAGACAGATGGCTTTTTTCTCCGTTTTAATCTATTTTATTTTATATCGCGACTTTAACTTAACTTAGAGTAGACCTAGATAAATTATTGTTGGGGTGATGGTTGGTTTGCATGTGCCACCGTAGGCCTACAAATGACATTTTGTGGCTTGACGAGCTCACACTCCGCGGTTAAATGAATGAAAGGAACAGTATTATTGTAAACAGACGCTATTTGTTTCCCCCACATGAGAAATAAGAGTCACACTCACCACCTCTGTGAGACAGAAGGGGGCACTGTACATTTGTACATTTTTATTCTAACTCATTCATTTCATAAAAATTGTATTGTAGCCACAATGTGTATTAGGCTACTTGCTCAACGTCAGGTGGCTACAATATCCTCCATTATGCAATATTTCATATACTACAGACATAACATGACATGGTCCATTCAAGTGTACCCTGAAAAACATATGGATTGAAATTCAAACAAACACTGTTGAGATACTCTCCAGACAAAGACATGACTGTGAAATCAGCAGAGACTGCAGAAAATTGCTTTCCCACCATCACCTCCGAGCAGAGGTTTCAGGTCAAGTGATATAGACCTGGGGCATCAATACCAGTAATGGGTGAATTGTGTTTACATGCAGGAGACATGTGGCGGCATTGATGCCCCATCCATCATCATTCACCTGTTGAGTGGTGAAAATGGCTGACAATAAAGCCCCTGATAGATGTGAATCCGGAAGTGAGAGAGATTAAAAGAATGAAAAAGAAGAAAAAAACATAGAATAGGTTCACCAACAAGGTTCAAACCAACATAGGTTCACCAATCATAATTAAATTAATTGACAGACCAGTTCTTGATCTATTCACTGGCAGCATTGTGTAGCAACATGTTCTTAGGGCCAGGGGTGTGCTGCCATTGAAAACCAGCAGTGGGTAAGAGTTCTAACTATTGCAGTCATAATTAGTGCAACCAGTTTTATTGTGAATGCCTGTGACTGTGTGTGTGTGTGTGTGCCTGTAAAACATGGGAGTGATGGTGAGAATACTCCAAGAAAAGAGATCAAGAGGGTGAAACTGAGTCCTTTACGGATTAGTTTACTTGATTGATTGCTCATCCTTCTAAACATTTGCTTAGTCTGTGTGTTGGTGTGTATGTATGTGTGTGTGTGTGTGTGTGTGTGTGTGTGTGGGGGTTGTTATGTTTGTTTGTTCTCCCTGTGTTTGTGTGCACAAAGATGCACCAGTGCTTGTATTGATCCTTGTTTGTGTTCACATTGCAATGAAATGCTTTTAACAATTCAGGATATCTCTTATCGACGATGGGTGATTTTCAACCACAGCCATTTGAACAATAATCCCTGGAGGATAACCAGAAATTGAAAGAGGGAAGCAAGTTTGTGCAGAGGAGTCTGTTTTCGATTAGTTTCCTGTGATACGCAGAACTCAGATCATGGGCTGGCCAAAGAACCTTTGCCATCCAACTGAGCGAAAAAAATCAGGATTTCACAGGATATGGGCAATGGGATCCTGAAACCCAGGAAAACATGCTCCCATGCAAAGACAAAGGACCACTTCCTTTAAGGATGTGAGTGGGCCAAACCCGCACTTTTTAATAAACACTTTGGCTCGTCTTAGACTCCTGAAATAGACTACTCCCTGGTTTCATTCAGCTAATCTCTTCGTGTGTGTCGTGTCACTCTGTGATGGCACGTACCGAGATCACCAGATGGCAGATGAATGTTGAAGGGATGCACATTCGACCTCATCAATAAGGCTTCTGGTCTGTCAGTCCCATGCATGTTTTCAGCTGTAGCAGAGATGGGCTCAAGGTTGCTTCTTTTGTTTCCTTGTTTTCTGCCCAGGAAGCGTTCACCAGGTATTAGTGATAATTATGTATTTCTTGGAGAGCACATGGAGAGGATTGTTTTTAAGTCTGGAATAGTTTCCAGCATGCCTGAAGCACCCCCACCCTGCCCTTTATGCACTCATAACTCATAATGGTTTACTTTACCTCTACTGGGTATTTATTGCCAAACATGATTGCAGCCTCTAAAGACCTCTGATTAGTGTATGAAGTGATCAGTAGATCATCATTAAATATTAACCATGGAGTAATGCTATATATGATATCATTCTGTAAACCTCTGTAAAACTGCACATTTATAAGCATTTTGGATTGCTTCAAACTTAATTACTTGTAAGAGTGTAATAGAGGTCCTGTGATAAGTGCCTAAAAGTTCTCATTGTTTTTTTTTTCAAGTCTTATCAAACATTCTCACACAATTTCATTTGAGTTTTTTTTTTTCTTTTCAAAAAAATCACCTCCAACCCTGAGGATAATCCAATGTTTGGAGAGAGGAAATGCTGTAAAAGTGGGCACCGAATCAGAGACATGGATGAGAAGTGGCTGGTAAATCCTGCTGGATTCGCACAGAAACCTAGGTGTTAGCAGCTCACCTGAGGACTGAAGGCTAAAGCACTTTCTTATCAGCCACAGCACGCTGACCAGAGACAGCTTGCTGTCAGGAGTAGCAGCTTTCTACACTGTGTCCAGAAGCAGAGCCCTGACTGAACTTTATATCTGGTCGATATACAGTAGGGCTACTTTTGAAAAGAAATTTAGTTGGTTAATGTATGCGATGAGTATTGATAAAAAAATAATAATAATGTAAGTGGTTATTTTACCCTGAGTGGTCAATAGTGTTTATCTCAAAAGCGATAACTCATTAACTCTTGTTGACGGAGTGGAATTGGTTCTTGGGCTGTAATACGAAGCCAAAGATTAATAAATAGAGACATTGATTGTTTCACAGACTTTAGAGTTCACCGCGCAAACCTCTGAACCAATTCTCAGAAGCAAGCACACCGAAAAGATTTGTTGTCAGAATTCATTCCACACTGGCTGTGCTTATTAACACCGATGGAAACTATCTCAGGATCCTTGAATTTCTCCTTGGGGATCAATAAAGTATCTATCTATCTATATATCTAGGATTTGGGGGTGGGGGTTGTTGGTCGGTTCTTGATTGGGAGGTGAGGGGTGGCAAAAGGGAAGGAAAACAAGGAGTTAGCATCTCAGTGTCGGTTTCTCAGGGAGCATAACCTTAACCCGCACATAATGAATGAAAACAGTTTAAAATGAGTTATGGTATTTTTGGAACCGACATCTTCATTTTGTTGTTGATGTAAAACACTTTTTAGGACAGAAAATGATCCCCTTCGGCTGTGGAGATTGCAGTTTTTGGGCTTCTGGCGGCTTTGGTGCTGGCTGAATGCTGCTCTTGGAGAGGGAGATTTCCTTGAGAGGGAACCAAGTTTCTCTCATCTCCATCTTATAGGCTATAACATAGGGGAAAAAAACCCTGAGTGATCGTGCCCTTATCATTGCTGTTATATCCTAACACTCATTTAAAGAGTTTTTCTGTCCTTAATATAATTGTGCAGTAATTCCTAAGACTGTTTCTTACTTGCTGAGTTCTACTGACATTAATCTGTTCTCGGTGATTACAGCGTACACCACAACCTTAACTGAAAATGTACACAAAACATCATGGTGGATGCTTTCACACCTAGACCATTTTTCCAAACAATTGTCATCAGCAGAGATAGATCCTTTTAATCTCATATAGCTGGCACCCTGTATTATGTTAGTCAACATGTTTACCTGTAAGAAGGTGTCAAAAAAACATGTTGTAGGGTGTATCCAACAGCTCTTAGTCCAGGTCAAGTGTGACACAGTGCTGTTTTTAGTGACTTATAAGTGCACCTTTGGATTCTATGAAGCATTACATTACTTGGTTTGTCTTGTAAGTTTTTTAAGTGATGTTGAACAGTTGGCTACATGGAAATAGACATCGATATGATCCTAGTGTAACTTTTGCCATGGTGTAGCCATTCTTATTTCAGTTTGTCAACAATATTTAAAGACTTCCTATCTTTGAAAACATCATTTAGTTAAATAATAAGAATCACTAAGAGATGTTATTGGCTTCTTTCTTTCAAGACTGACTTGACTGTACACGGGTACGCTCATGGGCGGATTATGAACTTTCAGGCCCCTGGGCCCAGATGTATTAAAGGCCCCCCACTAATTGTCGTATATGTGGGAGGGGGGGTTTGGGGGTCCTCCCCCAGAAATTTTTCAATTTTTTTTTGATGTGATTTCCTGTATTCTGGTGCATTTTGGGGATGGCCAATACTAAATTTAATCAGATTCATAGCCTTCATCCTGATTTGTTGATATTGAGACAATGATTCCATGCAAAGGCTTGGGCTCCAGGGCCCCCTGACCCCTTGGGCCCCTGGGCCTGGGCCCGGTAGGCCCGTGCAGTAATCCATCCCTGGGTACGCTGGCGAGTCACGCCGCTCCGTCTAGCTTCTTGTTTATGTTTGAATGTTCGTCTTTTTCGTCTTTTTATGTAAAAATGTGTCCTGTCGAAGTGTGCACTCTTTAAGATGAACATAATGAGCATCTGTAGGCGCTTTTATCAACGCGGTTTGTTGCTAGCCTAACACCTGTTTTGAGTCCGAGACCTCGACCACAACATCCACGTCCTCTAGTGAGGATTCTGCCTGTCACTATAACGTTATGCCTGATGACTGCACTACGAGAGATACCTTCTCGGTGTCTGGTGAGAGAAAACATCTGTGGGACCTGACTGTGAGCTTTTGAGTGTCAGTCGAGCTGAACCGTCATCCGACGTCTGGATGTCGACGTAGTGATGCTAGCTAGCTAACTAACTAGCTATCCACTAACGTCAACCATCAACAGACGTCAACGCACAAGCTGTGTCAGGATTTCACCTTGAGAAGTTGCTGCTGCAGGCCTACGTTTCGCCACTGGACTGTCCAGGAGCAACGTACGGGAATATCTTGCAAGCGACTTTTTAATCACGATGCGGAGAGAAGAGAGCCATCACACGGCCACCGCCCCCCTCATCTGCTGGCTGATCTACTCACCGGGGCCGAAAGGGGACCTGTGGACTAAACTGCTGGCGAAGCACTATCACCTGCCTGTGGACTTATTGAGTGTTTTTGTTTGTCTTTATCTTTGTCTGCATGAGCGCTGAGTCTGTTTATTTTATGTCTGGTCTTGTTCTGTAAGCCTACTGTCTTTGTAAAGACAGGCTTGCTTTACTGTCTCTGTCTATCTGTTTATTTGTGTTTGGGTGCATTCAGGGCACCTCAAGAATGACAAGGACCACCCCCATGGCTACTTTGTTTTTCCGACAGCAAGTGTTCATGCTTTGCCATCAGAATGTGTGACAAACACGGATGCCACAACAAAGGTTAAAACATACACTCACTAATCCTAAACAAACAACTGTATTTGCTTAAAATATAGTGTAAGATGCTCGTGAAAGAATGATATGCAGCTTTCAAGTGACAAAAACGGCAAATTCCCAAGTTCACATTAAAACGGTTGGACATGAAAGGCCACAAGGACTACAAACGAACTACAACGTGGCGGCAAAAGTGATGACGAAATTTAACTGGGCAACTCTGTTAGCAAAATCTAGCCCCAGTTTCCGACCTCTGACTCACACATTAAGTGACGTGAATGACGCGGAATGATGATGTTTTCACTCGGAGAAAGGTTTTTCCGAATCCCATGAACGCTAGGTAAGTCTTGGTGTGATGTCACAGGTACGCTGGCGATTACGCCGCTCTGTCTGTCACCTGTTTTGTGTCTTTTGTTATTTTGTAAATTGTTTGTTTATGTCTTCATGTCACGGGTACGCTGGTGACTACGCCGCTCCGTCCAGCATTGTTTGTCTTTATGTGTCAATGTCTTTTGTGTGGAGCGCTTTGGATTGTACTATGTACATGCGCTTTATAAATAAAAATGACCTGACTTGACTTGACTTGACTTATTGGCTTTTTTCTTTCATATGCTTTATGATATTTTAGTCAGCTTTGTGATAAGCAAAGAATCTTTGGTGATAAGTAAGCAGGAAATCCACAGACATTTAGCAAAAGTACTGTGACAACTGTATAAGAAAAAAATGCTTTTAGTAGATTGTCCAGATAATGAAAATAGCTAGCTTCGCCTCATTTTCAGCACTCCCTTGCCAGGGATTTGTGTGCTGTTCTGGGGAGTAGAAGCTAACATTTTTATCTTTATGCACTCAGGCTACGTTTATACGGTGACGATGAAAAGAGAAGACGCAGAAGTGGCGTCTCGTCTTCATTTTTTTATTTGCGTTTAGACGAGCATTCTCAGGGGGAAATCTTTGTTTATATGAAGACGCAAGAGTATGTGATATTCGATTGGATATGCATTCCAGGCCGCTGGGTGGTGGTGTGATAGAACCCCGGTCCGTCACGCGCAGACATTCTAATTTGACAGTTTAGCCAGAGAGGTAATCAAGGATCTTTGGTTTAGCCGTTTAGGCGGAGACGCAACCCGGTCAGTCTTCAAAACTCTACACTCTGGAAGGAGTCTTCAGATTTTTGCGTCTTCAAGCCCCGATGGCAGGGTCGCCGTGTAAACGAAAGGCACTTATGATAAAATATTTTGTCGTCTTCCTTCGCAATCGTTCTCGTATAAACGGCCCCTCAGACTCAGGGAAGAAAGGGCTGAGAAATCCGTTCTGTACTTACATAGTGCTCATCTCACATCCATCACCATCACCATCATCGTCACTATCATCATCATCATCATCATCATCTCGAACACCCATGGCTCACAACAATAATCAGCAAACCAAACAGTAATTTCCCCTCCCATAATAACTTGAATGACATGATGAATAAGAGCCATCCTGCTGGCTGCATTGACTCTGAGGCAGAGACTCTGAAGCTGAGGCCTCAGAGGACAGGCAGGGCATAGGCCGAGCCTCATGACTGAGCATGCAGTCGGGATGTGGCGCTGCAACGCTGGTAGTGTTGCCTTCAACGGTTCCTCCATTACAGTCCGCGCAAAGATGAGCTGGGAAGGACACCACTAATCAGTGAGGGCAAATAGCCAAACCTACCCTGTTTGGCTCAAATGCCCCGATGAGAATTAATTGGCTCAAATACTCCAGTATGAGTTAATTGGAAAAGAGCCCCTTTAGCGTTCCATTGCAAATTAGCTTTATTTTTGTCTGAAGCTGAGTACTTTTTAAATAGCATGCGCAAGGCTGACAGTCCAAGGATGCTTGTTAGTCAGGGTTATGGGAAGGTGCTCTGTGATGAAATCGACATGTCCCATGGGTAGAGGGTTGTATGTGTGTATGTGTGTGTGTGTATGTATGTGTGTGCACTCGTGTTTTGAAAATCATAATAATTGCTTGATTTCTCTGTCAAGGGCATATTTTGTAAAGATTCTGTGCTTTTTTAAAAAAGCTAAAAGTTCATACATGCAAATGAAAATGTTCCAAACTTTAATGACTTGCTTCAATCATATTTAGCTGATACCCATCAGCTGCATTAATATATCTGATAGAACTGCGTGGTTGATTGCATTATTACCTCCGTGAATAGACATATTTTTCTTTATATGTCTGCTCTTCACTGGAGATTATGGAGCTCAGAGACAAATTTGGAACATTAGCGGAATCTATCATTATCACTAGGAGTGTAGACTGGGAACAAATCATATTGATTTATTCTAACATATTCTGAGAGAGAATCTTGGACAAGTTGTGTACTGCATAAAGCAGACAGACAGAATGGTACAGAGTGGTACATGAGTTCAGATATCAAACATATTAACTTACAAAAAATATTTGGTCTAATGCACCCCAAATCTAATTGGTAAGAGCTTTGAGTGATTGGATCACACTGAATCTTTTTCAGGATTTATCACTGTTCACTTGTGATTCAATACCCAGAACATACAAAAAAAGGGTCTAAAAAGGCTTAAAGGTACTATAAGCGATGTTGGACAACGTCACTTCTGTTGACGTTCAAACAAAACAGAGAGCTAGCTCGCTACTCCCTCCCCCTCCCTCCTGTGCAATTGAAACTCTCCTAAACGCACATCTCGTTGGTTAGTGGCTGCAACACTGCGCCGGGATTAGTGTGTGCGCTTCACCTCACTGTGTGCTGAGTGTATTTCACTAATTCACGGATTGGGATAAATGCTGAGACCAAATTTCCCTCACGGGATCTAAAGAGTATATATACTTATACTTACTTATACACTGTTTGTTATGTTTCGTGGTGCAGGTTGCACTAGTTTGTTTTTGTTGCTGTTTGTTGAGCCTGGGCTGTCTACAGAGACAGCGTTTTTTTTACAGTGTGTTCAGGAGACAGGCAGCTAGCGGATAGTGAGAAGATGTTTGCTGTATGTGACAAAAAATGTTTTAGCCTAAAAAACGTGTGACATCACTTAGAGCATCTTTAAAGTAACTGGATGTAAAAAAGGGGATGAGGGAGAATGGGTAAATAAGGAGGAAAGTAGAAGAGAGAAATGCATGCTGTTTCCTCTTTGCCAACTGCTTGTGCAAATTACACAGTCCAAAATCCATAAGCTGTTTTAGCTGTAGTTTTTTCCATCAGGAAACCACCAAACTATTACTAGTATAAATGAGGCTCTGGAGAACTGAAGACAGTAACTGAATACTTCACTTTATGAATGGAATCCTGGACCATTTGAATGTCCTGAGAGAGCAAGTTTGTGGCTGGGGCAGTGGCATTTAACACCGGCATTTCTGTCAGCCCGCACACAACTCTGTACAGGGACATCATGTTGTCATAGATATATGATCATCTTGCCAGTCCATTAGGCATGGACAGTCATTTGCATCTACTTATATGATGTGTCATGCAAACATTGCCCCATTGAACCCCTTGACTTGACTCAAAAAATGACAATAGTCTGTGGGCATATTGAAGAACTAGGTGTGAGGCATGCTGAAGAGGCACAACAGTTATTAGTTAGAGGACTTGGTTTGAAATATTTGCTATAAGCCAGCCAGCAGCCAGGCCAATGGATACCCTCTGCTGAATTACTAAAGCTAACCAGGTGTGGGCTTGATTAGTACTTGGATGGGAGACCTCCTTGGAAAACTAAGGTGGTGTTGGGTAGATGGCACAACAAAACATTGTAATGTGATGGGGACACTGTGCTGTAGGAGATGCTGTCCTTTGGATGAAACATTAAACCAAGGTCCTGACTCATTGTGGTCATTAAAGATCCCATGGCACTCATCGCAAAGAGTAGTGGGTTCCAGAGGGAAGCAGTTCAGTTGGTCAATCCCTTTTCCAAGATTTTGCTAGCCTTTTAATCTCAAGACTGAAGAGGAAAGCTTAGAAAAGCCTTAGGATTATATGCATTTCTGGGGACTGCCATGATGTCAGGTTTGCCACATCATCTTCTATCATATACCTCTGATTCGAAAACTTAATGGTTAAATGACAACGCACAATTATTCATCCTAAGCCCATACCTTTAGCCATAATCAGGCAGCCGGAAATTGATTTTCCCAGATCTTATCTTCACAGTGTACTGTATGTGTGTTTTTTCTTTGACCTTGTCAAATGGACATTCTTTCCTGGAAATTGAAGGGTCTGTCCTGTCATTAGAGTGAACAATGGAGACATCTGAAGCTGTCGGAGACTTATTTGAGCCAGAGATTGTGTGCTCTGCACTCAGAGAGCAAATACAGCTACATAGCCTTAGGTGACAAGGCAGTAATGGACCATTCAATTTCTATGGAGGGCATTTTTTTTGACAGTCTTATATGCTTGCCAGACATACATATGCCTTGGAAGTCACATGTGCAAGTTTCTGTACTTTTATGTCTTCACCTCAGCAAACTCACTAAGACATAAGTTTCTTAGGTACTGTTTTAATGGTTGTGCCATTTAAGTTTCAGCGTTTTGTTTATACAACCAATGGTGACAACAATTGACCTTCGCCATTAGCCATAATGACAGGTTTTCACTCTGGCGCCATTAGCCATTGTGTTTGAAGTTGCCGTTCCTACTGCTGATTAATTAACATAATCCACATGCAGCTGATCTGGAGGCATGTGTCAGAAGAACAGAGTGTGACCGGTGGTGGTGGTGTGTCAGAACACCAGCTGTTCATGTGAATGTGCTGCTTGTTGGCATCAGTGGTGGAGGAAGTACTGAACCTCAGTACTTAAGTAAAAGTACAAATACACAGATAAATATTTACTTTAGTAAAAGTAAAAGTACCACAATGACAACCCTACTTAAGTAAAAGTAAAAAGTACCTGCTTTTAAATGTACTTTAAGTATTAAAAGTAAAAGTATTTGCATAATGATGTATTCTCTTAATATCTATATTCTAAAAGGAAAAATCAGTATGGGCTGTGGCATTTTAATTAAGCTAGTTTTAGGCTAGATAGTTTTAAGTTAATGCAATTGTGCTTACCATCTGTGGCCCAGTTTACATTCTGACCTACAATTCTAGAGACTGTAATTCTGGTTATCTACTAGGGTGATCTGCTGAGTAATATCATTCAGCAAAACACGAGAGCCTAAAGTTTAACGGGTAGACAAAGGGAAACGTCGGGTGGATCGTAATGCCAATTATGCTGATTGAACAGAAAAGTTGCTGAGAAAGGTGTCTTTATGATTAAGTTCAGTTTCACTTGCGCAGACGATAGACATTGAATGAGCTCACGTTACTACCCCCAATTGTAGGCTATGCATCTTTATTTAATCACACACAATTAAGGAATATTTCCTAATCTGGAAAATGTTACGTTTTTTCCGGCCACCGGTTCATTAATAGTCTACCATTAATTTGTGCCGCAAATGATCAGACGTACTATACATACTATACATGCACTATACATTTTACTTAAGTAAAGTACAAATACTTGGAAAATTTACTTAAGTACAGTAACGAAGTATTTGTACTTCGTTACATTCCACCACTGGTTGGCATACAGTTGTACAGCCTACCAGGTTTATCCATGTCAGTCAAAGGTCTTTGATATCAAGACAGGAATCTCTGAGAGAGGTGAATATGCCATCTGTGATGATGAGTGTGGGAGTTGCTTTGTGTGTGTGTGTGTGTGTGTCTGTGTCTGTGTTTGTGTTTGTGTTTGTGTCTGTGTGCACGTGTGTGTGTGTATGTGTGTGTGTCTCTGTGTATGTGTGTGTGTGTGTGTGTGTGTGTGTGTGTGCTCCTGGACAGATCAAAGACCAGCAGGAGCTTGAGCTGCTGTGAGACTTTGTCAGCACACTAGAGAGTTATTAGACTGCACAGAAGTACACATTGTCTACAGCTTGCCAACAGCTTTCCTGACTAGTGCTCTGACAAGCGGAGGAGGAAAGGGATGGGAAAAGATGACAGCATGAGATAAAGACAGACGTGTATGTGTGTGTGTGTGTGTGTGTGAATGAGAGAGAGAGAGAGAGAGAGAGAGAGAGAGAGCTGGCTATACAATGCTATGGGGTTTATCGACTGGGGAAGAGGTGGAGGACAGGGCATTCAGCAGGAACCTACTGACCTCTGTGATTATCAAAGAACAGGTAGCTGCTTCCACTTCCAAGTAGAGGCCCTCTCTCCTTATTCTGATTTATCACTGTGTCTAAACTCTTAATCCAGCAAGTTTATGATAGTACATACCCACAAATGTAGAGAAACATTTTGTATAAGTATAAGTAAGTATAAGTAAGTATAAGTATATATAATCTTTTGATCCCGTGAGGGAAATTTGGTCTCTGCATTTATCCCAATCCGTGAATTAGTGAAACACACTCAGCACACAGTGAGGTGAAGCACACACTAATCCCGGCGGAGTGAGCTGCCTGCAACAACAGCAGCGCTCTGGGAGCAGTGAGGGGTTAGGTGCCTTGCTCAAGGGCTCTTCAGCCGTGCCTACTGGTCGGGGTTCGAACCAGCAACCCTCTGGTTACAAGTCCAAAGCGCTAACCAGTAGGCCACGGCTGCCCCTTTTGTGCAAGATCATACAAATTTAAAACAAAAAACAAAAACAAAAAACAATGCATTTGGTTTTAAGATGCTTTTTTGGTGAAATATAGAACAGTTGAGGGAGTTTTCAGTCAGGTGAAGGAGAGGTAAATCAGATTTGTTTGATCGATTAAGTGACACCTCAGTGCTTTGAATTTCAGCAGCGGAAATTGCCCCATTATTGGAATCCAGTCGATGGCAGTGTGTTCTCACAGCATGAGTCAAACCTCAAGAGGTTTAAGAAAGGGTATTATTGACATGTATTGGCATTTGTTGCCATTATTTAGGATTGACAATTACTCAATATGAAAGCTAATGACCCTCCAAAGGAAACACATTAATTCTGTAAGACTGTCATTAACAAAGTCTGCTTAGACTGGACAATGTGCTGTGAGAAAACAACTCTGATCATGTCAGTTAGGACTTTTCTGCCAGTAAAATGCAGATAATTGGTCAGAGAAGATTTTCTTTTTCACATGGCGCTCTTGTTCTGGCTAATTTTAAAGGCAAATACATGTAAAAAAATGTAATAAAATCCTTGACCTACTTTTGTCTCCTCTCACCTTTCATACTGATCCCCAGCTTTAGCCTAAACTGGTTGTCTCAAAGTCATTAATCTGCTTTCATCAGCTTCCATCAGGTCCCTAATTAGCATTGGCTACATACATTTTTGTTTCGCCATGGAAACGGGCTGACATTTTCTCTATTCTCTCTGACATTCAGAATCATGCCATCACTGCGTCACGTAAATGCCTGTGTTTTTGATTGCAGGTTGCCATGGTAGAGGAGGCTCCTCATCCCTTCCCCACAGTGGACGTGCCAGACCATGCCCACTACACCATTGGAGCCGTCATCGGAGCCGTGGGCATCACAGGCCTCGTGGGGAACTTTCTGGTCATCTATGCCTTTAGCAGGTATTTCAGTGTATTAAGTACTGTGGAGCTGAAGTTTATAGATTAGGGCCCCTCTCGAATGATCTAACTGTAAATGAGTTGTGTGACATACTTGTGGTCATTGTTTTTTTTTTGTCAGTGGTTGTTAATTCTTTTTTCTAACGGAGCAGCATGAAGGAATTGGAAGAATGTATTAAGATTGTGTTTTTAGTAGGAGACTAATAGAGGAGTTTCTTATGGAATGTGCCATTCACACATGTGTTAATCTCTGTGTGTGTTTGCTTCTATAGGAGCAGGACACTTAGGACACCAGCAAACATGTTCATTATAAACCTGGCCATCACAGACTTCCTCATGTGCCTCACCCAGACACCCATCTTCTTCACCACCAGCATGCACAAGAGATGGATATTTGGGGAGAAAGGTACTGTAAGCCTCCAGAAAATATAGACAGAACGTAGAATAGGGATCCAAAACAGAAAATACAGTATAACAGAAACCCTCCACAAACTTGAGAAAAAGGATTCATTTCAACAAAACAAAAATATGTTGTTGCTGAAAGAAGAGTTACACAGTTTAAGTGCAAAATATAGCTGTAAATACAATTGCAAACTAAAGCATCAAGTATTACTTGAATGTGCAATGATCTGTTAAATGCACTTAGCTTTGTTTGACCCTATCTCACATTCACACACACACACACACACACACACACACACACACACACACACACAAACTAAAAACTGCATACCACTGAATACCTATGCAACCTCTGTCTACAGAGCTCATTTCAGCTTACTTCAATAAAAAGTGAAGGGAAAAGATATTCCTCTGCCAGAGAACACACAAGGCAGTGTCAGGTGTCTGCATTCAGACAAAATTGCCCATCAGGTAAGTCTTGGCTTCCCCAGACCTGTGAGCAATTACAGTAACACTGGGAAGTTAATGTGTGTAAACTCTTTGTAGCCTACCGGTAAAATGGGTCACACTTAGAGAAGAAACATGAGGGACACAAAGAGCTGTAAGTAAGGAGGATACATCTAGAGGCAGGCTACAGAGGCGCACTAGGCTGATAGAGGCTAGAAACAATATTTTCTTAAATCTTCAAAAGTCTTTACTGTAAATAGTGGACTGCCAAGCTCACATCCTATGCTGGCTCTCAGTTGTTTCTTGAGAATTACCCAGACTGCCCGTAAACTGAACACAGCAAGGTTGCGCTCTCAATAAAAGCCCATTCTTTGCCTTCTAAAAATTCCTATCTTTCAGGCTATGAAAATGGCAATGTCTTTTAATCTGCCTCCCTTGGTGGTTCACTTGATGGAAATTGAATATGTCTAGAATGTACGCTAAAAATGCTAAATGGGTGGCCATGCTAAATGGGTGGGTGTCTAACAAACAGAAAATCAACTAGATGTACCGCATAGCGGTACAAAATATGACCGCCGCTCAGTCCTGTACATCCGTTCCGCGAAAATAAATCACACTTCAATTTGACTCCATATTTTACTCCATCCCCCACTCTTGAAACTTTTGTGTATGCTTGTTTGGCATGCCTGAGTGTGTGTGTCTTGGCTGCACAGAAAGTAGCCTACTGGTGCTGAAAAGGTGAATAGATTGTAGAATAGCCAAAGAAGATGTAGCATTGTTATAAAACCTTTAAAATCTCTAAACAATCACAAGTAGGGCAGTTCATCACAGTTCATCCATTGCAACTGGATTGATGAAGGGTCACTTACACCTGTAGGCTACATTGTATTTGGGAAAAGCAAAAGGTATCAGCATAATGTTATTTATTTATTTATTTATTTATTTATTTATTTTTTGTGTATTTATAAACAAAAACATCTCTGTCAGTTCCATGCGTTTTCAACAGCTATCAAAATCAAAGGTCATTTTTGGATGGATGGATTTTTTTTGTGAATGTTTCTTCTTCTACATAAGATTTTAGTCATCTTTAGTTCATGTAATACTTTATTGTCAATGCACAAATTAAGTAACAGTAGTCTGAAACGTTATTGTTAATGCACAAATTAAGTAACAGTAGCCTAGTCTGAAACGAAATGCTGTTTTACATCTAACCAGTGGTGCAAATAACTGACATGTCCAAATGGGCCTTGATGAAATGCGTCGCTAGACTGTTCATACACATTTTAACGGGCCAAAGTTGAAGAGCTTTTGTCGTTATTGTTAAATTCTGAAATATAGGCTGATTCATGTTCCCTTGCATTGTGTAACTGAGGTCCATGGCTAGTCTGGCTTTCATCAGACCAAGCTCAATTTTTTAAGAAATCAAAAATAAATAGCGGGCAGATCAGGCTGGGTTCACCCAGCCTAGTCCATAGGCACCCGATATTGTTTAATTTTCGATTGAGATATACACGCTCTGGCTATTCTAAATGCAAAATGCATCAGGGAGTTATGACAAAGCGGTAACTAACAAACTAGATCCTAATAGAAAGCTGTTAGCTTCCCTAAGCTACAGGTAGGATTATAAGGTAGGCCTATTTACAACATAAATTGTCAATAGGCTATGCTGGCGACACAAATAAAATCTCCTTTGGAAACCAATGGCTTCGCCTTACAGTATCAAGCGGACTTAAACTGCCATATCGTGGCGAAAAATTGTAATAACATTCAAGCAGCTCCATGAGTCAAGGAAAGCCTTGAATGAAGTAGCCACTTCTAGATGGGACCCACTACACAGTAGCTTAAGGTGTGTTGCTAAAGCAGCCATAATTAAATGAAGGTGTCATTGTTTGGATACTTCACACACGCGTGCTTTTTAATTTCACAAGACTACAACTACCAAGCTGTAATCAAAGCACATCGATTCCCCTCTCACACCCTGCACGCACTTAAAACAAAATAAACAGAAGCCTCAGTCTCCCGCATGTATAGGCAAAACTGTATCAGACCGGTTATAGCGTTGGTAAATCTTCCATTGCACAGAATGATTTTTGTAGCACGTGCAATAAATGACAGTCGAAGATACAAACAGTGCTGCTATCAATTTGCTTGGTATAACCGCATTTATAGTTTTCTACAAATGCAATCAATCAAATGCCTCCATCACTCAACTAACGCTTCGCTTGGTAACATTACCTAGGTCCTTATTGATATTACAAAATTAACGTGCCTGCAGTAAAAACCAAGCATGTCCGATAAACATCCTCAGATTTATTTAGGCTTCAAGAAGAAATGGGAATTACACTTCATGTGAACATCGTCCTATCCTTATTAGATGTCAGCTGCAGTAAATTACAGTCCTTGTAGGAAGCGTCCATTGTTTTTTCCAACCCACTTTTGACTTCCAACAAAATTACATCTCACTGCAACGATGCGCCATCTAGTGGACAAACGACTACTTATCGCCAATACTGAAAATGCAGCCATGATGATGATGATGAATATTTATTTTGGCTTTCTTTTAATCCTACTGAATTTGTAATTATGTATCGGCCGTTCTAATACCGATAGTATGTGGGTGCCTGTGTGTGTGCATGTGTATATGTGTGCACCGCCATTTACAGGCCAATGAGTGTACAGTCACTAAATGTACACATAACCTAATTTTTAGACCCCCATGGATGAAATTCTACGAAAACTTGGCATACCCCCAGAGAATGCCAGGTCAATCATACACATAAAATTTGCTGCAGTTCTGAACATCTTAACTGAAGATAGGGGCAATTAAAGCAGAATAATATTGCATTTTCATTTTTTACCGGGGGGTGGGGGTGCAAATCACAAATGAGTGATTATGAGCCAGGTTGATGTGGGCCCTTGGTACCAACATACCATAAAAGATTCTTCATCCTCAGTGCCACGATTCAGGTAGTTATTTAGGAAAAACTGTTTTTTTTTTTTTTATGGGGGCCCAGCCGGTGGGGGCTGGTGGTGGTCCCAGTGCGAAATGAAATTTTTCCGTAAAAGTCTAGTGGGGCTACATACCCACCAAATTTAATGTACCCCGGTGGTTCGGTGTCCCGGGTATCAATGACCAAAAATTCAGGGAGTAGATGACGGGAAAAAATCTTGAATTATGTGCATGTGATTATGATCATGTTGCCTCAGTCGCCCGGTCATGCCGTTTAGCACTCTACAACATCACGGAAAATCAGGACTTACTTGACTCAAGATGCTACCCAACTTCTGGTTCAGGCAATAGTCATCTCACGACTCGACTACTGCAATGCCCTCCTGACAGGTCTCCCAGCCTGCGCGAGTGAAACCACTTCAGATGATCCAGAGCGGCGGGCGCCTGGTCTACAACCAACCCAAAAGGGCACATGTTACCCGCTGCTCATCCAGCTACACTGGCTACCTATGGCGGCCTGCATCAAATTCAAGTCTCTAACGGCTTGCCTACAAAGTAGTCTCGGTTCTGCTCCCACCTACTTGAATGCCCTCATACAGACTTACACTACCTCCAGACCGCTCACCCTCTGACGACGGCGTCTAGCTCTCTACCACCCGGTGCGCTCAAGCCAATCAAACTTTTCTCATCTGTTGTTCCTCGTTGGTGGAACACACTGCCAGTTCCTACAAGGGCAGGGACATCCTTTTCCACTTTCAAAAAACTCCTGAAGACCCAGCTCTTTAGAGAACATCTACTCTCATAGCAACACTTACAACAAGTCTTACTGATCCTAGCACTCACCAGCCGTTTTAAACTGACAAGTAACTGCTAAAACAGCACTCACCGGCACTTATTCTTACTGTACTCTAACGTTTTTTTTAAACTGTCCTAAAATTGTGAGAATTGTTCTAAAACTTACTGTTTACCATGTTGTTAGTCGCTTTGGTTAAAAAGCGTCAGCCAAATGTAATGTAATGTAATGTAATGTAATGTAATGTGTCGCGTGTACAAATTTATGTTTATGTGTGTGGGTGTGTGTGTGTGTGTGTATATATGCGTGCTTGTGTGTTTGCCTGCGTATGTGTGTTTGTGCATGTGCATGCATGCGTACATATGTCTACTGTGTGAGTATGTGTCATCATGCATATGATTACTGTAAATGTATGTGTGTGCGTGTGTATCTGTTTATGCACATGTGTGCACATGGAATGGGTTAACATGACCCCTGGAGGCAAACATACGAAAAAAAATTGGTCATCCTAGGCCCTACAGTTCTCAAGATATTCACAGAGAACTGTGTCTGCCCCACCCTCCTTTAGGGGGTCCAGTCCAGCGGGGGGCTACAGATCAAAGCGAAGAATAGCGGTTCCATGCTATCCATGTGGGGGTACATGCCCACCAAGTTTTGTGTACACGGTCTTTCAGTGTCCGGAATCCTTGTTGGTGTCGTCACTAAATGTACACATAAATTATTTTATTGTAAGGCCCCCCATGAACGAAAGTACACAAAACTTGGCATGCATTCGGAGGGTGTCATAATGATCCTACACTTTTAATTTCGTGCAGTTTTGACCTTGTCAGCCAGAGATATTGTGATAAAAACACCTAATTTTTGCTTTTAATTTTTTTAACTAGGTGGCGCTATACATGAAATAAGTGGTAATGGGATGGGTTGACATGCCCCTTAAGACCAACATACATAAAAAGGTGGACCTCCTAGGCCCCTACGGTTCTCGAGATATTCACAGAAAACTGTCTCCGGCCACCTACAGGCCAGTTGGTGTATAGTAACATAAATTAATTTATTGTGTGGCCCCCCATGAACGGAATTCTACAAAACTTGGCGTGCATACAGAGGGTGTCATAATGATCCTACAATTCCAATTTCATGCAGTTTTGACTATGTTAGGTCACAGATACCTTCAATTACAACACCTCATTTTTACTTTTTTGTGTTTAACTAGGTGGCGCTATACATGAAATGAGTGGTTATGGAATGGGTTGACATGGCCCTTGAGATCAACATACAAAAAAAAGGTCCTCCTAAACCCTACGGTTTTCGAGATATTCACAGAAAACTGTGTCTGCCCTACCCTCCTTTCGGGGTCCAGTCCAGCGGGGGCTACAGATCAAAACGAAAAACGATGGTTCCATGCTATCCATGTGGGGTTACATGCCCACCAAGTTTCGGTATCCCGTCTTTCAGTGTCCCCGGAATCATTGACGGAAATTTGGGCATCGAAAAAAAAAAAAAAAAAATCTGACTAAACCTATATGACGCCCGCTGGTCATGATAAATAAAGATGTAACTTTGTGTGTGTGTGTATCTGTGTGTGTGTGTGTGAGAGAGAGAGTGCCAGACACCAAACAGGGCCGAGGACCACAAAAGCGTCCACGCTCAAAAAAGTTTATTTAAGGGGTTGGGGGTTAAGGGGGGTTTCAGGGGTTCGGGGGGTTTAGGAGTTCCAAGAGTCTGCGTGTCGTGTTCCCCAGTAGCCGAACAGCGATGGCAGGAGCTGGATGATCCGGGGAGTCCTGGAAACACACACACACACAACAATTGAAACGAAGCAGCTGTACAGTCAAGGACTAGGGCGGTATTCAGAGAAGAGGGACGGAAGGCAGGTCAAGATTACGGGGCTGGAGAACACAGAAGTAATGAGCGGGTCCGGGATCACAGGCAAAGAGTCAGAGGCGTTTTCCAAAACAGGCAGGTAACTGGTGCTGGTTGCAGACGATCTGACAAGTGTGGACTGAAAAGCAAGGCTTTATATACAGGGCATGACGAGTGGTGAATGCAGTGCAGCTGGTAGGTAAACGAGGGTGAGGCAGAGCAGAGCAGGAACAGGTGGAGGTCATCAGACTTCAATCAGCGCGTGTTACCAGGCAGAGAGAGAGCTCATGACAGAGAGAGAGAGAGAGAAAGAGAAAGAAAAAAAAAAGAAAAGAGAAAGAGAGACCGTGTGTGTGCTTGCATGTGTGCGTTTTAAATGTCAGTTGCTTATCTCAGTAAAAATCTTAATTGCATTCATCACATCTGGTAGCAATGTGAGTGGTGATGAAGAGCAGAGGTTGGCTCAGAATATTAAATACCCTACATGAGCCAAAAAAGAATTCCCCAGACCACACTAGGCGCCTCAATTCATGTTAATTTCCTGTGTTGCAGTTCCGTCTGATTTAACAAATCTGATTTACCTCTCCTTCACCTGACTGAATAATCCAGCAATTAGGTCACCTAATTTCACCCATCAGAAAACTGACAAGAATCTGCTTACCATGTACACTTCCTGCTTATCATACTTCCCACATTACACACAAACACACACACACACACACACACACACATACACACTTACACAAAAAATAAATGCAAGAAAGCGGTCAACGATTGTCTATTTATAAAGGCTTACAAGCTAAGCCATGTGTGCCAATCCAACTATCTCCCTCCATCCATTAAATTCCAGTCACCGTCAGCCGGTTGTTCCCACTTTGTGTATGCTCTGGACGTGAAACCGCAATTAAGCTGATGAGCAGAGCAGCGGCCAGTAAAAGCAGGCTGAGTGTCACTCATATCATTTGATGTTCCTCTGGATGTGTGCAGGCCTGGAATCAGAGCAGACAGAGGTCTAGATGTATCTGTAAGTTGCTTTAGATAAAAGCATCAGCTAAAAGCATAAATAAAATAAATAAATAAATGCTTAAGTAGCTATTATAAAGTCCATGGATATTGGGAATATGCACTCCTGTGCATTTCTTCCCAGTGTTACTGAAGTAGCCATAATAAACTGCAATGACATTATGTTAGATGCTTATGTAAAGACATTATGTTCAGGACCAGCAGACCAGAACTAAAGAAGTGGCCAGTTGCCTCATTGGATTTGTCTTAGAGGCACACATATAATATACCTACATGTGTGAGATGAAGGTTGTCACGCGGCATGCTCAGCACTAAAAGGTCTTCGTCTTAACTGTTGTATTTGTTTGGTGCTCTCCTTGAGTTTAATTAAACTAGATATTTTTCCTTACTGCTAAGTGTCCCCAATCATCCGATGTATATCACCCACATCAACCACATTCAATGCACCAAGCGAGTACAAAATGTCTATGTGTTTTTGTACATGCCTATTAATGAGCACACCTGTAATCATTCCGTTTGAATCACACAATCATGGATGAACACTTTGTTCCAACACTCACAAAAAGGTCATACATGATGAATTGGAGCCTAAAATAAACTCCACAGTTTTACACCTCAACAACCGTCACATGTCAGCAGTGGCATTTGGCAACAGGGATGTATTACTGTATCTATGCCAATCATGGCAATCCGGATGCACCATCACTCAGTCAGCCTCTGATTTGACATTGAAATCCTATTTGTCACCGGCCTACATCTTATACAATGTCTCCATTATGAATGTGTTATCAATTTGTCATTAAGTCTGTGTGTTTCTTGTCTTTTGTTTTGTGTTTTCCCCTTTGGAGATAAATGAAGTGCTATATCTGCTTGTTTGTCTGTCTGTCTGTCTGTCTGTTTATTTAACTGTCTAACTGTTTATTTATATGTCTTCTTGCTCCTCTGCTTGTGACTTGCCCCCTCAGGTTGTGAAATGTATGCGTTCTGCGGTGCTCTGTTTGGCATATGCTCCATGATCACGCTTATGGTCATCGCGGTGGACCGCTACTTTGTGATCACGCGGCCGCTGGCCTCCATCGGGGTCCTGTCCTGCAAGCGGGCCCTGCTGGTCCTGCTGGCCGCCTGGGTGTACTCGCTGGGCTGGAGCCTGCCCCCATTCTTTGGATGGAGTGAGTTCTTATGGGGGGGAAAGTTTGGAGTTGTTTTGTTTTAAATTCAAATAATTGGCTTAGTTTCAAGCGTAAACACATGAATGACCTTGCCTGTAATAGTGTGCATGTCTTTTTAAATATGTTTTTGACTTTGTCGGTATCCAAATGAACTTGTTATAACATGTCTATTGACTCTTGTGGTGTGTAATAGTCCATTGACTCCTGTGATGGCTAATAATGTTTTAACGGCATACTCTGTGTGCTTGTTTGTATTTGTGAACTCTGAAAATATGACTGGGTGAATCTTTATTTTGGCTGTTGTAGTGCATACTGTGTTTTTTGAGGAGGATCGGGGGTTGGGGGGAAGAATGTGGCTCAGTAGAGCTCCTCGGCTTCCCTTCAGCGGGCTTTCTTTGTCCCTGGTGCTGCCACATGTCAGTCCAGACGTGCCGCCGAGTCCCTTGTCCTCCAGTGTGAAGGGCGTCTGTCTCTGCCAGCGCCTCCCTGGGCCTGTTTGCTCCGTCTCAGCTGATTAGCATGCAGTCTCCTCTAAGCGTGCAGCCTCCTCCATCAGAGGCACTGGCACGCCAGGCGGGCACGTACTGTAAAAGGCCAACTGAAGATGTTACGCAACCAGAGAGACAGCTTGTCTCAACACACATCTTTTGATGAACCTCGATTTCAAACTTGTCTCTCTGCTCAGATCCTACATCAATGCTGTTTTGGGGTTTGAGTAGTTTATGTAATATGGTTTAGTTCCAAGCCATTTATTATTGTCATCCCATTCTTAAGATTCTGTGACACTTGGGATATTTATGCAGGCATGAGAGAGATAATGATGGAATTTGACCCCCCCCCCCCCACCACCACCCCTCTCCATCGTGACCCCCAGCTCCCCTCTTCATCTGGTTTGTTTTTTTTCTCTCTGTCAGGTGCGTACGTTCCCGAGGGCCTCTTGACCTCGTGCACCTGGGACTACATGACCTTCACCCCCTCGGTGCGGGCATACACCATGCTGCTGTTCTGCTTTGTCTTCTTCATCCCCCTCATCGTCATCATCTACTGCTACGTTTTCATCTTCCGAGCCATCCGCAACACCAACAAGTCAGTCCCCAGCCAAGGCTCTAACTATGCATAAATGGATTTTAATTGCGCCAGTTTTATTATGACTATAATCACAAGCAGTGTAACTGAGTAATTTAATTACAGTGATTATAATTCTATTGTGTGTACTGCATGTGTTTGTGTGTGTGCTTGTGCGTATGCGTGTGTCTGTGTCTGTGTATTATAGTGCTGTAAGCAAAATCAGTGGGAACAACAACAGGGACTCCATAAAGAGATTCAACCGGCTGAGGAATGAGTGGAAGATGGCCAAGATTGCCCTCATTGCCATCCTGCTGTACGTCATCTCCTGGTCTCCCTACTCAGCCGTTGCCCTCACTGCCTTTGCTGGGTGAGCGTTGCCCATACATACATACATACATACATGAAATTGCTGCTTTTGAACTGTCAACAACTAGTTACCTTATCCACAACTTCGACCTATCAGCAAAAGAATAATACATATATTCAAATCATGCACAAAGTTAAGATTTTCCTGTTCTGTTTTCCTTACTCTTTCTCTCTCTCTCTCTCTCTCTCTCTCTCCTCTTCTCTATCACTCTTTCAATCACTGTTCCACATTCTGTTTGTGTGTATTTCACACTGTCTGCCCCTATGCATTTTTGTGTGTTTCTCACACTGTCTCTATTTCTGTATTCCTCCCATCTCCACCTCTACTTCTCTCCCTCTCTCTCTCTCCCCCCCCTCTCTCCTCTCTCTCTCCCTCTCTCTCTCTCTCCCTCTCTCTCTCTCTCCTCCTCTCTCTCCCTCTCTCTCTCTCCCTCCCCCCTCTCTCCTCTCTCTCTCCCTCTCTCTCTCTCTCTCTCTCTCTCCCTCTCTCTCTCCCCCCTCTCTCTCCCCCTCTCTCCCTCTCTCTCTCTCTCTCCTCTCTCTCCCCCCCCTCTCTCCCTCTCTCTCTCTCTCTCCCCCTCTCTCTCTCTCTCATTCTCTTTTCCTTTCTCTCTCTTTCGTTCCTCCCTCACACAGGTATGCTGATATGCTGACTCCTTATATGAACTCTGTGCCTGCTGTGATTGCCAAGGCTTCTGCCATCCACAACCCTATAATCTATGCGATTACACACCCAAAGTACAGGTACACACAGAACGCCCTCTTACTCTCATGGCACACACACACACACACACACACACACACACACACACACACACACTGAGAGAGATTAGAAGAAAGAAAAAGACAGAGATATTGCACATTCAGGGCCCTATTTTGACGATCTAAAACGTGTGGTCTGAAGAGTATGGTTTAAGTACACTTAGGGCGTGTCCAGTTGTGTCGCACCTGGTGCTGTGATGCATTAGGCCTAAGATACGGCTCTCAGAAATCAACTCCCACCGCACACTGACTGCCTATTGTCCTGCTGTGTCCCTGACCTGATTGTGTAAGGTAGACACCTGAAGCATAATATGCTGTTAATTCTGTTAATTGTGTTAATGTGTGTGACCCAGTGACCCATCTAACAGCAGGTTAACTGATCAAATTCATCACACAGTGGGTACAGCGGTCACATCAGCCCCACGATTCTCTGAGTAAATCGCTTCTACATTTTCAATTAACCTGAATGCTAATGGCATTCAGGTTAATTAATGTGCAGTGAAGTCACAGCGTGAATCGTCGCATGACGTGATCTTCACAGGGTAGATGACGTGGTCTTCAGGGCAGCCGTGGCCTACTGGTTAGCAGGAAAGTCCTAACTGACATGATCAGAGTTGTTTTCTCACAGCACATTGTCCAGTCTAAGCAGACTTTGTTGATGACAGTCTTACAGAATTGATGTGTTTCCTTTGGAGGGTCATTAGCTTTCACTTTGAGTAATTGTCAATCTTAAATAATGGTAACAAATGCTAATACATGTCAATAATACCCTTTCTTAAACCTCTTGAGGTTTGACTCATGCTGTGAGCACACACTGCCATCGACTGGATTCCAATAATGGGGCAATAATTTGGGCTCACTGCTCCCCGAGCGCCGCTGCTGTTGCAGGCAGCATGTCAAGCACAACCTCTGGAAATGTAGAAAACTGTGCCACTGACCAAAGCAGTAACACTAACAATGTGTTTATTTTCTGCCTTTTGTTTTTCATTTCTGAACCCAGTTGCATTCATTTATAGTGACTTAAAGCTATGGCAATTGTGTAAATAATGTTATACATTCAGATCATTTATTGTTTATTCTGTCTCACATTTTACAGTGTTCTGTTCAGCTTCTATTGCAATGTACCTACATGCATAATTGGCACTATATGTATAGTGAACAACAACATACATCTTTACTTTTTCTGGATTTTTGTTTGTCAATGAATGAGCCAGTAGTCACTAGTAGTCATCATTATCAATCTAGACTAATTCCTTTGCCTTCATTCAGTAATCAATAGCCTGAGAGTAAAGCATGATATATCCCATGCAATCTCTGTACCATGGGTTTTGTCCATGATTGGGACAGAACCCATATCCATATCCATATCAGACTGTTCCAGAAGAAGGTTCATTCTCTAGAAAACACAGATCAGACTTCTGGAAAACGCACTGCCACAACTGTATAAAGTAACAGTATATAGTTCTCTGCTTAACTGTTGACAAGGTAAATGTATGCTTCTAACACCTGTCACTGACTCCCAACATGGTGGTCATTTGTAATTCAAGTGTGTGGATAATCATTCTAGAGTGTGCATGACTCCCAAATTTAACAAATGACATTTATCAGTCATTGTTATTCACAATATGTGCTTGTAAGATTGAGTTTGTAAATCAGGATTTTTGTTTTGGAGAACCCTTCCATTTGCAATTTAGGAGCAATTTTATTCAAGAATGTGGCCCACTGTGTGTGAATCAAACTTTTGAAAGCAATTCATCCATGAAGTAGCCAATTTTGATGACATACTGTATTTACTGATCATCTTTGACCGTTTTCTGTTATTATGCATTGTGCAAGGAGAGACCTACTTTCTGTGGTGTCAACCTGGAATGTGTTTTGCGTTTCCACCCCTGGGAAAGGCTTCCCTCTCGCCCCAGTCAGACTTGCCCCTGGTGGGGGAGTTGCGGCCTAGTCCTTTCATCTCACCTTTAAGCGTTTGTCCTGGAGAAGAAAAATAGAGCAAAAAGCCCCTAACGGAGCCGTGTCAACCTCAGAGCCTGGATAACGTTAAAAGTCATCTTCTCATATGTGTGTGTGTGTAGGTTTGTGTGTGTTTGTGTGTGTGTGTGTGTGTGTGTGTGTGTGTGTGTGTGTGTGTGTGTGTGTGTGTGTGGTGTGTGTGTGTGTGTGTGTGTGTGTGTGTGTGTGTGTGTGTGTGTGTGTGTGTGTGTGTGTGTGTGTGTGTGTGTGTGTATGTGGTTAAAATGCCTCCTAAAGGGGTCAACCAGTTCAGAAGATTCTGCTTAGGCCAAGCAGTCACCTGATACCATGAGGTTCTGTTTGGCTGGTGCTAGGAATTCAAATATCTCCTTATGATAAATGCATGTTATAGCATAACATCACACATAAGGGGAGATGACTTATAGGGCTCATCTATGGCCCTGTCATTACAAGCCTGTGGCATTGGGGTTGGCTTAGTAGAGACTAAGTCTTTATTGGCAAGTCCCTCCACTTGGCAATCATCTTGGCAATGCCCCTGGGCAGCTATTTCAGGCAAAAAAGCAGGCTCCTATCTAAATTAATAGGGGATAGTTCCATAATTCCAACTAGATAGAATAGATTAGATTGGTCAGAATAGAATAGATTGGTCAAACAGACATTAAAAGCACATCATGTGAATCTCCATTTACTGTAAATCTGACATAAAATGTGTCAACATTTCTTCCTCAATCACTCAGAAAAGGCTCACTGCACATGCTGCACCAAATGTCACATTGCACTTATAATGTCTCTGGTGGGTTTGGAGTGTGGCCATTTGTGTGTGGATGTGAGTGCATTTGTTACTGAGTACATGTTTCTGTCACATGTCTGACAAGTGTGTGGTATTTGCACAATGTATTCATCTTTACATCTTTTAGCATTCAGGTTAATTGAAAATGTAGAAGCGATTTACTCAGAGAATCGTGGGGCTGATGTGACCGCTGTACCCACTGTGTGATGAATTTGATCAGTTAACCTGCTGTTAGATGGGTCACTGGGTCACACACATTAACACAATTAACAGAATTAACAGCATATTATGCTTCAGGTGTCTACCTTACACAATCAGGTCAGGGACACAGCAGAACAATAGGCAGTCAGTGTGCGGTGGGAGTTGATTTCTGAGAGCCGTATCTTAGGCCTAATGCATCACAGCACCAGGTGCGACACAACTGGACACGCCCTAAGTGTACTTAAACCATACTCTTCAGACCACATGTTTTAGATCGTCAAAATAGGGCCCTGAATGTGCAATATCTCTGTCTTTTTCTTTCTTCTAATCTCTCTCTGTGTGTGTGTGTGTGTGTGTGTGTGTGTGCGTGCGCGCGCGCGCGCATCGCAGGTCTGCCCTGGCGAAGTACATCCCGTGCCTGGGCACGCTTCTGTGTGTGCCGCCGCGTGAGTTGCGCTCCATCCAGAGCAGCTTCGCCTCCACCCGCCGCTCCACCGTCACCAGCCAGTCGTCCGACATCAGTGCGCACTTCCGCCGGCCCAGCTCTGGAAAGCCCCGTCTGTCCTCCGCTTCCGACAGCGAATCGGTGAGTCCTGCTGCCGTGCGTGCGGCCTCTGCGTTGGTCTGTGTGAGGGCTGCGCATTGTCTGTGGCTGTCCTTGAGTGCAGTGAATGACCGCCCTTTTGTCCCCATGGCTTTTATTTATTATTTGACTGTGTATGTTCTATGACATGGCAAGTTATTTTTATCTTTATAACTTATGAATGTATGTGTGGGTGGGTGGGTGATGTATGATGTGTGTGTGCTTGAGTTTAGGTTTGTTTTCACATTTGTGTACGTGTTTGTGTGTGTGTGTGATATGTATGCATGATTGTGTTACAGTAATTATTTTTATTTATGTATTTATTTATATTTCCATATTGGTTTATCTGTGTATGCCCGCGTGCATGTGTGTCTATGTGTGTGTTCGCATGTGTGTGATACGTGATGTGTCGGTGTGCATGTGTGTGTGTGTGTGTGTGTGTGTGTGTGTGTGTGTGTGTGTGTGTCCTTCATCCTCTTCCTCAGGGCTGGACAGACACAGAGGCTGACCTCTCAAGCATGGGCTCGCGGCCTGTCAGCCGGCAGGTGTCCTGTGATATCAGTAAGGACACGGCGGAGCTCCCTGACTTCAAGCCCGGCAGCTCCTCCAGCTTCAAGTCCAAGCTCAAGAACCACGACTCGGGCATCTTTGAGAAGGTGAGTCCTCCAGCTGGCACCGCCGCCCGGGTGTGGAAAGGTCACAGCTAAATGTTAATGAACAAATGAACATCAGCCTTTATTAGAAAAAAAAGAAATTGCTGCAGGCGCAGAGTGCGGAAGTAGTTCAGGCGTTAAGGTTGAAGTTTTCAGTGCATGCTCAGATGTAAGCATCCTGCCATGACGCTGGAGATAAGAAGCATTTTTTCCCCATGAAGAGTAATGTCCTCGCTAATTCTTTATGCAGTGTTTATAGTTTGCACATGAATGTGTATGTACTGTATATGGTAGATAGAGAGAGAGAGAGAGAGAGAGAGAGAGAGAGGCAGAGAGAGAGAGAGGGAGAGAGAAAGAACGAGAGACTCATTCTAAAGAACGTAGGTACTGGGAAATGCTTGAGAAGTTGCTGTTTGTGGGTGTAGACACAGTTGTGGCTGTAGGGGGTTGTTGGCTGTCAGTGAAGAGTCTAGCACAGCTACTTCTGTTCCAAGGTTTGAGAGTGTTTTATGGTAAGTAGTTAGTTTGGAAGTCTTCCTAAAATAGTGGCATTACATTACTGCTGAGTGAGGCATTAGAGGCAGACGACTGTCAGTGTGTGTGTGTGTGTGTGTGAGGCGCTAGAGGCAGACAACTGTCAGTGTGTGTGTGTGTGTGTGAGGCGCTAGAGGCAGACGACTGTCAGTGTGTGTGTGTGTGTGTGTGTGAGGCGCTAGAGGCAGACAACTGTCAGTGTGTGTGTGTGTGTGTGAGGCGCTAGAGGCAGACGACTGTCAGTGTGTGTGTGTGTGTGTGTGTGTGTGTGTGTTTGTGTGTGTGTGTAAAGCTAAGGCAGCATCTGGACTCCAGCTGTGTTTCACACTCGCTGGTTGAAAAAAAGAGCACTCTCACACACACACAGAAAGCGAGAGAGGGGAGAGATGAACATGTTTTAAAGCATTTTTAGAACAGGGGAGGCAAGTAAATAAAGCATGTTCATCAGAAAGGACTCTGTCCTAATCTCGCATGAATCCGTTAAGTGTCCTTTGGTCCAAAACATGCACTCACTAATGGGTCAGAGCCAGGTGAAGGATGTTCTGTCGATGCTTTATGTTTGACAATGTGGAACCACTGAGTTTGACCACTGCTGCCTCAGTCATGTTAGGCAGCAAGGACTCCCGTGACCCCTGGTTGATCTTGGCTCACCTAAAATGCGTGAAACTATGTAATGTGTGTATTCCTGAGTGAGTGGCCTGTTTCTATTGCCGCTGTTTCACAGTTCAAAGTGTCCCAAGGAATGTAGACTAGAAAATGACCCCCTTCTGTAACCACTATGGGGCTAGCAGTTGAGCATGGCTTTAATGGGCATTCATACAGACAGCAGGAGGTGTCAGGCATGTTGTTCTGTGTTGTGTTGTGTTGAACAATCATCAGCACAGTCATGCACCAAACTCACACTCGCAACCTCGGAGGGTGTGCTAGCAAGGAGATCCATCGTGGCAACCATGTCATAAGCACATGGGTCGTTGACAAATAAGGCTTTTAAAAATGGACAGAATGCATTTTTTTATTTGGAAGGCTGTGTTTAAACAAGTCTTAACTGCTGTGCAACATTTTCAGGGGTTTTGATACATTTTTAGTCTGTATTTGCAATTTCACCAATAAAAAATGTCAGGTGGCACAAGCAAATTCTTTCTGTTTTTTTTTAAGTGTTTTCTAAATTTCTAAGTATACCTGAATGTCAACAGTGTAATAAAATTATTATTTTGTAGTTGACCTTGGTATTAAAAGTAACTTATGAATACTTTATTGTGTACTTTTCTTTATTCACATTTTAATACTTTATTAAAATGTGAATAAATACTCTACACATTTAAAAATATATTGTTTAATAGAATAATTAGGTACAACACATTTTTCAACCATTTGTTGACTTTAATCTACTATGTCTTGGTTTAAATTAGTATTTAACCTGGTTGCACCATCTGACGATGCGTAATGTCACGTCATTGACCCACATATCTTAAAGTCTTTAGGAGTTCACTCACTGCACAGTACTACCAACTTGCTACCATTCCACAGCCTCTAACCATTCTCCCTTTAGTGAGAATCACCTATTAAGTTCTTCGCCATCTTGGCTTGGCATCAGGTGCTTAGCCATTTCCGGAAGTCATTCATAGTTCATTTTTCAAGTGTCTCTGATGTTGGTGCTCAGCCAGAGCTTGTGACCTCACATCAGAGCCTTTAAAGAATTTCATTTGCTGTGTGACAGTTAATAAAGTCCCATAATTACATTCCCAATAACACAGGAATGGGAACATTTACTTTCATGAGAAACTACCCTTGTAATCAGATTCCAATGACAGAAAGTGGCCTTTAAGACTTGTTGAGGAGTAATAATTGAAAAAGGCAAGTGAAATTAAATTGGGTTTCTTTAGCAATTCCAATGAGGGCTGAGGGGATGAGGTGAGAGGAAAGTTAGCAGCCAGAGATCATGGGAAAGCTCAGGTTACTTGGCAAAGAACGCTATCAGCTTATTTCTAATTATTGAGCTCAGTTCTTGCCCCATTTATCTCAGTCCAACAGCTTGACACTGCTTCTAGAAAGTCAACCTTGAAGTGGAGGTCTAAATGACATCTTCTGATGTCCCCAAATGACTCTGAACAATACAATATACAGTATTTCGCAATAGAGTGCTAATTTTAAATGCCGAATATACCGCTCCCTAGACATGGAGTGCTGTCACGAGTTTACCTCAAGAATAGTCATGTTTTCTCATGTTCACACTTACCTCCTTTTCCCCAAAGACCTCCTCTGACATGGATGACGTCTCTGTTGCTGGAGCGGGTCACCCTGACCGGTCCTTGCCTCCAGGGGTAAGTCCTAGCACCCTGCCACCTCCTTGTGTGTGCAGATCAGTGTCCAGTTGTGTCTGCTGACGCGTGTGATTGAGGCAGGATCTCATGTGTTGCCACTTGGAGGGCATGACATTGTTTCAGCCGGTCATCACAGTCCATATCTTATCAAGAGGTCACAGAGCTACTACCGTAGACCACTGGAGAAATACACAAGTGAAAAGCATCTTTTCTCAGAGCCTGTTATTGTGCCTTTGACAGGGCTTCCTAAATGCCTCTAACAAGTAGTCCAGAACAACCAAATACTGTAAATGTTCTGCCATTTTCCTGTGGTTTGCAAACAAGTCACAGGGTGTTCCTTGTATTCATGGAAGCTTCGCTGTTTGTGGAGTGTTACACACTGTTTCTGTTTAATTCTATTCAGTCTATTATTTTGGATTTTTTTGGGGCTATTTGATTTTTCTTTACTCTGATCTGTTAATTCTAGGGCTGTCAATCGATTAAAAAAAATAATCTAATTAATTACATACTCTGTGATTAATTAATCTAAATTAATCGCATACATAATTTTTGCTGTGAAAGTATTTTAAATATTTAAATTCAAATGAATCATTGAATAATCAGCATTAGTGACATTAAAGTTCAAAAACTCTTATTATTATTTTCACTGTTCAAATAACGGCCATAATAATCTATGATATGACCTAATATGATGAGGAAATAAATTCAAAACTGCTTCGGGAAGAAGTTTTTTCTTCACATACAAGGCATTTCAGGCCACAGATATAACCTAGGGGACACAATGAAAATAAATTAACACTCCCCTCAATGTCAACACTTATTCCTTTGCATTGATGTGCAACTATAGAGTTGATGAACTCCGGTGATATGCAAATTCCTTGCTGCAGACATTGCAAAGAGTAAATGTTCCAATCAATGATCCAGGCAGCACGTTTTCTTCTCTCTCCTTCATTTTACAGTCTAATTTTTACTGACTAGAACGGCTCGGGTCAAAGGTCATAAGGAATCGATTAATCTGCACTCATTTTTTTAATCAGTTATTTTTTCTCAAATTAATTAATCGAAATGAATCAGTTTTTTTGACAGCCCTAGTTAATTCAATGTAATGTAATTTAATGTTAATATATTGTTTACTGATGTCATTGTTAGTCGCTTTGGACTAAAGTGTCCATAAACCATAAACATAAACATCCAGATGAAGTGTTGTAATTAAATCTTGGGCACCACCTGGAAGAGTGGTTCTTATATCCACAGCCTATGTAGGTTGGGTGCACCAGAGCTGCACAGCGTATGGAAACGGGATATTCTTCTCTTGAGGAAAATGTGACTTGTATTATGGGCTTGCATTCCAGCCTAATCTCCATGGGTTACTGAACATATATAAATAATAACTTGAAGAGCTACAGATGTTATAGTGACACTAATATTGCACTAGTTTAGCTGGAGATGAGATGTAATACTGGGCTTTTCCAGCCAGGTGTTGACTAATGAATGTTCCATTTTGTGGCAGGGTGGAGAATCGACAGATGGTGTGGTTTCCAGAGGAGGGATTGGCCGGATCCCTAGCATCGTCATCACCTCAGAGTCCAATCCTTTCCTGTCCTCCCTGAGGTTCAATTACCGTAGCAATGGATCCCGTCTGGCCAATGGCAGCGTGGCAAAAGGGTCTGCCACCTCTGACCTGGCAGGAAGTGCGCCGAAGGCATCTGCCCTTCCCTCTGCTTCTGACTCCACTCCTCTGTGCTGAATCACCCGCTGGTCTGTTTCGTTTGTTTTGTTCGGTTTGTTTCAGTTCGCTTATTTCTCAGTTTTGTTCTTCTGAATAAGATCCTTCTGAAGCGTAGCTCCAAGATGAGTCTGGCTGCTTCTGTCCCTTCTGATAATGTCCTCTTCACCTTTCCCTCAGCCACTGCACACATTTAAAAATAACTCCATGGCCACCAAGTCTCTGAGGTTATCACAAAAACTGCCCACATTATGAATTTATAAGCTCCCATGACATTTATTGCTGCAAAATGCAATCTGCTGCCAATGTGCTTCTGTTGATAGTGACATCATGCATCCAGTCAGGTGGTTGGTTGATATTTAAACAACCTGCAGCCTACATCTTGGACAGCCAAGAGGAACATTGCAGGAATGTGTAATTGAATGTCTGACTTACATCAGTGATTGCCGAAGTCAGACAGTTATCCCAGAGGAAGTCATTAAAAGTTGTAGTATTACAGTAAGATTTCTTAGTCAACATCATGCTTCTACACTCACAATTATGCAACTTTGAAGAAAAGGTGAACAATTGTATTAATCTTACTTTGCATTCTATGCAGGGCTTGATGACTTTTAACAAAATTGAATACAATGCATGAAATAGAGAAGCTGTACGAAAAGAATAGGCTTGCATCCTAATGCCGTCTTTTCAATCTTGCTTATAGAATTACATTATTGGCATACATTTTTTATTATTATCATCATCATCATCATTATTATTGTGGAAATGACCAAGATGATAAATATAGTAAAATAAGAAAACACCAAACCATGTACTAAACACTAGGGGGAGCTACCAAGTTTTCAACAGTGTTTCTCCCTAAACTGGCCCCATCAATGCATACTAACCTATTGGCCCAATGACATCAACTGGCTTGGCTGGTGATTGCCTACTGTAGACACCTGTTTTGAGGGTGGCCAGTCTTGTATGTGAGTGTGCTGGTGGGGGGTCTGAAACTCAACCCTAGTGTGTGGGACAGACTTTTTCCTCGACTCAGTCACTGGAGCTCAATATGTGACTGAATCATTAACGCGGTATATCGTCACTATAGCATGGTCTCGTACATTGATCAATTCCCTATGTCTCCTCGGTGGAGGAATGTAGTGGCTGGCCTTCTCTTTAGTCTATGTATATCCTTCTGCCTTTCCATCAGTTTGCTGCCCAGCATTGCTGCTAATCAATCGTATTAGCACAGGCTGACAGTTGCACTCTTACTCGGTTGTTTTGAAATCTACCCTGTGTGCTGTTGACATTTCCTTTTTGTTTCATTTTAATCAAGGAAGGTCAGGTGTAGGTGTATTGTAGATATTGATTTTTAATACATTAAATTGAATTAGTTCCCTTGTTTGTTTTCTCGTGGATTGTACAAATATGATCTGGAGTCTAAATCAGTGGAACAAGTTAGTTAATGTAAATCCAACATAAATGAAGCGCTTGGACATGGCAAGGTATTTAGTATGTAGCATTATAAGAACAAACACTAAGCAGACAATGATATACTCTCAGGAAAACAATTCATGGGTTTCATCAGGTCCCTTTCCACAGGTGTATTAATCAAGCACCATACAGTCTGCATTGATAATTAAGGTGCTTGATTTTATACACCTGTGGAAAGGGACCTGATGAAACCCATGAATACGGCCCACTGTCCACAATATCTCTCCCCTTTAGAGTGATTGAGCCTGATTATGTATTGTGGGTAGAATGTAAGTGAAGTGTTTGTAACAAGATGGAACCACTTCCAACAGTGATTTTTACTTCAGGATCTGCGGGCAATATCTCAGTCTCCTGAGTGCAAATTCATTACCTACGTCTCTCTCCATAAGAGTCATCATCAGCAGGGGGCAGCACCTTTAGATAATCATTATTCTTATCAGGCATTTCTTTTCTTAACATGACCTGAGACGAGACGAGAGCCACCTTGTCAAAGAAAGTCTTTAAAATTTCACACTAGTGGGAGACACAAAGGTCATATGTCCAAAGGTGGACCAGAACTTTACTTTACTGATTAAACTTTCTGCATAATTGCATTTTTGATTTCAGGTTCTTCTTGATTATGCTAAGCAATGCTGTTTTTACCTCAATTATGTGGAAGTGATTCACTTGTTCGCAATTCAAATGTCATCATCAGAGCTATACAGGGAACTGGGAAAAAGTCAAGAAAAGTGTTCTATAGGCTACCAAAAATATGTGTAGAGCAGGTTTGTGTCCATCTATCATGAAATGCTTTGGTGGTGTGTTGCTGCAGCCATGGTCAGATGTTTGAGTTCCTTGCTTCATCCTGGTCAAAATGTGTTGGATTGGCCAATGTGAGTGTCCTGCTGTGAAGCGCTATGAAAAGGTATGCCACAGTGGGTGGCAGCATTGTCACCCCAGGGGGTGTTAGTGCTGCCAACATGGTTATTGTCAACATTGTGATGGCTTAGGGCTATGAAAAGGCAAGGCTGGTGGGAGGGTGATTGGAGGAGTAACTGAGGTGTACTTTTGACCGCTACCACGTTGTAGGCTACTTCTCTATTTTGTTGTGAGTTCCCAGCCATTGTTTTTCTGACCTATCTGAATGTGTTAGTCTTTTTGAGGCTTTAACTAATTGTAATGTGGACAAATTAGCATAACCTATATTTTCATTATATACATGATGTGTATTTTGATATATTGTCTTAATGTTGAAAGTCTTAAGTAAAAATGCTAAATATGTTTTGAATTTTTTGAAAACATTCAAGTTCACACTTATTATTGCATTAACTGAGGTAAGCTAGTGGATGGCTGTGCCGTCCAAACTTCACCGAACCAGCAATGAAAAACATGTCAGTGCGGTCAGCCGTGGCTTCTAACCCCCTTGGTATTGTGCCCAACTCCCACACTCAAAGTCACACTTTCAAGCCCGGTGGGGGGGCCGTTAGATGCACTCCTGGTAGAGGGAGTGATTCCTAGAAGTAGCTAGATGGCTCGGCAGCTCACTGGTCATTGAGCCTGACCGACCCTCAACAATCCTCCCATTGCCCATGACCTTTTGACCTTTTGTATGATTAAAGCAATGTCTTTATTTATTGGCTCACATTTATTTTTTATTTTGTTCTGTTGTACCTGTGGTGAAGTGTATTCTATCTGTATCTGAGAGTAGTGTACATGCCGTGGTTTAATGAAGTATAACATGATGTTGAATGTAAATAGTAAAAAACTTCCTTGTGCTTTGATAAGAAAAAGAAGGGGAAGACTGTTTCCTCATTGTCCTTGGGACTCCGTCACAATATTCTCATAGCTGCTTTTTTTACGCCTGATTTTACTTTTTTTAGAACAAATGTAGCCTTGTGATGGAGGTACTTTCCCTCACATACACCACTAAGCCACTGCAGTGGCATGGCATCTGCATGGGCCTGAGCAGACCTCCTGTCGAGTCCACAAAACCTGCAGTATGTTCAGCTCTGGCTCCTGTTTTAGCCTGTTTTTTTTGTAATGAGGAGAATGATGTTGGTAATTGCTTCAGCCCCCGCTGCAGCTAGTCCAGTGAGTTGGTTTAGCTGGTGCCATACACACGCATATTTGATATTTCAGAAATGGCCTCCGAGGTCGTTTACTCAAGTATGTGACGCCACCTTATTGAATTTGGCCAGCTGATAACCCTCTGTGGGTCTTTTTCTATGCTATTTCTAAAAACATTATTGTAATCTAAACACTAAATCAAAAGATACATTAACTTACCTCAACACATAATTCACCTATTTGCTTTTTAAAATCTCATCCTTGTCTCCTGGTACTTGACCATGCGTCTTTATCATGGTATACATTTTCTGCATTTTAGGGGATTCTGTGAGCTCTCCCTAAATTCCCAATCAGCAGAGAGATATCATAGTTCATGTTACTCAAAATAATCGTAGAGAACAATGCTCTTGTGTTTCAGTCATTATTTGAAGATGTGCTCTTTTGAAGGGATTGATTCATGTGTATTCTTTTTTTGAAGATTATGAGATTAAGAGGATGTTTGCTATTTGTTCATGTGTATTTGTAAAATCTTAAGCTATTACAATATTGTAAATATGGTCAAATTATTAGTTGCTTCTGTCTCTCAGTGTTGTAGGCCTACTTATTTATTTTTTTAAATAAAGCTTCTCTATTAAGACCTACAATAAGTGTGGACTTGTTATGTGGTCTAGGAGTTGTATGTATATAAACATATTCCATTAGTAGGCCTACTATTGATCTGGCCATCCCTATCGAGATAGACAGGTTCCCACAATGCACCAGACAAAATATGGGTTGATTTCCCATCAGTCCTGTCCGAATTGCATTATGACTGAGAAGATCAAACATGCAGTCCATGTTGTTTGTAGAGGACTTCTGCTTGTGCAGATTTCTGACAGCAGTGATACACTGTCAGTCTTGTCTGGGTGAATCCAGAAAAGATCCCATTGACAACAATTTCCAAACTTGCAGTTTTGCTACTTCCACGGGTGTAACCAGCAATCAAATGAAACTTAAATTTGTGAATTAAAGTCTTACCAAATCATTTCAGAAGTGCAGCAAACATCTTTCTTGTAAACAAAGGTTTTAAATACAGTTGTTTCCAAAGAAAATACATGTCCCTGGGTTTTTGGTGATTCAGAAGCGGATGTCAATGGGCTACTTTCCAGACAACCTGCAGAGCAAATTCAAATTTGCTGACAGGTTCATCTGGGTTCACCTGGGCTACTGTCAGTCATAGGCTGGTGCCTTTTTTCCTCTAAGTAATAAAATAATAATAAGTTTAATTTATATAGCCCCTTTCTCAAACCCAAGGCAAATAGCAAATATAGAAATGAACATCAACCTAGCGTCCCTCTACCTCCTCTTTCCAGCTCACGACCCTCATTCTCTAGCCCCCTCTAGAGGCCAGGCTGACACATGCTGCGTGCTAGAGGTTCAGGGTGGGTGGGCTTTTACAGTACATGACCCCTGTCCTGAGTTACTGTTGTGTGTCTGTCTGATATGGAAACTGGAAAGGGAGAAAAAGAGAAAAAGTTAGATGGGAACTGGAAAAAGTTAAATGTTTGGACGTTGCTCTGACCTTCCGTGTTCTGAGAAATGTGGATCTGAGATTATTTATTTTACTGTGGAAGATTTTTTGAATAATGTTCCTGGCACGTCCAAAGTCATTTTTGCTGGTATGAGAGTTGAATCTCATCTTTCTCTCTCTTCCTTCCTTTCCCTCTCTCTCCTGTCTTTGTAGTCTTTCATTTTTTTCAATAAAATAGCACAATACCTCTAGTCACATTTTGTACTGAATGTGGGTGGCACTGAGTGCAGTCTCTATTCGTTGCCTTTCAGGACTTGACAGAACTCTCCCTGTAAGCTCAGGGGCAGTAGCAGAGCTTAACTGGTCTTTGGAGGGAGTGTGTAGTACTTCACATTATATAAAACTGATTTCAAACATACACATTTTTGTTTACATTTTTCATAGACCTGCTATGCCTCATTAGTACAGCTTACTACACAAAAATGTACTTTTAATTCAAATCCAATAATTTATTGTTTGGCAGCCCTATTTGCTGTTCTGGGAATGTCAGGAATATGTATAAGTTTACTTTATAATAACATGTTTTATGGCCATGTCACTGGTGACATACTGTAACACATGGCTAGCTTCCTTTTTAATACCCCCACAGGTGCTGTAAACCGTGGGGCTGACATGGATTGAAGATACCAGAAGATTCAGGTACTGTACCATGCTTGCAAGTATTCTCGTATCTAAGAAGAGGAAAATCACATGTAATATATACAGGCTATTCAAGGCTATTACATACAGTGAATGTCATGTATGGCATTCCAGTTCCTGATAATGGTATAGAAAATCTGACTGGACCAATGGAATGTGCCTTTCCATTCTGTGACACTGATAACTGATAACAATGCCGCTCATTTATCTAGGTGTGGAAAGTGTGTCTGGCATTACGTTTCTTTTACTGTACAAAGCAAATACCATGTGATTGTTTCATAGCTGTTGAATTAGAATGTGCATATTTGAAATACTGCTTCTTTAATCTGTGCACTTGTGATTGGTGCGCTTTGTAATAAGATGCCAGACTCCACTCATTTCAGTTGGAATACACCAGACAATGCTTAAACTATGGTAGGGGGTATGCATTTAACTAAATGTGCATATAAATGCCCTTTAAATAATAAAGTATCTATCTATCTATCTATCTATCTATCTATCTATCTTTAAATGAAACAAATAAGACAAAACAAGCCATGTAGGCTACCCTAAGTGATAGCATCCAAGAAAATTATTATTTTCTGTCTACCTTCTCACTTATCTTCTGCCAGAAAATAGAAAAAAAACAAAACAGAAACCCATACCAATGCCAGAGGAGTCTGCCTTCAAGTGGAAAAGAATAGTGATAAAAGTTGATTTTAGTCTGTCTGTGAAGGACTTCATCATATCTGTCTGTGAAGGACTTCATCATTTCTGATGCCTGTCTGCCAATCAGCCCTTGGCCATACAATCCCATCCATCCACATATGTAATTGCCTGCCAGAGTGTTCTGAAACAGATTTACCAGTGATTACTGCGATTTACAGGATTAGTGAGAGAAAAAGCTAAATGAACCCAGTTTTGCTTTCACATTTGTGTGTGTGTGTGTGTGTGTGTGTGTACACCTTTCACAATTTCACAAAAATGTTCATCCCATTGAAATTATAATGCTTGCTCTATGAGAACAGGTTATTGGGTTCCGTGTAGGAATAGGAATCAATCCTAAATATTACAAATACATCAAAATGCAATTGAACCTGGATGGATGATATGTACCTTGTTTCTGATAATGTGACCTTGAGCACTTTAGTGGTTAGAAAACAAGTTACAATGTAGGAGTACCGTACATGCTGCTGACTTATAGTTTGTGATATAAAGTGAAGCTCTGTTGTATAAACACTCAGTGCACCAGTGCGTCCATAGTAGGGATATAAGATAGACAGAATACCACCCATCTTTGGTGTTTGACATTAACATTCACATGCTCACACAACACACACACACACACACACACACACACACACACACACACACACACACACACACACACTTTTCTCTCAATATAGGCCTATGTAGTGTTTAGATGTGTAAAGAAACAGACTGTCCTGTGCTTGAGAGTAGGCTACTGTACAGACTGAACTGTTATTCTAAACTGTTTACAGTTACTGCTCTGTATCTCCAACTACAGTGCAATAATAAAGCTTAGGCCATGCCTTGTAGTCTTGGTGGAAGTATTCAGCAGAACTGGTGTTCCATCCCGAAGCCATACACTGGTATGCATACCCCTCATGTTTCAGCTGACTGAGACTGACTGACAACTCCTCTGGGCATGGAGCTACAGAAGCCTATAACCTATCTATCTGTGAGTGTTTTTATTGGGTGGTGGACTGCGATCTGTGTGACATAAATATTGCAATAGGTGTTGAGACAACACACACACACACACACACACACACACACACACACACACACACACACACCTATAAAGTTACCTACTGTCATTCATTACATGTGCATACACAGGAGGGATATCGGAGCCCTGTGTGGCGCTGATAACACAAGGGAAATAACTCCTCTAACTTTTCTATCTTTTCCGTTCCACTTTCAATATTTTTCTTGGCGCCACAGTGAACTTAAAGGACGACTGTAGCTTTAATAAGTCCACCTTAATGAAAATCCCCCACTGCCCCCCCCCCCCCCCCCGCGCTTGTTCGAGGTGACGTCGAACAGGGTCCTAGGGATCGGATCAAGCCGGCCTGTGTGACACGGTTCCACGCAAGAGGAAAGCCAAGGGAGAGAGGATCCGCCACTACGGCAGGTAGTAGCCTACGGCCGTCCGCGGGATCACTCGCCATGAAATGTACGTTGAACGTAAACTTTTCCTAGTTTTAGTCTATTCCAGTTAGCTTTGGGCTTGTTTGGATGCAACAGTCATAGTGCATGTTTTACAAGCAGAACATCCATTGAAAAGACGCAACCGCTGAAAAAGTGCACCTGCTCCGCGCTGTTGCGTGCGAGAACTTTAATCCTCCCTGATATTCCTAATTCCTGTTTTGTTTTGTGTGATGGAATACTGCTTGGGATTTCGTTTTGTTGATCCGTTTAGGTTGTTGTTCTGTTTATTCAGATACGGTCAACTTTTCCTTTAGTTAGAGGGGCTTGTCAGGATGAGCATCGTAGTCCGTAGGCTACACACCTGTCACGGCATATGAGAGGAAGTTCAAGCACATCAAGGGCCTTCGTAAAATGTAGGCCTACTATATATTTAACATTAAGGAACTATGCTTTTAAGTTTGTGGAGGTGCCGCGCTGTTAACACTGCTTAGGCTACTGTACAATCTACACATTCCGTAATTCCTCTCTTGATGAAATTCTGCTGTCAACCATTAGCCTGCATGTAGTCTGTTGGCTATGTTGTCACCTCACATATACAATTGCATTTAATAACATTTAGCCAATAATGTGTATGATTATTATGCCGTGATTATCCTACAGAACCAATGTAGGCCTGTCATCATGATTGGATGAAAGTTTAGATGCACGTTGCTGGTAGACAGTTTGTTCTAAATCCACTGCTTATGCATGAGACTGGCATGAGCCCCATTATGGGCCGAAACTGAAGCGGTCAGGGTGGTCTTTCTGGTCACATGAGCCTCTCTACTTTGCCTTTTTAAATGCTGTTCCCCCGAGAAATGTCCTGTGGTGTGTTCTCTGGCCGGTGTTAGAAAAGACCTGGGCCAACCCCAACTGGCTATTCTTTTCATGGTACATAGATGCCTAGGCCTGGAATGATGCCATGGGACTGTGCTTGTCTTGAGCTCATTCAGACTCTGCTGTGTGGGTTGCTGTAAGTTGCAGTAAATTGGCTGCTAACAGGTGCTTGCTTTTAGAAGTCAGCTCTGAGATTCTGTGTGGCTCCGGGGTCGGGTAGACTGTCCTGAAGATGGGGGTTATGGAGATGGTGGTGTCCTGGAGAATCCCAGGAGGGCGGAGAGTGGAGGCTCTCCAAGGATCACCCCTCCATCAGCATGGCAACTAAGGAGTACGAATAGAAACCGGATGTGGATTAAGGTCTCTGGGCATTTTGAGACGCTGGCTTGGCATTTTGGATTGATTTCAATCATGACATTTGATATATTTGTATTCATGCTACATTTTGCTCACATGTGTTATGTTTTTGTGTCTTTTAGAGGTTTTCAGGCTTTAAGTTATGGTTGGTCTTATGTAACTTTTATAGCTTCCGCTAAATTGATATGTGAACCACACATGTTCCCATTTGAAATGTGAAGCTTCTAACAGCACTGCCAATGGGGGAAGTTTATTATCAGGAGTCCCAGACTGAGACTCTCCTTCTAGCAAGTTCTCTCAGTCTGAGGCAAATGATGCAGAGATGCCATACACTCAGCGCTTGGATTACTGTAAACCCACCCCCTATGCTGTGTTTGTCCTGGCCTTTGGATCAATCTGGCAAGGACTGTGTGTGTGTGTGTGTGTGTGTGTGTGTGTGTGTGTGTGTGTGTGTGTGTGTGTGTGTGTGTGTGTGTGTGTGTGTGTGTGTGTGTGTGTGTGTGTGTGTGTAAGAGAGAGAGAGAGAGAGAGAGAGAGATGTGATGTGATGTGATGTAATGTGATGTGTGTGTGTGTGTGTGTGTGTGTGTGTGTGTGTGTGTGACCTTATATTCACTTTATCCAACTTCTTCAAATACACACACACACATACACACACACAGAGGTATGCAGAGACCCACAGCTGGACTCTCCCCCCTTGGTCTGTCATAAGGTCATGAATGAGCATCACAACACCTGACTGCTGCCCTCACTCAATAGAGATCACAGCGTCTGAGCTCACTTCTCAGAGCGTCTGCATCATTCATGTGTCAGTATGAAGCCTCAGGTGGTTTGGGAGATAACACTAACCTTTTCATTCAAGCCTGCCGAGAATAGTTTTCAACCCACATGCAGCACATACCAAAAATTACATAGCTGATATATTTAGGTAGAAATATAATACTTATCTTAATGTTTTACTGTAGTAACAACATTTTCCTGATACACTTACATATTTATCACTACCTATCAGATTTATGAAACTGATATGCTTAAGCAGTGATACTGCTGAATTATGTTTGATTGCATTATATGTCAGAATCAGTTGCGGGCGTGATGAAGCAATGCTAATGTCACTGACTGATGGTGTCGCTTCGGAGAATAGCGTCTGCTAAATATCTCTCAATTTCAACTTCATATAATCAATGCTCTCAACAAATTCTCTATGCCAACAACAAAGTGGTGTAAAAGCATCACATGGATCAGCTCGTGTAGGTGGATGCCGTCTGCCAAATTAGGCCTGGTGCTGGACTGTCCTGGACCGGTTGGCTTTTCATGATTATCTTGACTCCTGTGCTCAGGCGCGCCTCTCATGTCATAAGTGCCTGTCTTATCAGCTGGCCATGAGGCGGTTGGGCTGGGATCTCGGCTCTTTTGCAGAGCCGCCTGACTCTCAGCTCCACGTTGCGGGGTCCCGACAGGCTTCTGTTTAACCACCCCACCCACCCCCAGGCGAATACCGCATGGATGTCTTCCCTCCTCACTGCTGTCAGGGACTATTTTAGCTCTCTCAAACACCCTTACTGTACGACTATGCTACAGCACGACCTGGTTTCTGCTAAAGCCGAATCACCAGTGCCGCACATTAAACAGCAGGTTATTTGACGAGTAATTAACAGTAATAACTTCACTAGTAGATTTTCTCATGAGGTACGGCATTGGCCCCGCTGGTCCTGTGATTTAGGTGCTAGTGGCCATGCAGTGATGTTGGTCGTGATTCATGCTGGCAGGTGCTGGCCTGAAAGGAGCCGGTAGTTTAGGGAGTTACCACAGGATTCACACAGCAATCCTCCTCGTCAGCAGTTGTGTGGCTGAAGGGGTTAGACAGGAGGACTGACCCTATAGATTTCCAGCCCTCTAGTCCTACACAAGGTCTGGTTCTGCGTGTGTGATATGTTTGATTGACTTTGATGGTTTGGTTCTTAATGCTTTACTGGCAGAAAGTTTTAAAAGCACTGTAAGGAGAGCAGATTGTATTCGTGTGATCTTGTCTCAGTGTTGTGGTCATGCTTTGCAGTGCATAACAGCGGGGGAAAAAGTGAATGTGTGAGCCTGCTGTAATGTCCACTTCACGCCTTGATAGATGAGTGTTCATTTGTCATTTCCCGAGGCTCTCTGCACTGCCAGAGGGTAGCTGATGTGATCAGTGTGGGACCCTGACACCCGGGTACAGTGGTCTAGAAAAAATCAGCCGGCCTGGGAAGAGGCTATATTAGCACTGTGAATCACAGGAAGCCTGCCATTCTAGGTGTCCCCTTGCATGCCATATATGGCACCCCCCGCTCCCCACTCCCCCCCACCACCACCCCCACCCTCCCACAATGCCCCTGTACTATCACTTTCTTGCATGGGTTAGCTATTCTTAGCCTGTCACTTCGGCTCATCTGAGCAGGCAAGACCTCTCCTCCTTTTGCTCTTTTCTGTCTGTCTTTCATAGTTCTGGCTTAGCTGAAAAAAAGAGTGTAAGCATGATTTGATTATTTGCTGCTCTGTTGGTGTAAACTTGTTGGCTTGCTGTCCATTCTGTTGAGCTGTTTGGGACCTGCTGACTTTTTCCTTCCTTCTGCTGTCTTTTTTGTCTCACATTTTTTTTGTAACATTTTTTTTTTCTCTGCTTACAGAAGCTACCTGGTGCCTGTTACACTTCCTAACCTCCATTTTTCCAACTGTTTGGAGGAAGAATCAAAGTCCATCCAAAGCAAGTACGTTTTTTGAAAGAAAATGAGCACCTACACCATCACCCTCAATGGACCGGCACCTTGGGGATTCCGTCTACAGGGAGGGAAGGACTTCAACATGCCCCTGACCATCTCCAGGGTAAGAGCCCACCAGGGCCCCCCTTCCCCCTGCTGGTCAGCCCAGCACGAGCTTGCTGGTTCTCGGCTGGTGTGTGTCTGTGTGTGCCCAAGCAGAGAAGACTCCTCGTAGTGTTATGACAATTCTGAGAGATCTGTGAGGCCTCTGACCGTTTGAATGAGTGTGGGGACTGCTTGTGCACTGGCGAGCCAGGGCAAATTTAAATTTAAGGCCTTTCTAAAAATGGCACTGTGAGTCATCGCAGAAGACACTGGGTATTGATTAAACCCCTTATCATTTGCCCCATTGGATCCATTGTAGTGTTGATGACATAACTGGCACATTTAGGGTGAATGGGTTGAAGTGGACAGGCATAAAGGGAGGGGAGGAGTTTCCCCATAGGAAAAAGATTACAGCTCTGATTACAGGCCTATGTCGTATCTCCACATATTTCTGGTGTCTTTCACAAAATCGACTAAGGGTTTAACAAAGTTTCCACTTAATATGCAGTGGTATATTTATATGGGCTGTAAGTGCTTCAGCTGACTCTGGTGCAGTACAGAATTAGCCTAGCATTTGCTGTGGTTCAGTTTCGTGTGACTCCAGGCTCAATTTGAATGCTCAGGTTTTATGAACCTTTAGACTGGCATAAGATATAAATGGAGATAATATAAATGTTTGGCTATTATTGGACACGTGTGGTTTCTGCAGGAAAGTTATGAAGTAATTTAATTTATGATTCAGAGGTTTCTTCTGGTTGTATCCAGTTTCATTGAAAACATGTTCCAGTGTCTCTTGACTAGAGTAGGGGACATGCATTTTTGTCAATTTGGATACAGACCTCCTCAGTGTTCTCACAGCACGGCCTGTCTCACAACATTCACCAAAGTGAAAGGATATCCTAATCTTATAATTATAAATAATACATACTTTTGTAATTACCACTCAATTGTGATAATACATGGTCATTTTATATTATACTAACATGTCAGTTAAACTTGATGAAGACAAATTTTAATTTTGTTAGCCCCCCATGAAGATCACATGAAGGACACAGAGCCTGTCTTGGTTGTCTTAATTTGGCTTCCTGAGTGTGACCCAAGCGGAATTTGTAGTTTGTTATCACAATGCAATAGTGTGGATGTCTTTCTGAAGAGGTGTCGTGGTGGATGCATGTCAGTGTGGCTATAGATGTCGCTTAATTCTCAGAAGTAATATGAATGGAAGAGGCAGGAGATATGTTGGAGAGTACAGCACTGCCTCTCTCTGTGAGTGTGTGTGTGTGTGTGTGTGTTTGTGTGTGTGTGTGTGTGTGTGTCTGCGTGAGTGTATGCGTGTGTGTGTACGTTGGACTGTAGGTGATGTGCTCGCTGGAATCTGGAATAGGTGTTATATATACTGGTATATATTGACTCTCTGTTGTTGGTCTTTGATATCAGGGCTCTTTGCTTTGGGAATGTGTGCGCTTCCATGTGATTATGTGTAATGGACAAGTATGACACGGTCAGTGGGCTCTCCTCCCAGCCATTGTAGAGGTATTAGTGGAACCTTTGTTCCAAAAAATAGCTGCATTTAAAAAAGGACCTGCAGTGTCAAGCGGTGTCAGTTAGATGGGCTCTGTCGTAAAATGATAGAGTGCCATTCTGTCACCCGTCCATGCGTACCTTGCGGTCACGAACAAATGCATGCTCTTTTCCTGGCCAGGCTCTCCCTGCACTTGTCATAGTGCAGATGATGTCAGAGGACTTTAATGGGGTCCTCCGCAGCTGGAAATGTGGACACTGTGATTGTTTTACATCATGGAGACAGCTTAGTCAAAGCACCAGAGATACAATAGCACTGTTTTCTAATTCTGCACCACTGTACATTTGATCAGATCCTTTCCATAATGACCTCACTATCCAATGTTCCAGTGTTCCATACATGAGGAAGATAATCTATGACAGAACTTGAGGATGTTTTGTTATTGCTTTTAAACAGCAATTTTGTTTGTTGGCTTGTTATCATATTGTTGTGTCAGTGTTGTGATTATGTTTGATAGTGTGCTTCCATCATATGTGACATTAACGTTACAGTGTAGAATAACAAAGTGTAGCTGTTTTGTGGGTGTTGTATGTATAAATGTAATAAAATGTATATAGAAAAAGGTATTTTTGGTTTGTGTTGAAGGCAGTACACTGTAGGTGACTTGTAGAACTGTAAGCTAGTTCCCATACAGTAGAGGGGATTGAGGCAGAATGGCTATGGTCTGGAGTGGTGTCTGAGGGCAGTGTTTAAATTTGTGTGGTGACGGTCAGGATTTACGTCCCTGAGCTGTGCACCCTGGCTGGCTGTGGGGCAGCAGGGGTGGAGGCCGTCTCCCTTTTCCGGCCGAGCGGCGGCCGAGCAGAAGGCCCAGTCACTCAGAGGCCTGACAGGTGGCCCCTGCTGCTGCCGCTACTCCTGGGCATCGGGTGCCTCTGCTGCTGCTGCTGCTGCCTCTGCCGGTGGCTAAAAATACATCACGCTAACGGTGATTGTGTGGGAAGCCTGCAGACATGGAGTATTTTTGTAGTGGACCAGGTGGAACAGAAGAAGAATAATGTGTGTGTGTGTGTGTGTGTGTGTGTGTGTGTGTGTGTGTGTGTGTGTGTGTGTGTCTGTGTCTGTGTGTGTCTGTGTCTGTGTCTGTGTGTGTGTGTGTGTGTCTGTGTATATCTGTTTTAGTGTGCACACAAGTAATTATGAGCTTTTCAAACAATGTTGGAGATTGGGGCACTGTAGAAGTAAGGCAAAAGACAGCTGTCTTTTATGGACAGCTCACAGCCCGTTAAATGTTTGTGAGGCAAGATAGTTTATCACTCTGTTCCTCTGTTCATTCATTATTTCATAGACTCTCTGATACCCTCAATTAGAGGGACATAAATGGCTTCCCGCTGACCCGGTCACTCTGACTAATTAAAAACAGTAGTTATCTTATTCTGGTGCCACTTGAGGGCACTTGCAGCAGATGCGCTCAACCAGGGGCGTCATGCAAGCCGAAATTCAGGGGGCACAATCAGGCAATTCAAATTCAGCTCATTAAAGTGTAAGCTCATAATAAAGCATGTTTAGACACAACATTTACACTTAGGCCTTCTACACATGATTTTAAAAAATGTTGGCTACCATTGCAGTTGTTATGATTTTAAATTGATATGTGACCTAAGAACAATCTTACATTAAAAAGGGTGCTGAGGTCTGACTTTGTGGTGCTCAGAAATTAAATTATTTTAATCTTAATTCATGTGATGAAGGACTTTGAAAGAAGTTTGACAGGTTTCAGTGCTGAGTAAGGTTAACACTAAATATTTGAATATTTTACTAGTAGGCCTAATATATGTTTCATTACCATTATGGCAAGCAATAGGCTACCTCATTTGTAAGTTGCTACCTGCAAATCATGAGCAAGTGACCTGATAATATGAGCACATGAGAGAGACTATACTTTCTTGCCCTCTACATCACAGTCATAGCGATCCTATACAAAACAACTTTAGGCCATATTTGGAACGGGTAGCCTATCCCTTTTCACTACATGGATTAGCTGCCAGATACATGAGAACAAGTGGAGAAACATCCAACGCGATGCCTTGGTAGGCCTAATGTTAATTAGGTTGGATTTTCTAGTCACTGCAAATTTAACACCCTTGTTTCTATGAAACTGGAAACAATTGAACCAGGAGACTTTGCCAAATATTTGTAAGAGTAGGGCTACGTTACACTGACACCATGTAGGCTAAAGTTAACGTAATGCCCTGAATTCGCTGCCAACATCAAATCCATAGTTCTAACTTTTTGATCACCAAGTCAAAATTTCCAGGTCAGCCACAAATAATTCCACTACTTTTTATTGCTTATCCTAGTCTACTTACCACTTCAACACCATTGACTGTATCTGTTTAAACTGTAACTGTTCAACAGTTCAACACAAGTAAAACGTTGCGAGCTCAATGCACGTGTGAGTTGTTAAGGGAACATTAGCCTGGCCTTTATTGCCTTCCTATGTACTCCTATGCTCGATTTTCATCTCCCTCCGCAAAGCGCACCAAGGGGATGGCAAATGGCCAGGCTAAAGGAACATACACAGACACCAATTTTAGGAAAAGGGCTGATGTTGACCGGTCTTCAGCTATTTTGGTACGGTTTATTAGCCTGACGTAGTCATACTCAATTCTAGTCAGAATATGAGTCTGATACTGCTCCATTGGGACGTTATTATGGGGCGTGTTTCAACCGATACAGGGGGGGAATGCCTCTGCACTCAATTGGATAGACCTAACCAATCAGAGCAACGAAATAGCTTACCGTAAGGTGTAGGAAGAAACACACAAACCACAAATCACACAAACACTTCTCCACAAAAGCCTTAACATTGTTTTCTGGTCTTTTGTAAAAGTTAGTGCCGTCAATAACTCCTAGCCTACAACACTCATTAGCGAAATCTAAGAGATACGTAGCCTAGTAGGGTAGGCTATTAGGAAAAAACTGAAAGCCTATATCGCCTCCGTTTTTTAAAAAAAATTGTTGAACACTGATATGCTACAAACATGTTAAACAGCTGGGAAAGGCTGTCGCAAATCCCTCGAACAGGTGGTCAATCAGAGATTTCAAACGAACGAGGAACATGTCGCAATGCAACAGCGCTGTTTTCCCTTGATGAAAGTGAAACCACGAGTTTTCCCACATCTCAACTTTGGCCAAAGTTTTCAGAAATAATCGTTTTCAGTGATAAAACCTCATTAAATAATATGCATTTTCCATATGGGGTCTTAAAAGCCATGTATCCTTCTAGCCACAGCGTTTTTGTTTGAAACATAAGCCTAATCTAAGCGTGCTCAAATGACGTAATAGACGCTGTTGCTCACCTGTCCATCATCGTAAAGCCCGATCTAGGGCGAGCATACTTGCTCCACAATGGAGCAATGCCAGACCGAACTTCCCGACCTCAAATGTTGTGGGCGGGACTAAGTTCGGAATGGCACCCAGGCTAACGGTTTATTACACATCCAGAATACATTTGAGTCGTTGTAGGCTCTGGCTTATTATGGAGCATAATAGGAACAAAGTTATGATCAAAAAAATTATCAGGGAGGAAAAATCTGAGATGGCACGTGCCCCCTTTTATTTCAATGGGCATATGACACCACTGCGCTCAACAGATGAGTAGATGAGTTACGCGATTTAATTAGCCTAAAGATAGAGAATGAGAGAGAGAGGGAGGGAGGGAGAAAGAAAGTTTCAACCTTATGCACTTCTCCAGCAATGCTCACACAGTTAGCCAATGGGAGACCAGAACCAGAGAATAATTAATTCAGTGTTGTTGTGTAGGGTGGCAGCCTATCTCATCTCTCTTATTCAGTGTGTCTAAATCCACTATTCCTCCCGTTAGCCGCGGTGATCTGCCCTAATGTGCTTGGATCAGAGTGACTGGAACAGTTGCTATAGATAGAAATCCTCCCCTTCTAGATTTCACAAAATTCTTCAAAGTAAAGATGTCTATCTGCCTACCTAACAGGAAGCCATGCAATTTTATTTTATTTTGCATATCAATTGATCTGTCACGGACTCCTTAACATCAGAAGGCCTCATGCGAAGGGTGGCTTTTGGCTAACTCAACTCAGACGTCAGCTTCTCTGAGGGTTATGTGGAATCTTTGTGTTGTTGTATACCCACAGGCCACCATGTTAACCAAGCTTTGATGAACTCAATAAATAATGTATTACTGTATATAGGTCTACATGTAGATCCATTTAGAACCAAGCTATGGTGTTATGGAACCACCCTAGCAACCATCTTAATTTCCCTAGCAACAACCTAGCAACCATCGTTATTTTCGAATTATAAATCCATCTATTGTATAGATTGAAGCTGAAACTAGTTCTGCAGGAGGATTTATGCTGAAAGGCAGAGAAACCGAAACAGATGGCAACAAACTTGTTGGTCAGTTCTAACACTGGGGAGCAGACGATGGATAAAAATACTTTTCTGTGAAATGGGATGAGAAGAACCCTGGGTGTAAGGGCGGGAAGTGGCAGTCAAACACTTTGCTAGTTTCAGGATAAAAAACAAAATGTGCTCTGTGTTTAGAAATTACTATCAAATCATATAGACCAATAAACTAATTTTATTTGCCATAGCCAATGAACTGCTTGGCCACAGCCTGTGCAATATCAATGATTTTTTTGTTAATGGAGTATTAGCACCATGAATAATCAAAGTATGTTTTGAAAATCTGTTCAAAGAGAAAATGTAGAAGCACTGTTTTTCTAAGGGGCTCATATAACTCATTCAAGTTTATTAAGCAATCCTGAGTGTGCTACAGTATGTACTGTAATATTTTTCTTGGATAGATCGCCAATTATTGGCCAAACAGGCCAATTATAGTGAAATTGTGAACCTGCTGCAAGTATCTGCACAGAAAAGCTCATTCTGTTTATCAAGTCAATTAAAATGAGTAGATAGTAACTAAAATAATTGATCACGTGCCAAATAACAGATATTTTGATGCAAATTAGTGATAGTGATGTTTGAGTCATCTATTATTCACACCTTTCATTCCTCTTCATCTGGAAAGCACTAATGGTGCTTGTATTTCCTTCATGATGTGATTCCTTCATGAAGACACTGTCAAGATGTTTTAATAGTTAAGTAATGTGATGTTATATAAAAACATTATCAAAATACACTGTCTAATTCCGTTGGAATTTAAAGGCGGAAAAAAAGGATAGGGCTCAGCATCGTTTTACGATGGCCTCTCAATGCTTTGGGGTGGCTGTTGTGCCACTGAAATGCATCTTGGAGAGGAGCCTGCCTGATTATTTTCTCAGACTTTGCGTGTCTTCTTACCGAGGCATCGTCAACAGCTCCTATCATTTCTCCTCAGTTGGGGTTTCTTGTCACCGTGGTCATTTGGTGCTGGCGAGTGCACCAAAAGTGTCCCCCCTCACCACTACCACAACACACACACACACCCACACACACACACGCACACCTCCACCTCTGGTCTCCAGTGTGGTGTGCTGTAGTGGTCAGTCCATTTGCTGTGTTCCCACACTACCAGGCGGCTACATGGCTCTGACAAATCATGTGAAAGGAGCTGGAGCTTTCTGGGGAGGTTACTGAGAAAAAACGGCATCACATTGGGGCCATCAGAGCACTTCAGAGCAGAGTGCTCTCTCTCTCTCTCTCTTTCTCTCTCTCTCTCTCTCTCTCTCTCTCTCTCTCTCTTGTGCTACATGTCTTAAAATATTACCAGACCAGGAGTGGATGTGACGGTCTCACTGCTTGTCAGCACTAATGGTTCTGTCCATCTGTTTGGACAACTTAGGAGCTGTCCCTCTGGCATGTCCTTAGAATTGAGATTTTTAAAACCAAGCAAAAAATCTAGCAAAAAAAAAGACAGAGGGAAAAAAAAAACGATGGAAAAATTCCAGGAAAGAGCAACTAAGGAGACAAAGAAATAAGGAAAGAAAGTGATGGAATGAATGAAATAACACATTTTGTGTTGAATGTGTTGAATCAACGCTGAGGACAGCAGCATGTTCACATCTGCGTCCCTGCATGCTGTCGTAAAATTTAATCGAACCCTGTATGACACAGTCCTGTACATCCTTGTTCTGCAAAACTGGATTTTAATTTAGAGTTATGATGGTGTCCCCACTGGTCTGATTGGATTTTGTTTACAAGCAGCATCCCATAGACCAGTGAAACGACACAACCGTGGCCCCACCCTCTCTGATACGCATAAATGGCAATGCAGTAACTCACAGCCACAGCACCATGACACCCAGAGCCTCTCCCCGGCTAGCCCCCCCAACACGCCACCGGGGATGACTCACCCCACTGGGCAGGGGTGAGCCCTCGCTGGATTTTTTGACCAGTTGGGGTGGGCACCCACACTTAACGTCATGCCAACCGCCGGCGCTGGCACTGCCAGTGCTGTGAGGGCACCGGCAGCGGGGATCATCGGTGTCCATACTGTAGTGTGAGACCGGGTCAGTGGTGAGGTTAGGAGCCAACGGTGGGCAGATAATAAAGTGTCTGAGCCCTGGTGGTGCAGACCCCTGCATTCCTGTGTACCCAACCCCCTCCTCCTCCTGCCTCTGTTGCCCCCCCCCCAGCCCACCCCCAACCCCGGGCCTGTGGTATGGGACCCAGCGCTCGGGGAGTGCTGACAGGCATGGCTGTTTTTAGCTGCATGCTGAAGGTCAGCAGTGTAGGGCCAGATTGTGAAGGCTATAGATACTAGCAAGTGCGACATCCCACCAACAGACTCCCCCTACCCCCCCCCCCCCCCCCCCACTAGCCCTCCCAACCTCAGCCTAACATAACCCAGCAGATACCCTCTGAGAACTACTTCCAGGGCCCTTTAAAGCATGGAGAAGTCTTCATGATGAAGTACTCTTACCTGAGGATCTGCTTGCACTGTGTTTTGAAAAGCATTATGTTGTGTTGTTGTGCCCGTTTGCTATTTTGTGCTCAGGGGCTGATTAAGTGTGCGCACCTGACTTCACCTGCACAGCTATGGTTGGCGTTCCTCCCTCCCTGTTGAGGGCTGGACATTGATTGGCTGGAGTAGCGTGTGTGAATGTGGGGCGTTGGGGGCTGCTGGATGTTGGGTCGAGTTGCGCTCATCAGGTGTCAGATTCTTTTCAAACTTGTTAGCAAAAAACATTCCATCTGTTTTCTTTTTGCGATCAGCGTGTGACCAGCTGATGAAATGTTACATAATTTAGTAATCTTGTTTATGAGGAATGAAAATGTAGCTTTTGCTAAAATGTGGGCGTTCACAGCAGCATATTCAGTACAGCATATAGTGCTATCGTCTAGACTAAATTGTCTTTGAGGAGTGGTGCACTTTAACACTTGATTGGGATAGCAGATGCACACAAAACATAGTGTATATTATGGGAGTGGAGAGTCCCTGTGAACAGGGGAGAGCATAGCTAGTTGAGTGGTGGGCCTCTTTTAGTCTATTTATATCCCTGCCTTTCCATCAGTTTGCTCTATCTCCCTGTCCAGTTCCTACCCTTTGTATCTCTCTCTCTCTCTTTCTCCCTCATTCTCCCTGTCCCCCTCTCTCTTTGTGTGTGCACTGTGTGATTGTTGTGGGCCTCTTATTCCCCCCAGTTCTTTTCTGATAACACAGAGCAGATCTTTTGTGTTTGTGTGTGTGTGTGTGTGTGTGTGTGTGTTTTTTGTTGTGTGTTTGTCTCTCTCTCTTTCTCTCTCTCTCTCTCTCTCTCTCTCTCTCTCTCTCTAGGTACTTGTATGTACTGTGAACGAACCAAACAGGAGATTTGAGCTGGCATATCAGCCAGCCATCAGCCAGCCATTCAGCCGGGCATCAATTGGAATGGGCTGAGTGGGGAGAGTTAAAAGGTGTTTTGTGTGCCAGCCCCATTAATCCCCCTCGCCCTCCCTTTGTTTCCCTGTGTGTTTCCCCGTGTTCCTTTCCTGATCTGCGCTGTTATTATTTTTGCCAAATGAGGCTGAACGAGAAAAATATTGATGGGTGAAAAGAGTGAGGAGTGGGTTTGATGTTGATCCACAAGAAATCACATAGTTGTTTAGACTAAATGCTCTTAGATTAGTGTCACCTCGGTGCCACTCAAACTTAATGTTGACAAGAACCGAGGGCAGATTATCAGCATCAATAGCATCAGTACAATTGTTGCTATAATTATTACTCCCTTTCAGCATCAAGGTAAACTGAGCAATAGATGCTGAATACCACAGCTTGGATCCTGCACTAGCCTGAAATGCCCTTTGTGTAACACCATATTTTAAGCTCTTCTGAAATGGTCACACCTCAATGAGTCTTGTTCAGATATCCTGGTAGGTGCCCTTGGATGAGACAGGAGTCTCACTGACAGAATAAACCATAGTGAGACGCTGGTGTTTAAATTAGAGCTTCGGGAACTCTTTGGGCAGAGACATACCTCACTATCTGCAACATAAAGAGGAGAGGAGACAGCATACAGATGATATATTTGTAACATATGGACTCAACAAATTATGTGCTCATATATCAGTGGAAGGTAGGGGTGGGACAAAATATCAATACAGCGATATATTGTCAAATACAGTCAAATTATTTGTATATTTTTAGGATCCGCTGAGCTAAAACTCTATTTTTGTTGTGAAATGCAGTGAACAATTCTAGCTCTTTGCTCTTTTCATTTTCTTTATTTACACAGATATCATGATGTATCAGAGGTTAATCTTTTGCAATGTATTGAGTGTTGGAGAATCCCTGTATTGTGATATAGCGGATTCTGTGATTCCCGGCCCTAGTGGAAGCCTTTGAGCATTTTAACCATTCCTAATAACACAGTTATGTCATTTAGAGCTCTTGGAACTCCTGGTGATTTTTCCTAACTGCTAGGATTGTTGCTGGCATTGAATGCAAAATGAATGGTTGTTAAATAAAATGATTGCTTTGAGTCTGTCTTTCCATTGAACACTTTCAGCTATGTAGTGCAAGTGCAACAGTCAAAACAAAATAAAAGTCAAAGCAAAATAAAAACCATGACTGAAATCACACAACTGTTCTCTGCTTGATGGCTTGGCCTTGCTCCACTTTGGAGTGGTCTCCTCGTCGAAGGTTCACCTCATCTGTCTTGTTAATGATCTTGTAAATCGTCTGCAACATGCTTTGTGCCAGTCAATAAATTCCTGATACGGTACGGTACCGGAAATTGCTGTTGCCGTTGCCACTGATGAGCTCTGGAATCTTTTTTTTGTACTTCAGGAAGGAGGTTAGAGGTTATCATCAGGCTTTCTCTCTAGTGCCCACTCCTCTTCTCCTACCCTACACCCTAGAGATGACTCACTGGCAGTGTGGCTAGCACCGACATTAGCCATGCTACAGCAACCTTTTAAGTTATGTCAGGAGACACCCGCCACTCCGCAGGCTAATTAGGGCTGACATTTAGACTGGAGCTGGATAGAGGGGGTCTGACTCTGCGCACAACACAGGAATGCCTCCACCAGGGCACTGGAAGCAGCCAGGGGGCGTAAAGCCAGTGCAGCTGTCACTCTGAACAGAAGAAAAGATGGAAGAAGAGCAAAAAGGAAAAGTCAGAAAGTCAAAATGAATAGCAAAGTGGATTGGAAGATCTCTGTCTTCGATAAAAATGTGTTTTTACGCCTCTGGCTTGACAAGCTGTGCTTTAATCATTTGCTTAAGCTTTAAAAGCTTGACAGTGGAAAAAAGCATAATACTGTCAGGTATTTATTTTTTTTATTTCTCATGAAAATCATATTCAGTGGCTTTGGATAGACACACACCCCAATAGATAGTATATGGCTACACACACACACACACACACACACAGACACACACACACACACACACACACACACACACACACACACACACACACACACACACACACACACAGGTTGCTTGTGATGTGTTGCCAGAAAGTAATCTCACCTCGTGGGTTTGTGAGTACTGAGACACAGGGGGCCCTAATTTGAATTATGAGCAAAAAGCTAAATCTTAAGTTAAGATTTAAATGATTGTATTAATTTAACCCATTTACTCCTAAAATGCCTACTAAAAACGCCTATAGGATCCTATGGCATTCTAGACTAAATAACCTTATTTCCTGAGGGTTTTCTGAAAAAATACTAAAAATGGTCAACGTCTACCAAAATTTAATATCTAAGCCTCTGTAGCACCTAGAAACATGAAATAAAAAGCATGCTGCGCTACGCAGCAACCAGCGGGAGGTTCAATGTTGCGCTATGCAGCAACAGGCGGGAGATAGAATGTTGCGTCATGCAGCATCAGGCGCGAATGGGTTAAGGCCTTAACCGCAAACATTAATGAGTCAGTTCAATGTTACCACATACCGCATGATAGCTATACTGTATTTCATGCACAAAAACGTATTTGCAATGTCTCCTGGGGGAGATACTACTGACTACTGACATAGCATTACCATATGTTGTAGCATAAAGTTGAGAGTCCTATCATATCCTGGCTCAGTTTTCTGTGGCTACTGATCATCTTTCATTGTGTCATCAGAAATAGTGTGCCTGTGTGTGCATTGTTTTGCTCACCAAAAACTAAAAAAAAGAGAAGAATCCAAAAAAAAAAGATTTTTAAGTATTAATTAATGATACCAGTTTACCCAACCATTTACTACTGAGCAAGCATCTTTAAATAAAAATGTTTAAAGTTGTGTTTTATACATTGCATGCTGGTTTCCCTACACTACTGATCTCCCATCAAATACAGAGAATAGTGTTGCTTCCTCGGCATTTGTAAAGGATATCTCTCCATCTTTGCTTGTTAGAAATAACAAGTAGGCTGAGACCCAAGCAGTAACATGGAAAGGAAGCTCTCTCTGTCCATAGGGATGTGCTATGACCCCTTGGCCTGATGCTGGACTCTGTAGTACGCATACATGGGCCCCTGTAGCCAAAAATGGATTTGGGGCCATAGATCTCAGGGAAGATGCCAGACAACAGATATCTGTAAATGAAAGTAGCCTGTGACATATGTGTCGTTTACAGTGCAACCCCCCACTTGAATCAGATTACAGTGTTAACCCAGTTTCAGGCAGAGGCATGTATGGACTGATAAGCTTGTTGCAGCTCTAGTGACTGATGATTTTCTTTAGAACAGCTGTGTAAGGCTTGACTTGCGTTATATAATTCAAGCTCAAGTCAATAGTCACCTTATATGTAATATTTTCATGATTTGATTCATGATCTGCTTTTTGATTTTTAATTGGATTGTGGTATTGTTTCATAAAACCTCTAGAGGTACTGTTTTTTTAAGATTATGTTTTAGCTTCTTCTCCGCCCCATGTGAATTCCGCTATCAGAGTCTGTCAAAAAAAGAATCAGAGCATTGCTGCACATAGAGCATTGCAGGAGAGACAGACTCACGTGAGGAGATGAGTGAGACTCCTCCGGGGCCATGGCCCATTCACTCAGAGAGAGAGAGAGAAAAGTATCCTCCGGGTACAGAGGAAGACGCTGAACAATGCAGAATTAGGCCAATACCCCCTTATCATCAATATTCAAAAAAGAGCCCTCAAATTCTGGCAACACATTAAAATGAGCAACCCCGACTCACTCCACCATCTAGCACTTCAAAGCCAAGAGCAAAACATGGGAAGGAGCCCACTTAGCCAACTTGTCCTGAGACTCAGTGACCTCACACCATCCCACATCACTGAGGCCTGGGACAATGTTACAGTAGCAAGAACAATTAGACCCAACCAAATTACAAACAATGAAAAGGAAAATTACATCACCTATTGGAAAGAAGTAACCCAAACACAATCTAAATTACAATGTTATTTGGCCCTAAAACGTGAATACACAATAGCTACTTACCTGAGTACACTGAAAGACCCAAAACTCAGGAAAACCATGACTATGTACAGACTCAGTGAGCACAGTCTCTCCATTGAAAAAGGTAGACACAGGCAGACCTGGCTGCCCAGAGAGGAGAGGCTATGCTCACACTGCAGCTTGGGGGCTGTGGAGACAGAGCTCCACTTCTTAACAGAATGCCCAAAAAATGAGGAAATACGGACATTATTATTCAATAAATTAAATTCAACCCTCCCTGAATTCCAAACCTGGACAAATGAGGCTAAATTGCCTTACATCCTTGGAGAGAATGAGGATGTGGTAATTCTGGCTGCAAAATTTGTAGCAGCCACAACCTGAGGGACAGCCAGTGAGGCCACAACCACCAACAATGTTGTATATTTGTTCTTATTATTAGAATTGTTGTCTTACTTTTATGTCTCAATAATTTTGGCCTCTTAATGAGAGGTTCGATCGTCCCCCTCAAGTGGATTTGTCCAAGCAGCCGCTAGTTCGAGTGCATGGTAGCCTAGGCTGTATAAGTGCCCTCCGCTGGCTGGTGTTAACATTATTGCAGTTTAACCGTAAACAGTCAGAGGTCTAGTTTTATTCCATAAATATATTGTTTTTATAGACGTAGTTGCACGCGCTACCAAGAGCTCATTTAGGCTACTGCACCGGTTCTGTCAACATAAAAAAAAAAACTACGGGTAGCTGCTATAGCCTACAATTTTCGCACAACTTGGTGGAAAAGTGTAGCGCAGGTTAAAGAAAACCCATTCATTTTTGGAGCTGATACTACTCAAAAGGAACTTCAAAGTATTTCCCATATAGTAGGTCTATCCTTTTAGCTCACAACGCAAGTGAAACTTGGAAAGTGGTCTCTCCACCGAGTGTTACATTAGATGCACAATCAATCGCGAGTCGATGCAGGTAAAAAGTAGTCTATCAACTGGTAGGTTAGTAACGAAGGTATTGCAAAATGTGATGACGGCACACAAACTAGGGCAAAAACGTTTAGTATAGCCTAGACTTGTGGTGATAGCCTACAGTTAATGTGAATCGCGGACTATAACCAAATTAAAGGAGAAGATTTGCACCAAAATAAAGGCTGTGTTTGTGTTTCTACAACATGTTGGCACAAAACGTAATTTCTGTCAACTATGACGATGTCCATGTTCAGTAGCCTATATTTTCCATTTAGTCAAGCAGTGACATGTGGTTTAATGCATAGGGTAACATGACGTGAGACAGACAGAAGATGAGCCTGTCTTCAGTAGCCTATCCCTGAATCCTGTCCCTCTCAATTTCAAATCACTTTAAAACGGTGTGATTAGCAACCAGATTTTTTTTTTAAATCCCGGAGACACCCCCGGACCCCCGTGTTGCCAGGGCCGAATTTTGCTCCCAGTCCGACCCTGCATCCTGCCTCTTGTGGGACTTTCTTTCTTTCTTAGCTATGTCTCTTTATTGCTGATTTGTCCTTCCTGCTATTTCTTGTTCATCATCTTTTGTTTGTCTATCTTCCTCCCAGTCTTTTTAAGAATAATGAATGTTGTGGGGCAGGGCCTGTTTCCTTGGCTCTGAGTGGAGAGGTGAGGATGGATAGTAGATCTAAGATGTCTACAGTAGTTCATGTCTTGGTTGTACAATACTGACTCCGTGAAACAGAGTCACACACACACACACACACACACACACACACACACACACACATATTTCTGCTGTGCTGCACAGCTGAGTGAACTCTACCTTTCCAATTCACCGCCTGCCTCACCCATTCAGAGAGTGCAGGGGATTTGCACTCAAATATATAAGAGGAGAAGGAATTCTTTAAAAAGCCTTTATTGAATTTGGCTTAGGTCATTTAAAATATTGAGCCAACATGTTTCGACCAAACATGGTCTTCTTCAGGGCAAAGTAGCAACATGAATGAGAATGCCACAGACTTATAAGTTAAGTCCCACCCACAATACAATCATTTCATTAACTCAATAAGATCTAATATAACCAATTAGCCTAATGAGTAAACAGGTCTGCAAGAAAACCACACACAGTAATCAAAAACTACACACACACACAACAACACCAAAAAACAAACAAGAACGTAGACTATCTGAAAAAAGAGAGAAGAAAACAATCCTGATCCAGCTGGATGTTTTAAGTTATCCTGGCTTGAACGAGGACATAGAATTTAAGTGTTTTTTATGATGTCGTAAAATGAAGTTTTGCTCTCTTTCATGAGTTCATGAGTCTCATGTAGTTTTGTCTTGTCTAGGATTTTCCATTTCTGGGTGTTCTAATAATTGATCATTGATTTGGTTTGTTTTCTTTCTCTTTTTTTAGATAGTCTACGTTCTCGTTTGTTTTTTGGTGTTGTTGTGTGTGTGTGTAGTTTTTGATTACTGTGTGTGGTTTGTTGCAGATCTGTTTACTCATTAGGCTAATTGATTATATTAGATCTTATTGAGTTAATGAAATGATTGTATTGTGGGTGGGACTTAACTTATAAGTCTGTGGCATTCTCATTCATGTTGCTACTTTTCCCTGAAGAAGACCATGTTTGGTCGAAACATGTTGGCTCAATATTTTAAATGACCTAAGCCAAATTCAATAAAGGCTTTTTAAAGAATTCCTTCTCTTATATATTTGAGTGCCTGGGACCTGCTATTGCTTTATTGGATTTTCCCTACCCCAAGAGCACCGCTTGAGGACTTGATAACTTCACCTGAGCGCCTGGTTGAACCTCTTGCATGTCATTTACTTTGAGAGTATATAGAGTATATATAAGTTTGAGTCAAAGTGAGGATCGTTTATGAGTAGACGTGCCTTAGGTGGTTGCTAAACTTGTGAATGTCAGGTTCATCATTGTTTTATCCATGATGCCTTTATCAATAGGACTCCATAGGAAGTATATTCCATAAACTGTTATGTTGCCAGTAAGAGAAACTATCTGAGGAACCCACTGTAGCTGTGTTATGTGTTTTCCATTCACAGTTTCAACAGGATTAATTGTTGCCTCCGTGGTGTTCTAGTTTTGTGAATACAACGTTTACCGTTATGTGTTCAGCTGTTGGGGATTACACTGCGGAGTGTTTCTTTCTTAATTACGGCTTGGCTGTGCCTCCTTTTTTTATTTAGTTGGATTCACACGTCCTGTGTAATCAGAGACCGGGCCCGCTTAGTGACGCTTCAAGTCTGGGCCTTTGCTTGTCCTGGATTGCACTGGGTTGTTGCATTGGAGCGTACTGTGTTATGTTACAATGGAATGTATTGTGTTGTGTTGTGGTGTTTTCTGTGTGGACATTGTGAATCTAAATCTGAACGTGAACTTGTCCCATCCACAGATCACACCTGGGAGCAAGGCTGCGCAGGGCAACCTGGTCCAGGGCGACGTCATCGTGGCCATCGACGGGGTCCACACGGACGGCATGACTCACCTGGAGGCCCAGAACAAGATCAAGTGTGCCGTCAACCTGGCTCTCACCATGACCAAGTAAGACACCCACCGTACCCGCTCTATACCACCGTAAAACTCACCCACCGTACCCGCTCTATACCACCGTAAAACTCACCCACCGTACCCGCTCTATACCACCGTAAAACTCACCCACCGTACCCGCTCTATACCACCGTAAAACTCACCCACCGTACCCGCTCTATACCACCGTAAAACTGATAGTTCCGTTCCTTGATTGTGATTGGCTGAATCGCGTTCGATGCCGTTGTAAAATCCAGCATAAACATACACCTTGACCGCATTTCGTTCTATATTACTGCGCTACCATAACTTGATACAAAAGTTAAAGTAGCTGCGTCTCGACGTTGCTTGGCAACCATTCAGATAGAGGAAATATATTTCTTGGCGGAAGAATGATTATCTAGGAATAACTTGTTATATTTCTAGTTGCTGTTCCTTTACTTTATGAAACTTTGCCAGTAATTTATGGTAACAGTTTTAGAAAAGCAATAAGCCACTTGAGTCCGTAGGTTACACTGATTCTACAACAGCTAAGGGGGGTTTTACCAATGCCCCTTAGCTGTTGTAGAATCAGTGTAACCTACGGCCTCTCGGGGCTTATTGCTTAAGTAAAACTCACCCACCATGCCAGCTCTATACCGTACCAACTCTAAACTCAGCTTAACAAACCTGTGGTGATGCCGGTGCAGGTAGCCATGGGTTCAGGAAATCCACACAGCTGGTTTTCATTCTGATATGTAAGCCTTTATAAGGTGCTCGCAGCAGTTAGAAAACGTCTATTTCTTTTCCTGTGAATGCGATAGACTAAACAGCATGCCAAAGTGAATCCTCTGCTGCAAATACCTCAGGGAGCTCTGGATAGGCATCTGTGTGTCTCTCTTTGTGTGTGCGTGTGTGTGTGTGTGTGTGTCACAGAGTCTGCGTGTGACTGTGCCAGGGTGTGTGAATTAATAGGCTCCGTCTAAGCCCCCTTTCTTTGCACTTTTGATGGACAGTGCTGTGTTACAGCTTGCGTAATTATAAAGATCAGACAGGGAGATTGAGTGCTGTGCAGCCAGGAGGTGTCTTCACAGGAGATATGGTGTTGCATGTCGCGACGGATGACTTTGCATGGTGCCTTGGCAGGGGGTTCAGATACCCTGGCCTGCAGGGGACATGATCAGTTCAGCAAACAAATAAAATTACAAATTGTGTGTTTTTTTTAGGTTTTTTGTTTTAAATTTCTCTGATGCCATCTTCTGGTGGCACCTAGGTTCCCTGGTGAACCCAAGGTGTATCAATTTGAAATGCTACATTTATCTGTGTGTTTGAAGTGTGCCTGTGTTTTGAAAAGGCCATGATCCGGGGAGCTGAAATGCCAGTGAAATTAACTAAATGTTCCATTTGCTACAGTGATGAAAGGCTCAACGAAATGGCAAAAAGGCAATACTCTGATTACATACAAATCAAATGAGGTGGATCCAAGGACCTGCCTCTGAAATGAAACCCTCTGAAGGTCCAGGGTCTAGTCAGACAAAGGTGACATCAAACAAGATCATTTTAGAAAGAAGTTAACTTGCATTCATGGATGATAGTCAGAGGACAGCTTAAGCCTGAGTTGTCCTTCATCATGTTACGGCTTATGTTTTTTTCTCATTTCATCAGGTACGTGACATTGTCAGAGTTACCCCCCACCAGAGATCCGACATAATTTAATGCATTTCATTGTAGAGAGGACCCATGAGAGGACTAAAGCCATGCCATCTCATATCCACATGATGATATAGTGAATGAAATAAATAATGAGCTGTAAAAAAACATGTTCACAAAGCTCATATCAGCCGTTCATATTGTTAAATTAAAATGACAGCCTAGGCCCTTTCAGCTTGCATCAGGGGCACTACCTGGCATGGTTTTACCATGAGATTCAATATGAATAGTATTTTGTCAAACACTTCATTGTTATATTCCTGATACTTGATGACTTCAAAGATGCCCATTATATATTTCCCATGATAGATGGAGCCATACACTCCCATACACGGATTCAGCTTAGAGTAAAAGCTTTGTTCAGTGGACATCTCCAGTTATTTTTTAGTCCAGAACAAAGATTAATCCATGTCCCTAACTGTCCCTATATGTATTAATATGAACATTAATAAATTCGTTTATGAAATATATACTTATATTTCAAAGCTTTTGTTTATTTTTCATTTTTTCATTTATGAGATATAAGTATATATATTTCAAACCTTTTTTTTCAAAGCTTAATCCATGTCCCTAACTTTCCCTATATGTATTAATATGAACTTAATATGAAATTAATAAATTATATGAACATTTATGAAATCATAAAATGATTACATCTTTAAAGCAATTTAATAGAAAGAACATTTTGTCACCCTGCTCTGAAGAAAATCTTCAGTTTTTCTGATGTGCTCACAGTGACAACCTGAGGTTACTTCCATCTCAATGCAATGGACAACACAGGCTTGAAACACATCGCATGCAAATGGAGTCCCCCTCCTTCCTTGTTTTTCTGGGCTGTGTGGGAGTGCCCGAGGGAGGGGGGTTGGTAAGGTGCTGGACTGAGAAAGGTCACTGCATTCTATTCCCACCTCGCCTTCCTTTGCACTCAATTAAAGAGGTGACAGACGATGGTGTTTAATGTGACAGAAGTGATTCATATGAAAGTGTGTGTCACTATTACTGCTGTCCTCTTTGGACTCCTCTTTGGATAGCTGTTGGCTCAAAGTGCCTGGATGGCTTCTTGTCTTTTCTCAATGTTTGGTTTCTCCTGTCACTTTGTTACTTTAGTTTCTCCATGGCCTATAAACATGGCTTCATATACACCTATTGTGATTTTTACCTTTGGAAATGTAATGTTTGTATTTTACAGAACATTTGTTTCCACCTGTTTAAACTGGCTCAATGAACTAAAGCAGATGTTAATGAAATCAACATTCTGGGGAAAGACATCATGTACTCAACTTGTTAGGTTTATGTTCCTGGTTTGTCTTGTGCACAAAGATTTTTGTGTAACTGACAATTTCTGTAAACATTTTCTGTAAACATAGCACAATGGCTATATTTCTTTGATCTACCTGTGTTCTTTTCTTTTCTAATATTGACTCAACACAAGGTCATGAAAGCTGGTGTCTCAGTGATGAATGCAAGACTTTTACCTTGGAAACTTTTACCTTGGGTAGCACACAATGGGAAGCCTCATTGCTTTAATACAGCAGATGTGGATGGCGATTGTTTGGAGGAACTCTATTGTGTGTCTGTGGCATGGCAGGTAAACACCCTTTTCAAAGATCAGCTGACAGCTTTTGACAGGTGAGCTGTCGCACAGTATTTCTGTGCATTTTTTTACAAAAAAAAAACTCTCTTCCCCTCTCTCCTTGCATCAAAATGGAAGACTGAATCCAGCACCTCCAACATTCTTCTAACCTTACCCTGGGGTCAAGCCATCAAAATGGCTGCCTGCCTAGCCCATCATCTTGTGTAACACAAAGGTGTGTGCAATCCCTGAAGCAACAGTGAGAAATGAGGTATGCAAGCGGCCGCTGTATCTTTCCCATATGGACCAAACCTGTGGACCTGCCTTCCCTCTAATCCTGGAGTGATGGCTTTCCTAAAACAGCCTTAATCTCACCAAGCCGAGGGTGCAATTCTGATAAGTCTCGAGCGAGATCAAATGAGGTTTACGGGCGGGTCGACCGCCATGAGGAACAGAAGAAAGCCCCAAAAAAGGAGCGGCCTATCCATCCGCTTTGATTTGCACATACCTGAGAGGATTTTTTTGTTGAGGTCATCTTTTTGTTTTTGACCTCTTCTAGGGCAGCAGTTCAGCCCTCATCTCTCTTGTATAATGTGATGATTCTGAACAGGCAATAAAGTGAATTAGATAGATAGATAGATGGATAGATAGATACTTTATTGATCCCCAAGAGGAAATTCAAGTACCTTTCCCAACAGTGTTTACATGTACAGTGCTCTTGTTAAAGGCTCTAGATCTAATTGTGTTTCAGGGTTTTATTTGTTGTCAAACTTATAGCCTCTTTCTCTCTCTCTCTCTTTTGTCTCACACAGGCACACACACACACACACACACACACACACACACACACACACACACTGTTTGGTTGGTGCCCATGCAGACAAACAGCAAACAGTTCGATCAGTTTTTCCCCAAAGGCAACAAAGCTTGCCAATAATCCTGCATATGCTTCCTGACCTCCCTTAATCACTTGCCTCCTCCTTTTCAGCGTTGCTGCAGCATCCTTGGCCATGTCATTTCTGGGGAAAATCTCTTCACCTATTTGCTCGAGCAGTTTTTAAAAAAGGACAATTTGAGCTGGTCCATTGTTAAGCCTGTCCATTGTTCACCACTAGACACTTCAAGTAATGGGCCATGTTTTTGAGGCTTTGTGCAATGTCGAGGATGCACAGTTAGTTACAGTCTTTGATTGTTGCAGCAGAAGAGATGGTATTGGTATTGACACAAGTAAATATCGATTTTTATGTCTGGAAGTTTTCATCCTCTTTCAACAACCAACAGTAGTCTCAAGGACAAGATGTTATTTGAAGGATCAATATCTTTCTGAGAAAGGTTTATGTACATGAGTCAGTATGGATTTATGTATGGAAACGGTCATCTTCTTGAAAAGTTATTTTTTTCAGGAAAGATTTACAGCATTCGCAGCAATATAAGAGAAGACGTGTGAATATTTGTTTTTAATTTTCTGTTTTGTTTTTATTAATACAGGTCCAAGCGCCCTGTTCCTCTTCCTGTCGGCGCCACAAGAGTTGATGGTTCCATGCCTGTTATCCCTCACCAGCAGGTACTGCCCCCCCCCCTCTTTTTCTTTACACACATGATATTATGTGTCCTATGTCCAGAGGACATAATGTGTCCTATGTCCTCCCACACACATGCTTTACATGTGTGTGGGAGGACCTTTGGTAGGTTTGCCAACCTACTTATGAAGGCATTTTGAGGAGGATCACACTTAACTCCTAAGAGAGTCTGTAATATAAAACCCTGGTTGGTCGCTGAAATTCAGCCTGGTCACCTGAGTTCTCCCTGATCTCTGGAGTTCAGCCTAGTCACTGGGGCTCATGAATGTCAAGAGTTTCCCAGTCACTTGCAGAGCATCTTGTTTCCCCATCTTTCTCAGGGGAAGGGTGCTCTCTAGTGACCACAGTGCAGCACTGTGCAAGTGTAGCACTGCTGTCTCAACTCCCTTCAGACCCAGCGTGTTGAAGTGAAGAAGCTTTCGATAGTCTTTCTAGCAAATTCTGTTGTTTTTGAAGTGCAGAGCTGAGTTGGGCTCCTGCCCCAGACACTGAGCAACCCCCCTCTTTACACACTTCCCCCCCCCCTCGTGTCTCTCCCTCCTTGAAGGGGCAAATAAATGGTAGTCCCGTGCCCCCAAACACCCCAGCCGGCGGTATAGACACTTCTGGTGAGGCAAACTCCCACCTCTCCGTCAACTCCTCGACGCCCGCCAAGGGGCAGTCTCCAGGCCCGACCAAGAGGAAGCAGTATAACTCCCCCATCGGTCTCTACTCCGAGGAGACCCTGCGGGAGATGGCCATGGTGCAGGAGAGCCAGAAGGCTAAGGGCTCCGGCACAGGCCTTTTGCTGGGGTATGTAAGCAGCAGGCAGCATTAATGTGTAGGCCAACGCTAAGGCTAACAGCAAAGTGTGACTATGCCCCCGAGAACTCTCCCTCTCTCCACAGTGGCATGACCAGTGTTCTGCTGCAGACAGAAAAACACAAACTCCACTAGGAGATATCTGCTGACTTTACATTTACATTTATTCATTCAGCAGATGTCCCATTTTCCATCTATTGTTACATAATATTATTATTAAATTAGTTATTTTATTATTAAAATAGTCAATTGAAGTTTTCCACAGTGTTTTTTTTCTCAATGGAATGTATTGGAAATCCACAAAACCACTGAGCATTCAGCTTTGCAGGGATTCATTAGAGTGTTCTTCCAAAGCAGAGCAGAGCTGATGGTCAGTGGAAGGAGAGTGAAGGGGCATGACCAGTCTCTGCTGTTCACCTGCTTTTCTAACAAATGGAACCGGCAAAGTCTCAGAACATTCTAAAGATGGTAATCACTCGAATTCTCTCATGACCTCATAAGCCTGACCCTCACCTGGTGTCCGGTTCTGCTTAGCCTGCTGGGACCACTGCAGTCCCCAGCGCTTGGGAATGTAGAGAAGTCACCCGGATATCTCCCTGTTTGAGCAGTAGTCCTCCTCCAGTGTCAGAATGTCAACAAATGAAACAGGATTTGAGAGCACATACACAGCAATATTGATACCTCAAGCCAAGAGTCAAACATAATGAAATAATCAGTCAAATGCTTTATAATAATGCTTCCCATAGAGAATTCAGTGATACGAAACGTCATTATTGCGAGTAAAGAGTAAAAAGGGAAGGTGTGTTCTCATAGCACAGATTGCTACAGGCTTTTCACAGTTGTCTGAGGGGATAGAGTTACTCTGTAACCGTGACGACAGGGTAAAGCACCTGTTCCTGTCATCTCATTTAAAGGCCACGGAATGCCTGGGTTCAAGTTGCCCTCTCTCCTGCATTGCCATTGCATGTCTCTATCACTCTCTCTTTCTCTCTTCTCCCTCCTATCCCTAATTTGAATCCTCTCCCACTCACACATTGGGAAACGTTTAATATTTGTTGACTGTATTTATTCACTGATTTCTTTCACGAGTCAATGCGTAATTTGATAGGTAGCAAGCAGAAATCATTCACTGTCATAAATTCCGCTACATAAAAAGGCTCTAGATGCCCCAGCTGTGGCGCAACTGGCTGGGGCACCTGTGCTGTACGTCGGTGACCCGGGTTCCATTCCCGCCCCGTGGTCCTTTCCAGATCCCACCCCTGCTCTCTCTCCCATTCGTTTCCTGTCACTCTCCACTGTCCTATCATTAAAGGCATAAAAAAGCTAGATTGACAATTGATTAGACAATTACTTTCAACAGCTCTATAGTGTTTATCACTCAATTAACAAACAACAGAGGTCAAAATGATTATGGCCGAGCCTGTATCTTTAGTTGGGAATGTCACATTGAAGGGCACTTGAAGAGCACAGGTCACACAGGTCACTAACTCACCATCTTTCCTTTGCAGGCACCAAGTTTCCTTAACCCCAGACCCCTTGGATGATTCAAAGAGTCACTGAATAGTGTTACTAACCTTAATTTGCTCTCTCTCTCTCTCTCTCTCTCTCTTTCTGTCTCTCCAATGTTTTAGGTTATCTCCAACACTCCTGCCAAGTTAGTATGATTGCAGTATAGGTGCTTAAATGTGGATGATATGCATGGTGTCATATTGTAGGTGTTGTGTGTGTGTGTGTGTGTGTGTGAGCTGTGTATTCAGGCCTAGGGTTAGTGTGTCCTCATTGCATGAGTCAAGCAAGCTGCTATCAGCCATATGCCTTTACACAGACATTGGTCTTATGTGACCAGTTCAAATCTTCTGAAAATATATGGCTCATATTGCTCAAGCTTGAATAAGACTAGATTGCCAGAGTACTGTATATGATGTTGTTTTATTGACTCTCTGTTCGGCATATGTACTGTAGCATATGCCTTTTGGACAGATTGCTTTCAACTGCTACAACACATGCTTTGAATTGCTTGAGATGTCTGGCGTCATGCTGCAGAATGTGCTATTTGTCTTGGATCATGGAATGACGAGAGTGGCAAATGGCTTGTCTATGGAATGATTTGCGGTTGCATGTGGTGTGTGTGTGTATGTGTGTGTGTGTGTATTTTTAGAGTTCAGATGTGTGGTTCTGTGTGTGGTTTCTCTGAAGTGCTACTGGGGGATAATGGATTTTGCTGACTTAGGCTTAGAGGTCATGCCAGGTTATAGAATGCACTGGCATGGATTTTTAGAGTGACTTGTTAGCTTGCCTTGTAGGCGTGCTTTATTGATCACATGTGCTTTGGTTTGCCTTAATTGCTCGTGGGTATTCATAGACCGTGGATGAGTGTGACTTTGGGTCAGTCCTGTTGTTCTTCAAAGCCCCCTGTTCTTTTTTTATCACGTACATCACTAATTCCCTGTCCTCTCTTCACTCCACCTTATCCTTTCCTCTTTTTATTTCTCATCCCCACCTCTCTCTCTCTCTCTCTCTCTCTCTCTCTCTCTCTCTCTCTCTTCCTCTCTCTCTCTCTCTCTCTCTCTCTTTCTCTCTCTTTCCCTCCCTCTAATTCTTCAAAAAAACACCCTTTGCCCCTTCCTCCCCCTCACACACAAATCACTCCAATCGCCTACAGCAACGAGTACCTCCCCAATTTCAACCCCACTGCTCTCAAGGACTCGGCCTTGTCCACCCACAAGCCCATTGAGGTGCCGGGCCCGGGCGGCAAGGCCACCATCATCCACGCCCAGTACAACACCCCCATAAGCATGTACTCGCAGGACGCCATTATGGACGCTATCGCTGGGCAGACCCAGGCCCGGGGTAAAGAAGGGTAAGAGTCTCAGCTGCGGCACCGCACCCTCTTGGCATGTCCATCCTTCTGCCCGCTTGCATGGTCCCTGCCCCCTCCACCCTCTCCGGTACCAGTTGTATCCAGAGGTGTATTAGCTGGAGGTGTATTAGCTGCTGCTTGATGCTGGTGGAGGCTTAAAACTTCCTCAGGATGTCTACTTTGGGATCTAGCTGGTATAGTATCATCCGATTGATTGACTGCCACGGGAGTGAATTCTGCTTCACATGTATGTGTTCGAGGCACAGAGAGCTTAAAAATAATGCACTGTTTATGGGTGAGAACTTTTTTGTGTGGAGTGTATTTGATTTGCTGTGGGGTTCCTGGATTTGGTGTTGCCAGTTAGAAGCAAGAAATAAGGAGCAAAAGTGTCTTGTGGGTTTTATATTGAATATCAGGATCAGGTCATTTAAAATGAACACTTGTATATTGACACAGTTTCGGGGGAGTTTGTGTAGGTTATTAATTCATTCATTCATTCACTCATTCATTCATTCATCCATCCATTGATCCATCCATCCATGCTCTCACCAGCTCAACTCATGCTGCCAGTTGATCTAATATTGGTCATACCTGTAAGGACCTGCAGCAAAACGTTCCTAGTAAAGACTCAATACTTACAGTAGCACAAGGGAACACAAATAAAGAAAAATGCATTTGTGCATATTTATTAGCTTCGACAGAACAGTTGTTCTGTTGTAATATACTCCTTAGGTATTTATTTGAGATCATACAGTATAGTGTGTTTTAATGTATTTAATACATGGAAGGCATGTATGCAAAGCCATGTATAACTGTGTCAGTGTGTGGATTGGGCATGTAATACTACAGTTTGATCAACTGATATGTTCAACATGAAATAGTCTCTGTACTCATATGACATATCATAGAGAGTTGGGGCTGGGTGACCCACACTAAGTTGGTTGGTGTGAGATTTCAGCAGTGCTTTCTTTTACAGTGCCCTACTTGCTCGTTAGCTGTTGCTACATGCGTATAGTAGCTAAGATGACTCAAAATCATAGTCCATTTTGAAAACCGACATCTCATTTACAGAGTCAAGTTCCAGACTAACCTGAACCCTATTTTAGAGAGTTTTCTGTGGAAAAGAAAGAACATTCCTCCCCTATTTGTATCCAAACACTTTGACAAGAAACATTTAGCAAAGTTTTGCAGTAGCTCCCAACTGATTATAATGACCAGACTTGCAACATTTAGGACTACCTGAATGGGCCTTTCTACAATACTGGTAACTGTCCCATTCTAGAATGAAACAGCGTAGGGTTTATTCTTTCCAGATATAGTATCATCAGATATATTATATGTCAAAGAGCTAAATCATGTTGCATTAACAATGTCTGTAATGTCTATAACTGGACTTTTTGAATTAAGTTGAGTGATTATGTTCCAAAGCAACTTGGTGAAAACAAGCACATCATCTTCATAACAGTTCTAAGCAAAATTTAAAATGACAAATATTTGCTGCGTAAGTGATAATCACAATGAATTGTTTTCATTGAGTTGTCAATCATCTGAAAGATATGATATTACACTGACCACCAACCAAACGAATAAGGAATTTGATAGTTTGATGTACACGAATAATGCTTCTAGTCACCTTCGTCATCTCCAGTGGCTAGGGCACTGTAAAACAAACATGGGGTCACTTCTAGCAGTCAGTAGGTGGGAACCATTGTGTTACTCTTCCATTTCTCACTCCTGCCCTTTCTATTTATCCATCTCTTCACCCCCACCTCCCCCAACTCCACCACTCGCACCCCCCTCATGCCCGCCCCCCCCCACATCCATGGCTGCACCTCCACCCTGCTCATTGGTTGGGTGACCTGTCACAGTGAAGAGATCCCTGATGAGGGATCCCCATTGGCGTAAGTAATCCAAACTGTGGCGGGCACAGCCGCCCTATAACACCTGCCACATCTCTCTGCCTGTTCACTCACCCCCCCCCAACCCCCTCGTCCCCAACCTCCCGTCACCCCTTCAGTGACCCCCCTCTGTCCGCGTCTTCTTTTCCTCTCCTCTCCCCTTGAATTGGTTGTGTGCATTTGGATCTGACTCTGGATTACAGATTTCCACATATTGCTTCCACTCAAATGCAATGGTGACATCACTGGCAGGACTGTCTAAAAGTGCTTCAACACAGGTGTCAGTTGTATGTAAGTAGAAGAATATAGAAAGGATATGGTAGATATTAATGAACAAATTACCAGTACTACCTGAATGGGCCTTTCTACAATACTGGTAACTGTCTCATTCTAGAATGAAACAGCGTAGGGTTTATTCTTTCCAGATATAATAGTGGCTCAAACTTCTCAAAGAGGGCAACGTTAAAGCAGCGGAAAACATCTATTTAAAAAAATGCTGTCATTTCATTAGCGCTCTCATTCCATCCATTTGCCTTTTGGACCAATTGTTAAACCATTTCTGATTCAACATAGATAACACAGCATTTTATACATCAACACTGCAACACTGCATCATATTAGCACCATATTATGATTGGCCCCAAAGTGGAGTTTGGTGCATTTCCAATCCACTCTTAGCTAAGAGTTGCAGAGCTGTCCAGTAGGTTTTGGGGTCTTTTGTTGGCATTATTGGTTCTCTGACTTCACTGACTTTGGTTTTTGAAGTTCATACTTTCCCTGGAGGAGGGATTCCTGGGTTGATTTCAGTGTATCAGAACACAGCTACAATCAGGTGGGCGGTTTCAGTCATGTTTTTTTTTTTAAATCTGGCACAGTTTGCTAAATTCTGTAGAAAGTTAACTGAATTTGTCTACCTCAAGAGAATGTTCTGAGCTCTCTTCTGTTTCTCTGCGTTTCTGACTGTTTGAACTGAATGATTTTCTGCACATGTAAATGTTCTAAGCCAAGCCACGTTGGTCTAGCCACACTGGTATTAGTGCTTTCTATGTCAGCTTACCTGCCTAGTCATTAGTCACATGAGTCTGTCACCAAGCTTTTTGTGTTTTCTTTGTTTGTTTGTTTTCTGCACATGCTCTGTAAGAACAACACAATGTTGATGTTGTTGTTTTTTTCTCACCACTCTGTGAGGCTAACGTAAACACCTGCACATGTTTTGAGTGTCACACACACACATACCAAACCAAAGCACAACAATCAGCAGAGGCTCTCTCTTTCTCTGGTCCCCGGGTCGGTTGGCTGGCCGGTCTGACGGCTGTGGGGCTCTCTCTGTGGTTCCAGTACTCTCCCAGTAAAAGACCGTCTTGTAGACAGTGCCTCCCCAGTGTATCAGGCGGTCATCCAGAAGAAGGATAAGGAGACGGAGATCAACGAAGGGACCCTCCGGGCTGCCCATCACCAGTCCAAGTCCTTCCGCATCCTTGCCCATATCACTGGCACCGAGTACTGTAAGTGTCAGACCTGGTGTTCAGCTTAAAACACTCATCGCCATTATTTTTACTTTCTTATATTAATCAGCAAGAGATACATAGCTTCAAGCCTAGGATTATTACTCTGTTGTCCAGAATGGTTGCTTATTCTGTATGTTGAAGCCACACTTTAATATGGCAGTGCTTCTTTAAATGCTGCTGAGTACACTGCTTTTTAGCCACTGAATAGTATTGAGTAAAATAATATACAGTATAAACAAAAAAAACATTTTTGTTGTAACACATTGCTATTGGCTACATATCCTGTTTGCTAACCCTGAGTCATTTCAGACAACTGATTTGTATATTCTCTGTCTCTTCCCCTTCTCTCTTCTGCAGTGCAAGACCCAGATGAGGACCGTCTGATGAAGTCAAGGTAGGCAGCTAGCAGCAGCTACTGGTGGCCTGTGAGAGAAGCTCCTTTCTGGCTCAAGGCTTCTGAGCCTAAACAGAGCAGTATTTCTGTCAGTCAGCCTCTCAGAGGAGACCTTTGCTCTCTGCGACCCCTGCCTCAAATCACTCTCTGTGTTGAACTTGAAGCCTGTGCTGTGAGGGTTTAGCTTTGGTCTTCCCAACAGTTTAGCGCCAGGACAAATGCGATAGACTCATTGCCATGGCACTTAGCCTGGAGACGTTGAGTTCTCGTCTTTCCTGGTTTCCAGACAGTGAGCTACTTTCGTCCCCTCTGTCCCACTCTCCACAACAAACTGACAAGGTAGTGACATCTCCCAGGTCTTCAAATCAGATACCACTTGCTTTGAACTGAGAGGCTTTCCAGAACACTTCTCAAACTCCAGCCACCCTTCTTGAGCGTATCATTCCATACAGAGTTCCACCTTCCATTAAAGCTATTGTTAGGAACAGGTACACAAAATGGGAAGCTCGAGTAATTCAGAAATTCAATACTGGTTTCAGAAAGGAAAATGGAGGCTTTAACCTAACCTATCTCTTCCCCTCTCTCTTTCTCTTTGTCTGTTTTCTTCTCTCCTTTTCTCCATCCTTCATGCCACAGGGAAAAGTTTCAGTCAGAAGCTAAAGGCCCACGTTTTGCTAGATTGAAAAACTGGCACCATGGTCTATCTGCCCAGATCCTCCATGCATCAGAATAAAAGTCTCACCTGAAAGTGTGACTTCATATACGTGGCATCACTGTAATAGCTCATACCACTGTACTGGAGAGCAAACGCATGTAGAAAAGAATGGAAGTGAGGGATAGAAGGAGATGAGTGTCAAGAAAGAAAGTTCTGGATAGTTGGGTTATTCTCTAGGTCACATGGGAAAGGCATAATGGCATACTCTGTTAAGCTTGCTACCCTGAAGTGTTATTCTGTAAGCTTTTGGCTCTACCCCTCACACTTTTGGGTTTGAATTAAACCAGTTCCATTTGTTGTTATTTAAAGAATAGTTGTAGTTGGAAATGTTTTCACCATTGATCACATTCTTTGAAGCTTGTTATTTTAGGAGAATAAATGTGATGCCACCTTTAACTGAAACACAGCAGAAATGTTTCTTGGCTTGTGAAGGTTTTTTTTAGAATGGCTCCAATGAGAGAAAAGATGCTTTGCAGTTTTTTAAATGAAAACATTACATCCTAGTCACCTGTTCCTTAGATATGACGTGAACTGGCATCATAGGCCAGGTCAGTTTTCTCTTTCAGGTCATTGAAAGGTGAATAAAACTTTCACTGCATTAAGCAACTAAAATATGAAATTCACATCATAAAATCATTTCCATTATTCCATTAAGTCACATAATTAAATAGTCCTTTGTTATGAATTCCTAGATTGTCTTTGTCATGAGCAACAGCTTATAAATTCTTTACCAGCCTCATGCCCATCTGATTAGAACTACATGCGTGTCAGGAGGGGCATGACTGAAGTGACATTAGTGTGAGGGAGACGTGTTATTAAAATATTAAAACCAACATCAGTCTTAACAGTCTCACCAAATGGCTCATGGACTTTTCTCAGCCATTGTAAAGGACTTTGTAGCATCCAGGGATTAAAAACGGAAGCAGTTATATATAGAGGACAGGTGTGGTCATAAATCTGTGTTGGTGTCAAAGTGTTCAGTGTTCAGTTTACATTTAATTTGTGGGTCACACCATAGTAATAAATGTGCATTTAGACATTTTATAAGATTCCATAACTTTTTTTAGCTTTATACTAGTCGTTCTGTCAGTACACATTTAGCTGAAATCCAACTAGTCTGCAGTATTAGTGTACATTTCAAGTAATGTAATGCCATGTAAATATTTACATAATCACATAATTGCACTCGGTATGTAAATTTGCACAACTGAGCTGAGCCATGATTTACGATCTCATGAGGTCTACACACTCATTACAATACTCATTAACACATAGTGTGCCCCCTAATTAGAGATCTCCAAACACTAGACGAGTCCTCCTATGAGTAGTGGAGCTCTATAGGGTGTCAGCCTTGGCTTAAGGGACAGGATCGTGTCTGTTGGATCAACTCAAGGAAAGAGAAGCCATCAGCCCATATCTCCAGTGGGGCGTCTGTTCATCCTCCCTGCCCCTGAGAGAGAGAGAGAGAGAGAGGGATAAAAGAGGAGAGAAGGTATTCAGATCTGTGAGTAGTCAGTGGTGCGATGCCAAGCCCCTGTTTCCTCCTCTGAGAGGAAACCATAGTAACAAGGTAAAATATATTGCTTGTCTGGTGGTCAATGAGGGAAATTGTATCAGCCTGTGCTGTGGACTGTTTGTGATATAGTGAGTGACTTGACTGCAACCACCGCTAACCGCGTCTTCTTGGCATTATTGCTTGTTGGCTGCCTCCGACATCCCTGACCTTTCACCCCCACCCCCACCTGCATGCTGGGTAGAGAGAGTGAATGCACTGGAGTGCTTGTGCCCACGCCTCCCCCCCCAACTCATTTCTGGGTGGCTGGCCCCTCTACCCCTTGTTGTTGCCCCTTGTTCCTCCATCCAGATCTCCATCTCCATCTCTATCTCCATTTTCATACACTCCATCACTGTAACTCTTTAGCTGACATCTGCATCTCATTCACCCTCTGTGCAGTGCTCCATCTGTCTTTTTGCCGATCATCCATGATCCATAGCTGAATCCATAAGCGCCAATCACAGGACATTGCTTTATGTCACATTCACTGATGTCTACTCGCAATCAAACTAGCTCAGTGATAGTGTGAATGTGCGGTAGAGTCTTGGCTGGTAGTGTTGGAAGACCTGCAAATTTCTGTCGTAGTAGTGATATTATAGAGTGATTTGTGATCTTATGTTGCACCAGAGTATTTTTCCAGTATCTCCCAGTTAAAGCTGCTGTAAGCTATAGTTATTTCCCCCCAGAATGCTTTGTATTGTATTTTGTACCTCTGAAATGCAATGGAAGAAAATTAATGAGTGATGTACACATGTATGGTCAGATAGAAGTTAGCAAGAACTGCTAACTTACCTTACAGCAGCTTTCAGCATGATTTTGTTTTCATTGTTTGTACCATCATGATGCTTTTAAATGCATTGTACATATTTTTAGTCTATATTTTAACTCCATTGAATCTCATGTAAACATATGACATCAGGTTGTTGTTTGTTGTAGGCAGGCTATTTAACCTTGATTATTGACTATTTAACCTAGACTAGATATGCTAGAGGGAGGTAGTGTTGATGTCAGTCCATCATTATGTGCAGTCGTTTGCTATTCATCTCTCACTCTTCACGAGTTACCCTTTAGTGCTTTTGAAAGCTAAATAGAAGCAAGATGTCATTGAATGAATGATAAACTGTGAAAGGGAGAGTTTGTGTGTGTGTGTGTTTGTTTGTGTGTGTATGTGTGTGTGTGTGTGTGTGTGTGTGTGTGTGTGTGTGTTTGTCTGTTTGTGTGTGTGTGTGTGTGTGTGTGTGTGTGTGTGTGTCTTATTGTCACAACGTATTCCATTTTGTCCAAATAACTGCATTGCTCCTCCATCACTAATACCAGAACACCCATGCAATGATCAGTGCCACTTCATTTAAACCCATATACATATATAGGTTACCATATGTTCATCCGTTCCCAAAGTAATATTGACATACTTATTGAACTAGCCATATCCCAGTTATGTAAAGAGGAATATATAGTTCAAACACTGCATGCTACTTAGGGGCCATAAGCCCATAATCAGGCCATGTGTAGCCAGCTCTGCCTTTCTCTTCTCCTCTCCTGCCCGAGGCTGCATGGAGCTCAGATATTCCCTCCTGCCCTCTCTCCTCCCACCCCGTCATGCATGCTTAGGGTCGGAGTGTGTTGTGCCTGGATGCTTAGCTAGAGTGTGTGTGTTAGCTACAGTCAAAGTAGGAGCGCAGTACAGTAATGGTATTCATTAGCTTATGATGATACCACTGATGTCTTGAATGGCTAACAGACTATTCAAGTAGCCCTGGCAAGAGGATGAATGCAATTTCCCTGTTAACACTTGTGGCAAGCAGACTGTACCAGCAGGGGGCACTATAGATTTTGGAGCAATCCTTCCACTGTTCCTCACTCTGTTTTGGCAGCGAATTTTAATGCTTGAACGTTTCCTTATACACAGTTGACATGGCACGTCAGTTAGTAGGCAGTTCTCGAGCAAAAAACAAGTGGCTCAATCAATGAGACCTTGGATAATGCCTTAGTCCTTCAGCACTACCGCCTGGTCTCAATCTTTTTTCCCTTCTACATCCTTGCTTTGCACTGTCAGACAGCTTTGTAGAAACTAACTAGGTCTTATTTTTACTTCAAATATCAGTTCTGTTCCATGTCAGTTCCGTGTTCATTAGTTAATTAGAGACGTGTAACACACATGTTATGGTTATTGAGTAACCCCTTGTGTGTTTTATGTTTTTTATATAGGGCTCATTGCAACTGTGTGTTTGTATCTGCGTCAGTGTATGTGTGTGTGTGTGTGTGTGTGTGTGTGTGTGTGTGTGTGTGTGTGTGTGTGTGTGTGTGTGTCTGTGTGTGTGTGTGTGTGTGTGTGTGTGTGTGTGTGTGTGTGTGTGTGTGTGTGTGTGTGTGTGTGTGTGTGTGTGTGTGTGTGTGTCTGTGTGTGTGGTGTTGGGTGTGTGCGTGTTCGTGTGCGTGTGCGTGTGAACTGCAAGAGAGTGCCCATGAACATGTTTATGACTGCAATACAGCAAAGGTTTATTGTATCTCTCACTCACCTCTGGTGTAAGTTAGTGCTGATAGTCAGTGTAGTTCCCAGTGCCTGTGGATGATATTCTACCGTTAGCCCACGTCCCCAGCCCAGCCAACGTTCTTCTGCTAGACTCCACAGCTAGTCAAGAGCACCAAAGATCAACGTCACAAGTTCACCACAGACAGTGATAAGGGGTTAACAGCCGGCAGTTACCTCCTCCCAGCTTCTCTCTCCTGTGCTTAGTTTCTTAAACACCACTCAAGGTGGTGCTTTGCCATTTCCAAATGACTAGAAAGCAATTGCTGTCTGATACTGGTCAGCCTGGTGCTAACTATTTGGTCAGTGAGAGAGAGGTTTGAGAGAGTGGTGGTTGCGGTGAACAGGGGTCAGCCATCAGTCCTCCACCAGGCCGGTTGCTGCTAGGTGCCTGCCTCCTCCCCCAGCCAGCCCCCCCACCCCCCTCCCCCACCTCTACCCCACCCCGTACTCCCCAAAATCACCACTTAGAGGAAAGAACACCACATTTATCCCACGATCACAAACAAACTGACTTATTAAGGCATTACCTCTGTTTATGAGTTGAAATGTGCAGCTTTGGATGGTGTTTTTTTTTGTCTTTTCTTTTGTTGATTTTTGCTGATTTGTTGCTGGTTTTACATTTGGGATTATTTTGACAGATTGTTCAGCTCATTGTGACATGAATTGCCTTGTGTCTTGCATTTGCTTTTGACATTATTACTTTTTTAGCAGGACTGACTTGAAAAAAAAAAACATGGAAACAGCCACTAAAAGTCCCACCCCTCTTCATATTGAGCTACAGTAGTGCAAGGCTCTAATAAACCCTAAACAGAGAGCTCTCTAATTGCATCATGGGAATGAAGTCCTCCCCATGTAGATGTAATAGATTAGATAATAGACTAGGTAGTCATTTAATGATATACGGGCGTACTCTATTGATTCTGGCCAAGGCCCATACAGTTCTAGCCTACATACAGGACCCCACAGCCTGTCTGTTCTCCTCGCTCAGTGACTCATCTGCGATCAATAGTCCTCTGCTCCATTAACTGTCTGACTCTTACTCTTTTTATCATCAGGACTCAATTAGTGATCACTGATTTCTCCTAACAGAGTCCATTCTGACCCCACCTCCCCAACCCCCTTAGCAGCCTACCACAAAGCGCTATCTTTCTAATAGCTGCTGGCAGGGTCGATCCTCTGCAACTTCCCCATGTTTCCTGTTTGATCCCTGATGGACATCCTTGCATTGGGCTAAGCAATACTGAGCGATGCTGCTTCTTGTTTTTGCATGGAAAGGAGGCACTTGCCCAGCATTTGTGCCTTAAGCTGATATTAACTCTCTAATTCTTGCTGTATGTATCACACACAAACACACACACGCACACACATACACACACATTGAGCTGTTTTGTCCCTGTGTGTGTATGTGTATGTGTTTGTGTATGTGTATATATATACACCTTTAAGTACAGCAGTGTGACCTCTCTCTTTCGTTGCAACCTAACCTGTGATCCAGTCCCCCTGTTGAGCATGCTCCAGTGTCCACCAGCCTTATGGCTGACGCTCTGCCTGCCACTGCCGCTTCGCCCAATCAACCTGCTTCTGAGCCAGAGTGCCTAGCCAATCAGGCACCACTGCCTGATGCTACCTCAAGTCCAGAACCCGCCCCTGTAGAGCCTACCCCAGAGAGGTAATGCCTGTGATTGGATATGTTCGCTGTTTGTCTGTCTTCCCTCGTCTGTTCTACATTGGTCCAGGGTTTGTTCTGGTATGTCTGTTTGTTCTGCCTGTTTGTTTAATGTGTGTCCTGATGTATGTATGTTCTTTTAGTACATACACATGTTTACTTTTCATGAAGATAATATCTGATACACATATTTGTGCATGTTTAAAGGTGATAGTGGTTTAGCCCAGAAAAATTAAAGGTACACCTGTTGATTGCTGGTGGTGATGGTGGTGAGCTGAAATGGAACATAAAAAAGCATCATCAGGGATTATGCTTTTGTTAATAACCTGCATTGAACAGAGAGCTTTCAATCGTCAAATCAGCAATCATCAGGTTTCCCTTAAACAGAGTTCTTTAAAAAGTCAGTGGAACAAGACCTCAAAGATCAAATTTGACAAGGTAAGTTTTAGGTAACCTGACCCTTTCCTGGTAATGAAATACATGTCCATACATACAAACTAAGGCTGCTATTGCCCCCCAACACATGCACACACACACAGACACACACAGACACACACACACACACACACACACACACACACACACACACACACACACACACACACACACACACACACACACACACACACATGCATTGCACATGTAGCTGAAAAACAAGTCATGTAGGAACCATTGCAGAGCCTGGAGATGTTGGAGGATCTGACTTCTCAAGAGCAGTAAGAACAGAGAGCCCATGGCAGTGGAGAGACCAGTCGGACCCAGCCTCTTTATCCACTCAATTCCATGACTCCTAACTGTCCTAACAGAAAGTATCAGTCAAGCTTTAGTAGATTTCTCCGAAACCGGAGTTATGTAAAGCTTGGGAATGATTACACTTGACACTGGTTCCATTGCTGTCAAAATACCCCCCATAGGAAGCTAAACACAGTGAGATTCCATCTGATACCCAGCTAATTGGTTGTAGTATCATTAAGATACATAAGCTTAGCTCAAACAGGGATTCTTTACCTGTATACAGGTGTAGAAGTTAACTATAGAAGAGTCTGGTGTTTGGGAGACCATTAGGACCGGGCAACCAAGCGGATTTATTTGGAGTGGTGCCAGAAGTGGCCGGCCTTTGACCTGCGTCCCATGAAGGACTCGTGGAGCTGACGCAGGGCTGCTGTCTGTCCCACTGCTCTCCATTTCAGCTGTTTCTCCCCCGCAGGAAACAGGATCCCTCAGAGGACCTTCACCGGCCATGCCGACGCCTGCTATGTGTGCACATGTTCACGCTGAGCCAAGGGGGTGGGGAGGGGGCTGGTGAATTGTGCGCTCCATATTAAAGCATAAACACAAGCGGGTAGCACACACACACACACACACACACACACACACACACACACACACACACACACACACACACACACACACACACACACACATATACGCATACTCTATCTCTCTCACTCACTCTGTTTCTTCATCTCCTTCTCTGTCATTTATTTGCTATGTGTTTTTTTGTTTTTCTTTCTTTCTCTTTGCTTTTTGTTGGTGTGCTGTATTTTACTCATTTGCACACACACACACACACACACACACACACACACACACACACACACACACACACACACACACACACACACAGATCTACCGAGAGACATGATGCAACATGAAAACACAGGCATTAACGTAGACACACCTGAGGTTCAAAGGCAGCCCTACCAACCCCTTACCCACCCCTGTGCTCTGTCCTCTCTACTCTACTCTGGTCTGGTCTGGTCTGGTCTGGCTGTGTTAACTCTCCTCTGTCCTCTGCAGCTCTCAGTCCCTCTCACAGCCTGAACCTGCGCCACAGCCTGTGTCGCCCCCACAGTCTCAGGCCCTGACACCAGTGGCCCCCGAGGCCCCTGCAGTCTCCCCCAGGGCCCCCCGCCACCTGAACCCTGCTGCCTCCCATATCTCGTCCGCTCTGACTGCGCAGTCTAGGTACAATTTCCACCACCCCACCAGTCAGTTACTCCCACCATTATACACTTTCCCCCCTCCACTTCTACCCTTGCCTCCTTTCCCTCCCCCCATAGTGAGACAATGTTCCTGTTCCCTTTTACCCACCCTGTTTAGCCTTTTACCTACCCTGTTTATCCTTTTACCCACCCTGTTTAGCCTTTTACCCACCCTGTTTATCCTTTTACCCACCCTGTTTATCCTTTTACCCACCCTGTTTATTGACTTGTCAGTACTGACTGTCTCTTTGCCAAATGTTTCTCCTTGGCCAGGTTTTGAGGGAAAGCAAGGAGCATAGCGGACGATAATTTATTATATATATATATACTGTATATTTAGAGACTATAAAAGGAGACTGAAATACATTTGTTCATTTTATTCACTATAGATGAGAGAGAAAAAGGATATTTTATTTAGCACTAGGACAGGGACAGAACCCTTATCCCTATATTCACGCCTGTCTCGTTAACCCCCCCTTGTTAAGAAACCATGTTTATAAACGAGGGCCGCCGCCCACCTCGGCTTTGGAGGCCCTGACAATCACCCCGATGTTCCGCACCAGAAATTTGCCCAAACGTGGGCGCTCCCTGCCCTCGGGGAAACCCAAGCATCTGAGGTACACAGATAACTCACACACTTCGCGCCTGTCCAAACCACTGTGTGTGTGTGACCGACGGAGTGATGTGCAGAGTAGCAGGGCCTGATGGGATATAGGAGCGAGACAAACGGAGGATGGACGGACCTGCGGCCAGGGAGGCTTGGTGTAGGTCAGGAGCTTCTCTCCTGTTTGAGGTCCGGTACAGACCAATGGCACCTCTGACACACAGCGCATTGTCCAAAATGGGAAAATTGAGCTGATCTCAATTGGACAGTTATAAGTTCAAATTGTAGGTAAGTAGGAACAGTTGGAGGTGCCTTCTAATTGGGTTTTGTCATAAAGGATTTTTTTTTCCAGAAACATTGACGTATGATCCTTGTCTGGATGACGCACACATGATCTGTAATGTCAAGATTCAGATAGTGGAAAACTGGGGCAACAATACAGAGAAGTGCAAGAAGTGAACCAAATAAAACACAGTTAGAAAAGCTCCTATGGGGATTTTTGACAACACTGGTATCTTTAGAAGAGATTTCATTCCCAGAGGTTTGGCTGGTCTTCCTACTAATTGCACCTCTCTCTTTCCTTCATGTCACTGTTCCCCTCACATTATTAATCATCATCAGTTCAGAATATGCCCATCCTTCCTAAGACGTATGATCATGCAATGCTAACTGCTATTAGAGATCCATTTTGCCCTCCATTTTGTCTCTGTTTATCGCCTAATTTCTTCAAATGGAGCAGGGTGCCCAAACCTCTCTCTCTCCCAAAAAAAAAAGGTTTGAGCATTGGCATGCACTCTAGAGCAAGCCCATCCGTGCTCTTTCTCCCGACCGTAGGATGTCATTCACGAAATGGCCCCATTTATCTTGCGACGAGCCTGGTATTGGATAAATGGTGACGTAGTGTCCGGTAGTGACCGCTGGCCTTGTCTGAGCTAGAGCACTGCACCGTTCCTGTATCCCACGCTCACCCACGCTCACTCTGCACGTCACGTCTAAGCTGCATGCACACACTCTAGCCTGCACTAATCACCCAGTGTCCAATCATCATCACTGTTCACTTAAATGCACTGGAACATTTGATCAAGTTTGAGTACAGTATGGTTCAATAGTCAGCCAGCACTCTAAAACCACTTTGTGAATGGAGTGGTTTCTAGCAATAAATCTGATCTGTTTACACATACACATATTTAATCATAACTGTTCTAAAAAAACACTACAATTTATTTGTTAGATGTAATTAGCACATATAAATGTGTGCAATTCAATGTGAATTATAACTGGACAGACTTTCCTCTGTTTTACTCATAACCTTTACATTAATGACATTTACAAATGACTTCTTCTCTGGCTTTTAGAGTGTAATTCTCATTCTTGTCATCCTCATCATCATTAATAATATTTTCTAAATGTCTGGAGTGTGGCATGGAATTCCCCTCAGAGTGCATTGTTCTCTTGCTTTGTTACGTATGTTGAATGTGTGTTGTGTTTTCACATTTTTGAGAAATTTGTGAAGATTGGTTGAAGACATACAGTTTTGTCTGAATGTAGTGTCTAGGGTTAATATGATTTACTTGTACCTGCCTGTTGAAATTGTCACATCCCATTTAATGTCAATCAGATTCAAGTTAATTGTAAAATCCCTTATTTCACTGACATAAATCATAGTAATTCATTTTAATTATTATGATTTGTACACCTATTTTGTAGTGGTTCATCTTGTGCACTTGAATCTTTAAACTCTGCACTGTCATGTTCACCTATACTGTGCACCTGTGGGTCTGTCCTCACACACAAAGTGAAAGGTTGTCACCAGCACTTTTTAACTGTATGCCGTTTTCCTCACCTGATTTATCCACAAACACATTCATCACTGTGCAGTGCATGTCTGCTGGGAACATTTCATGTTGCAGTTCAACTTCCAAAAGTCACTGGACAAAAAAGAAAAGCATCACTCTCAACAAACAACAATACAAACGACAGCAAAGATGCATCGCGTCATTCGTAGCCACAGGACAGTATGCCGAAACACAGCTATGGGTGGACATGGTAAAGCCAAGCCAAAAATCTAGAGTTCACCCCTCTGTGACCGTTGACCTTTCAACCCCTTTTGTCTCCATTGCATTGTAGCTACAGCCTGCAGTCTGCCTCTGGTTACAGCTCCCACTTCACAACCTCCATGTCCAGGTACTGATGAGGCGTGCAGCTCGTCTGGGATGGCACCCCAGCTGCACTGGTGGCATCGAGGCAGTGTGTCTCCCCTATCTCCCCTCCTCTTAGTGTCAGAATAACCCTCTTACCAACCAGAGTAACCTACCTGTTCCACTCAACCTCTCCAACCTACGTTTTCAACTGATATATATACTCTTGACAAAGGATGGTGCATTTGTGCTTTCTGACTGTGACTGTTCTTTAACCTCTTCCCCTGAGTACTTAACTGACATTTATGCAGATAATGGTATTGCTTTTTTATCCTCACAGCTACTATTCAAAAAATAACCAATGGAACTAAAAGAAAACAACACAAAAAGGCCCTTGGTTCAATCAAAGATGTATTTTCTTTGAGAACCCTACTGTCTGTCCATTTGTAATGGCTGTTCTAACACTGTCTTCTTGATGTCAGCCTCTGTTCTTTTCTCTGCCCCCTCTCTCTATCTATCTGGGTCTCTGCTATTTTTTTTTTTTTTTTTTTTTTTTTAAAAAGCCACTAATGTTTGTGTAAAACTGTGTCTGGTGAAGGGGAAGATGTATAGGTAAGACACCAGCACTCACGGATCTGCTGGTGGAGCAGGTTTGTTCCAAACATGGAGGCAAAGTTGGAACGGGATTAATGTTCTCCAGCAGGTGTCACTAACTCATGTGTATCGGCGTAGTACATGGGCATGTACTATGAAACGCCAATATTTACAAACTTGCCGTGCTATATTTTTAGTATTTACTAGCTATTTAATTAGTCAACATTTGCTGTCATATCTACATATCCTTTGTTCATTTGCATACATCACACGATATATGTGGATGAAATCTGTAAAGAGAATTTTATTTTTTATTATATTTGCATATATATACATAATAATGACATCGGCATGGAGTAGGGATGATCTCCTTATTTTGTGTACAATTGTATAGAAAGTCCTTTGCCATTTGGGTTGCATGGAATTTGCATTGTCGGTCCTGTGTGTTCTCTTGCAGCCAGTACATGTCGGGTCCACCCATGCAGGCCCCAATGCAGCCCCCACCACAGATGCAGCACCCGCCACAGATGCAGCACCCGCCACAGATGCAGCACCCGCCTATGCAGTATCCCCCAATGCAGTATCCGCCAATGCAGCCTCCACCCATGCAGCAAAGCTCCATTCAGATTCCTGTGGGCCCCCCGCCACAGCAGCCTAAAATGGTCAGCACTGCCACCATTGTGCCTGCCGCCTACCCCTCAGCACCAGGTACAGGGCTTTGTCTTTGGGTGTGTGTTATGAAAGATCCATGGGTAGCTAGAACAATAATCACACAATCTAAAAGTTATAATTTAAGGTTTTATATCATTTTTATATCAAGTTTTATATCAAGTTGTGAATTTAATGTTTTTTCTGTAATTCCATATGATATGACATGTATAACAATCATGTCTACAATGTGTATGGCCAGTATTGTTGTATTTGATAAGTAATGTTATTCTATATTGCCCTGTCTACCTGCTTTCCCTGAGGTAAATATCACAGTGGGTCTGACTGCTGATCTTCTCTTCTCCTCCAGCTCCTGCCCCGGCTCCTGCCCCAGTCCAGATCCCCATCGCCATGGCCCCAGCTCCGGCCCCCTCCGCTCCCACTCCCCCCTCCAACCGCCCTCCCTGGGTGACAGACGACAACTTTGCCCAGAAGTTCGACCCCGGCAAGACCACCAGCACCAGCGTCAAAGTGCAGCCTCTTCCCCAGTCTGCCCCTCCTCCTCCTGCCTTCATCCCTAACCCGGCCCCTGCCCCGGCTCCCATGGGTGGCCCTTCGCCCTTCACCCCTGCTGCCCCCTTCCCCCCTGTGGCCCGGGGGGTAGCCCAGAGGGCAGAGCGCTTCGCTGCCGGCAGCAGGACTCCCATGTGTGGGTCATGCAACAGCATCATCAGGTAAACTATAACTGCGGATGATCCATGGACATAAAGAGCACAGTGGACTGTGTCCCATTGCTAGTAATCTGTTGTGTGGTGCAGTGTGTATGGGCAAATTGGAAATTGGGGGAAAATGGACATATTGGTTGTGTTTGGGTTCTTCCATTAGAAGTAGGCCTACTGATCCTTAGTATCAGTTATTGTAGGTAGTAGGTACTGAGATTGACTAGCAGGTACATACAGTTATATTTCAAGTCACCTGTGTTTTTTCATGATCTTAAAGTATAATTGTTATAACCTGTGTATTATATATTTTATTTATTAATTTATATATATTTAAAGAGAAAATAGTTCAAATAAACACTTTTGCAAGAGCATTTTAAAGAAAGATATTTTTAGTCTTGACCAGGTAAAGAGCAGGCAGGTGCTTCAGTTAACACCTATCGTACACCCACCCACCATGTTTGGGCAGCTGTGGCCTACTGGTTAGCGCTTCGGACTTGTAACCGGAGGGTTGCCGGTTCGAACCCCGATCAGTAGGCACGGCTGAAGTGCCCTTGAGCAAGGCACCTAACCCCTCACTGCTCCTCGAGCGCCGCTGTTGTTGCAGGCAGCTCACTGAGCCGGGATTAGTGTGTGCTTCACTGTGTGCTGAGTGTGTTTCACTAATTCACAGATTGGGATAAATGCAGAGACCAAATTTCCCTCACGGGATCAAAAGAGTATATATACTTATACTATAAGTGTGCCTGACCCGTTGCTTCCCTACTGATTTGTCTGTGTCCTTTCCTGCTGCCCTGCCCTCAGAGGCCCATTCCTGGTGGCACTGGGCCGCTCTTGGCACCCCGAGGAGTTCAACTGCCACTACTGCCAAATGTCGCTGGCTGATGCCAGCTTCGTGGAGGAGCAGAACAGTGTTTACTGCGAGAACTGCTACGGCGAGTACTTCGCCCCCACCTGTGCCCGTTGCAACACCAAGATCATGGGGGTGAGTGCGCGGTGGGACACGTACGGCATGGGACGTGCCACAATGTGCCCACATGTTGTTCAGTGAGCACGCCGTGCGGGCCGACAGACAGTCACCGTTTTGTTGTTGTTTGTTTTTTTTTTTTCGTCTCTCTTTTGCTGACAGGAAGTGATGCATGCGCTGCGGCAGACTTGGCACACCACCTGTTTTGTGTGCGCTGCGTGTGGGAAGCCCTTTGGAAACAGCCTGTTCCACATGGAGGATGGTGAACCTTACTGTGAGAAAGGTACGTAATGCACCCAGCATTTCCACAAAGAAGCAAGCCTTTACAAGCTGCATGCCATTCAGGCTTGTGCCAACCAATCCCTCTGTTTGCTCTTTCACAGAGATGACCTGTGCTAAATTTCTCAGCGAAAAAATTATGTTTGCTTTATTTATAAATGCCAACATAAACATAATCTCTCAATGCTGATTTAGCTTCAGAAAACCATGGCTTACAAAAAGAACAGCTTCAGAACAGATTCAATAACAGAGCACCTGTAAAAAGTTTGGGCGCAGCATTTCAAGTTTGAAATGAACGTGGTTTTGTTAAATTGTCAACTTTATATTGCTTTGTGTGCTGGTTTGCAGATTACATTGCCCTTTTCAGCACTAAGTGCCATGGCTGTGACTTCCCTGTGGAGGCCGGGGACAAGTTCATCGAAGCTCTTGGTCATACCTGGCATGACACTTGCTTTGTTTGCGCGGTAAGATGGAGACTCAGCAACAGCCATCCCCAGACAGAAATCTGGGTGTTTATTGCTTGTGAAAAATTCATGATTCCATGGGGAATCCAAACATATGATCCGGGGATCCTAGTGGGAGGTTGAGACACAGACTGGTGGGTGGGGGGTGGGGTGGGGATGCTGACGTTGCTCTTCAAGCAGAAATGCATGCCGATGACATTGACAGCTTTCCATGACGTAACTTTAGCACACAAGACATTCATTTAGTCAGCATTTTACTGCCTTTCTTTATAAGACATTACAGACATGCATTAAAAAGCGATTCCCCCTCTGCTTTTTGCTCTGTCTCACTCAGGTGTGCAATATCAACTTGGAGGGCCAGCCATTCTACTCCAAGAAGGACAAGCCTCTGTGCAAGAAGCATGCTCATGCCATAAATGTGTAGATGGCCCTGAGTTGAATCAAAGGCATGGGCAATAATGTTACGTGCCATATGTTATTACTATGTACTGGCAAAGCACATTTCAAACAGAACCATCAGTGTCAGTCAAACATCCCATTTGACTTAAAATGATGATTGCGATTCTAATGTGGTAGTACCATGAAAAGTATGATTGTTAAATGTTAAGCCATAAGTGTCCCACTGGTTAAACAATTTATTTATTTCAGAACTAATATATGATTGTGCTTCTCTACTGACACAAAATCACAAAGCCCCGACTTTGTTACTTAACCATGGCCATTTATGACTAGACGGAAAACATGGTGTGGTTTGTTTGAAGATTTAAGCATTCACTTGATCAGCTTTCTTTACTATACATAAAAGCTGCACCTCCTGTATATATTTTTTGGCCTTTATTTTTTATCTTACCAGAAAGAACAAATAGACACAAGGGAACAGATCCCAAAGCCAATATACTTTTCTATGCAATTATGTGCCTTCATGTAGGACCTGAATACATATTACAATTGGATTTATACTAAAATTGCCATGTTTTATTCTGTGTTAACGTAAAGGGTGAATTTCAGACCAATGTATTTATCGGTCACACTCGCTGTTTACTAAAACGGTATACACGTACAGGTACAAGTACAGTGTTCATACAGGTTAACCCATTTTATATATCAACATGTACTTTGTGTGAAGTACTTATGATTGTATGCGACTGTGTGTGTGTGTATGAATCAGTATTCACATGTTTGTGCCAGTAGATTAGCTTGTGTGAGTGTGTGTACAAATTCTGGAGAAATAATTTGTCTTTTAAATTAAATACAACGGAGGACACTGCTTTGGTTGTGATCAAGTGTTTTCATCTGACTAATGATAGAATTAAACTACAAATGAACAGTAATACAAATGATGTGAAGTTATTGGCCATCATTATAAAGTTTTCTACCATAGGGGTGGAACAAAGCTGTGGATATTAATTACACAGTTTATAACACTGTTTTCGTGGTAATATCACATTGTTGTTTTTCCCATGTAAAGAATTCAGTGGTAGCTTGAATCTATATGAACTACTGAATATTTGTAACAGCTGTGAATGAACTTTCCAGTGTGTTGTTTATCCATCTTAGTCTGTACTAAAATAGTGCATCAACATAGTTTACACTTGGACTTTTAAACATTTTGTAGGGAAAGTGAGGACTTGATTATTTTGTAAAAGCAGGATGAAAGACATGGTTATCACAAATATGATGGGTTTGGTGAGGCTGGGTTATAAAGAGTATTTTTTCTGCGATGCAGGTTACTGAAATGTGAGCTCTTAAAATACATTGAAGAAATTTGTAAAAAGGGTGAGTCTTGAAATGTCATGTTCAGTATTTCTTGATATAAAACTGTTAGGCTATTAAATAACGTCATCTTAGAACAGGCTTTTGACGGACCACATCACTGTGCCATTTGAATGTCTAAGGTTTTATAAGGTTTTATTTTAATTTTCCACCAAAAGGAAATCAAACAAAGATCTAGTCCCGTCACAGTTCTGCATCTGCATCATCCAAGTATCTCTTGCTCATTTCACAAACCATTCCCTGTAATTGATAGTATATTTTTACTACCATATTTCTCTGGAGACTGTAAAAATATACTATCATAATTCATCTTTAGAACTTTCTGTATCTCATCCATTCTGAACTTTCTGTATCTCATTCATTCCATTACAACTAGCATTTTTTCCCAAGGTATAGACTCCCTTCACTCAGAACACATGTGCAAACATTTGCCATGTATCTCATATCTTGTCATAGCTGGTTGTATCAGTGTCTGAAAGTATAAATGGCCCTGATTTTTGCCCTTTAAATGTGGCCTCTGGTGGGTCCTTCATGTGTCACAGCCTACTTGTTTTTCTTTCAGTTGTGTCATTAGGACTGTTTGTGGGTAGGGTTTTGAGTGATGAAGTTGAGGAGTTGTTTATGAGACATATAATGAAGAAATTATTAGATTGTTTTTGGCATTGAAAAAAAAAAATTACGTCTCTTAATAATAATTTATTTGCTTATTTAAGATTTTTAAAGCAGTTTCAGAAATGATGCAATATGGCCTTGACTTTAGGTAGTTATGTCCTTAACATGTCTGCTTGATATGTTTGTGTAGGATTTTCCGTTGTCTTTGTATTTGAGGTAGGAGGCTAATACCACTATCTTTATTTTCCATTGAACACTATTTTGAGATGTAAAGCAAAGAGGACCTCGCAGTCACACAGTCTGACATCAAAGATTGGCTCCTTTAATGCTGCGAATGGGCAGAAATTATATGCTTCTGGTTTTATGGTGCTTTTGCTGGCCTTTTCCTCTAGGTGCTAAGCAAGTCAATGAGGGATTAACCAAGAAGAAGATACAGTATAGTGTTTAACCTATTACAACAGTTTTATTTATTTATAGATGGAAACCGAAGAATGTCCATCCTCTTGTAGCTGAAAAGGTTAAAAACATTAAATGTATGCATGTTGTTTTTCTTTTAATACCACAAACTTTGTGTTGCCTATATTTACTGACCACCAGAATAAAAATATATTGCTTTCAAATACTTCTACATTTTGTTAACTGATTGCTTTGGATTCAATGTCAGGACAAATCTGGTGATACCTTTTTATGACTGGAGGTCTGGCTGAAGCATGTCTTTGATAGGTTACTCTTTGGCCATGATGTTTTTTTAACTATGTGTTGGACATAGTGATAAAGTTATTTAGAACATGACGCAAAGTGTGTCAGATCATTTAAGGTTTTCCATGAAAGTTATGAAAATATCTATATGCTCGCCAATGTGCAAATTTGAATGTTTGGCTTGAAACTTCACCTTGAGCAAATAATAAAATGTATGTTTATGAATACACAGACTACTCTATGTTTGTGATCATTTTTACACAACCTAGTTCCCTCCACATGTATTGCCACCCCTGGTAAAGTTCAGTAAAAAGTATAATAAAAATGATCTATATGATTCATAAAAATGAATAAAAGTATTTATCTTAATTTCACAATGCAAATAATGAGGAAAAACCCAACCTTAAAGGGAAGCATTTTTTCTGATTTCTTTCTTTATTTGTCATAAAGAATCAAATATTCTTATACAACAATGAGTGGGCCTATGGCCAAACCACAGCCATGGGTATATCCTTAACAATCCCACTCAAACACATATTGCTTAAATTAAACAAAATCACCTGCCAATTATGGGCACCCCTGTTTTCAATAATCAATAAAGTCTCCCTTTGCCAATAAAACCGCTTTTCCGTCTTTTCCTGAGACATCCCATAAGGTTGGAAAATAGCCTATATGAGACTATTCCTCATTACAAAATCTTCCAAAATCCTCTTCTGTAGTTACGATCATGGGACTTAAATGACCATGGTACTGATTGTACAGTGTCTCTCCCAGCGTCCTTGAGCTGAAAAAGGTTGAAGACCCCTGGACTAATATATCTGGTTAAAAGGGGTCATAGCTTAGTATAGGGTGCAATTGTTTAGGTTTGAATATTGTTTGATGATTGATTATTGAATGATCACATAAATTAACAGTAGTTTGTAGTAGCTAATTTAAGCACTACCCTAGTTCAACATAAAAAAGAGCACTGATCAAATGATGAAATGCTACAGGAGAGGAAGGGCGGATAGAGAAGGCAGTGCGTAAATTCTCAATCTGCTTTTAGAATGGTATTCTGCAACTTTCACGTCCAGTCAGCGATGGCTCAAGAGAGGATTATTGTGCAAGTCTAGTCAGTGCTCTCTTCTAGTCAGGTTTCACTTCACACAGTGATGAAGGTGTGTCATCTGTAACCCCTTACAAAAAATAACTATAGAAATATTTTAGTTTTTTGTATTAGGCTATACAGTATTATTATTACAAGCATGATCACATCATACTTTCCCAGATATGGGTAGCCTGTACTGTCTTGACAAATATATAGCCTAGTATAACAGATGACCCTTACTATGAGCTTAATAGTAAAATCACACTGAAAATAGCCTAGGCCTCAAATAAGGGTAGGCTACCTTTTAATTTTTTTGAAGCCCTTTTAATTTTTTCACCTTTAACTTCACTGTACATTTTGCTCTAGGCCTATAATAGTAGGCCTAGTAGTTTTAGTAACCATATCTCCTTTTATCTACAGTCATAATCAGTTTATCATTATAATAACTATTCTTTTTTTGTATTTTTATTTATTTTATTTGTTACTTATTTTTGTTTTTATTACTATAAGTATTTTATTTCTGTGAGCACCTTGGGTCAATTGTATTTTAAGTTTAAGTGTGCTCTCTAAATAAATGTGACTTGATTTGACTTGACAACATAACTCAGCCACCAACTAAAAGTTGTTTGGTTCACTGTCGCTAGGGGGTGTTACTGGTGGCTTGAGTCAATAGCGTAGCGAGTGCTCCCACAGCACTTGGACTCACTCGTCTCACTTGGAAATTTGCAGTGATTTGAAGGCTGTCTCACGAAACAGAGACGGGACGGGTCTGTCCATTTACAACAGAAGCGCTTCAGAACTGAGAAAGCATTTCTAAACTGGGTTATCTGTAGAAGGAAGCTATCAGCCACGTCTGTCGTGATTCTCTCCACGCTGTTTGAGGATTTTATATCAATACAGTGGTCAGATATTGGTAAGTAAGTGAAAGTGCTCGCCTACCTTGTCTGCTTTGCTAGCTAGCTAGGATAGCTTCAAAGCTAATCGAGCTAACCGTAAATGCTGTGCCATCTGGGCAAAAGTTTGTTGCGCTGGTTAGCCTACTTCTGTAACGTTAGGTATTATAATCTGAAATCAGTTTTTGCTACTTAACCTGAACAATTTGGTGATATTATTTTTGTTAGGTAGGTAACGTTAAGGGACGATTTGCGTCCCGCATCGTAACGTTACATCTTTATGGCTATTTTAACATGAACGTTAACTTAGCAAATACGTGATCTACATCTGCCTGTTAAGATAAATAACCCAAGGTATCATTTGTTGGTGGTCTAACGTTAACTAGATAGCTGCTTTTTTTAGCTTGAGCTAGCGGGCAAAACTTCCAATGTATTGCTCTCAGTACAAATGACGTTTGGTACCTTTTACAGTCTATGGTTGGTACTTGTAGTGAGCCATTAGTACTGTGCTGGTGGCTAAGATTTTAGCAACAGGAAACGCTCGGCAGTTCATGATAATGTCCCCAAACTATTTTGTTTCACTAAAGTTAGCAAATGATCGAGGACAGTGTTATGACTACTTCCTTGTCAATAAATTATTTCATAGGTGTAATTTAAGGAACTGATTTGCATTTCCGTATTTTGAAATGGCAACTTTATTGCACTGATGTAGTAACTTGATGCTACCTTGTTACCTTACCAATCTGAAAGTAATTTGTTGCAATTGAACAGAACTAGCAGCTAGCTTGGTTGTGTCTCGTGAACATTGGCCATAGCCATCTTGTTAGTTCAATGAAGATAAGTAAGGGATTCGACTAACATTTTTGTGAAACTGTTCAGGTTTATGATGCATAAGTTCGGCAGGTTTCATTTACGCTGTTTAAGTGTAACGACATAAAGCTTGAGTTGTCTTCAACTCAGTTTTCTACCATTTAACGTTACCTTGTATTTTATTCAGTTTGTTTTATCATAAACGTTTTCAGTGTAAAGTGTCTCTGATGTAGGCTGTTAGTTGTCCCCCATTGCCAGCGCTACGACTGAGACCACACGTGATGTTTTGATACCTTTTCGATACATGTCATATTGTATTTTAGATTTAAAAAAAAATATTTTCCTATTGTATGTATTTTCCCTTTGTAAAGTGCATTGATGTGTCCAGCGTTTTGTAGCTTGAGTCGTAGTTGTTCACTAGGCTACCTCACGTTCTTTCTTTCTCTCTGTCTGCCTCTCTTTCTTTCTTCACCTTCCCATGCTGCGGGCATTTGTCGGGTCTGGAACATGGGGAGGTCAAAAAACAGATGTAAGCAGAGCCTGCGAAACTGTCTGGTTGAACGAGGAGAGGAGAGACGGAATTGAGAGCAAAGTCATGGTCTGGGAAACGGCTGGAGTTATCTTTTTCTGGAGACAAAAATAATTCTAAAGGGTTGCATTATACATATGCTGAACAGCTGTGCATTCCACAGCTTACCCGAGGCACTGCGTTGCTCTGTTAAAGACAGAGAGAAAGAAAAAGGGGGCCCTGTGACTGTGGACTGTGGGTTCACAGCCATTCGGAATGTGGAAGAGGTAGGTTAGATGCATAGAAATCTAAATAAACAGTGTCAAAACTACCCCTCTCTGCTCCTGCTGCACATTATGTGCCCTGATAGACCTCACTCTCTCTTGATTAAACACGGACTGACCAGGGCTCCCTTTCTCCTGGGGAAAGACTTGGTGCTAGAGTCATGACTGGAATCGCCAGTCAGCATTTTATATTTTCCTCTGTTTAAAGTTACGGGGCCTATGTCTGTAGTTTCCCATTAAAGGTGTCTAATGGGTGGTGTTTTGGTATGTGCCTATTTCAGTTTGGTAGCAGGAGGGATAGTGGGGGGGGGGGGTGGGCGGGGTCTGCTTGTTGATATACTTAATGGGGAAGGGACCTGTGAGTACTGCCAGGCAGGTATATTTGCCAGGAGATTACCACAGATCATTACTTAGCCTAGAGACAGTATCAGAAGACATTGCTGTTTTTTGTTTTGTTTTATTGCGAGTACTTTGTTTGAATTCTCGATTAACTTCCCAATAATTGTTGCAATGGTTGTCAGTTCACAAACACCATCATCCATATGAGAGGCATACCTTTCCTGATGGTACTCACCTACAGTTTTCCATACACTGCAACCACATGTTGACCACATGCATAAAGACACTGATAAAATAATTCAAGCTGTTGTCTTTTCAAATTACCCCTCTCTGTGGTTGTGGTAAAGTGTCTGTCACTTTTTGGTCTGTTTAAGTTGCCCCATAGTTGTCTGAGCGTGTGTGTGTTTCAATCTCAGCGGCAGCCATAGAGAGGTATTGGGGGTCAGCGGGATCAGATTGCTTTTGGAGACTCCAATACACTCTGGCGAGGTGACAGTGGGGAGGAAGGTGGTTGTAGAGAGAGGGAGGGAAAGAGAGCGGGAGAGGGGCTCTGTGGATCGGATTTCACATCCCAGTGCGTTCCTCAGCCAGGCCTTCCATAAGTCAGCCCCCCAAGCCCCCCACTCATGGCCTGGAGACAGGATGGCGGAGAAAGAGAGGAAAACATTCCCTCCCCTCATACATCCACCTAGACCCCCAGCCCCTCTGAGCACATAAAACAGAGAAATACTCTAGTGGAAATGTAACCTGTAATCATGAGAAATTTACACAGGGGCTTGCCAAAGGTAAGCGCAGGGAATGGAGGGGAGACTGAGAGAAAAAGAGAGAGAGACTGAATGAGAGAATGAAAAGAAGTCCGAATGAAAGCTGGAGAGAAAGGGAATGGAGTGGGGGGGGGGTGTATGTGAGAGTGATCTGGTGTGTTTTGTTGTCCATTTGAACTCCAAACAGCCTCATAAGTCTGGTATCAGATGGGCCGGGCCGGGGTAACGGGAGAGCTGGGTTGCAGCAGCCGAGCCCGGGGGCAAAGAGCCTTTATCAAGAAAGCTCTGTTCTTTAATGGTATTGATCCTGCTTTAAATACACTCACCTCTCTCCCAGTGAATAATTCAGAATGGCAGCCGAAGGACTAATGCAGACAGAGGGCCCCAGACGCTGAGAAAGGGAATGTGGAATGATTTTTTTCCCCCACTTCTTGGAGAACGGGAGTTTGTGGGGGCCTTTGAGGGAGTCTCAGGTAGTCTCGGCATTGTTTTTCCTTCTCTTTTCATTTATTTTTATAAGTGTGTTTGGGGAGGATCAGGTTACTCTGCTCCCTGTTTGTTTTTCTTCTCTATAGTAGTAGCAGGCCTATCTCTGCTGAAGGCGGCACATGTAGTGATAACATTCCTGAAGAGTTGGAACATTTGACACCTGAAAAAACAACAGAGTGCAACTCTAGCCTCATTGTCAAGACTACGGAAACATTTTAAGATTGTTGATTTTTGCATGAAAAATGCCATTGATTGTACACAGTTGTTTTGTGGGGGACTTTGTCTGTTGTGAGAACTTTGTGTATTCTGCTGCAGTTAACTGTATTATTTTGGTTGTGGTGCCTCTCCTTATTGGCTTGGTTATTTCTCTCTGGTCAGATGATTGGCCTGGTTTGATGGCTCTTGGTGGTGTTGCATGTTTGATCATGTTTGCTAACACAGTAAACGGTTTGTTCATGGAAATTAAATTTCAGTGAAAATACCAGGAATTCTTCAAAACTGTTTGTGGTTATGACTCAGTGGTTTTGCCGTCATAGAACTGATGGCGGACAGATCGCTTACAGATCGCCTTTACCTCTCTGTCATCCTCCCATGCATTTCTATTTCAGACGAGCCATATTGCCCCCGCCCCCGTTTTTTCCAGTTGCAATTTCACTAGTCAGGGTAGCAGACTGCGTAGACTGATCTTTCATTGTGTGTGGGACTAGAGGTCTGTGTGTCATCATTAGGCTTAAAGGGAAGGCAGAATTGGGCTTAATTCACAGTGCTGTTGGCATGGACTTATTTCAGTACCAGTGCTCCAGAGACCAAATGCCTCTTATTGGCTGCTGCTGTTAAGGCTAGGCTAAATCCCATATTTGATTTTGTGAGCTTGCCATCACCCTGCCTCAGCCTACCCACAGAAGACATGCTATTTTAATCACTGTTGTTATAATAATAATAATAATAACTAATGATAAGCTCAGAAGGACTAGGGAGTTGTTGGGGGTGCATGCTGTATCAATTGATCTACCAATGGTGATTATGCAGGTTACCTTTTAATGTTTACGAAAGACAGATTTGTTTATTTTCATATGGGACTAAAGTGCTGAACTCCTTAGGGTCCTTAAACAGCCTCTATTGGTCCTTCCTGGAAGCCGTGGCATGAACCCCTGCGATGGAATCTACTCACGCTCGTCAGTCATTTCCTGTTGGGCCCTGCGCACACATTCAGGCACGCTTTTGTTGCTTACTCAAAACATTATTTCTTCTCATTCAGTTTCCTGCTGTTGACTTTGATTAACCAAGGGGTTGTCTTGCATAGTGGTGGTGGTGGTGATGATGATGTCTCTCTTCCACCAACCTTTTGTATGACGTTTTTTGTGAAACCATTGTTTACAGAGCTCTTGTTTTTGTGTGTGTGTGTGTCATCCAACTTTCCATCAGCTCTTGACTCGAATGGTTGCTGTGTCAAATGTCAATTCCATCTTTCAGCTTTTGCACACCACCTTCATAGTGCTCCCATGACCGCAGTATTTCTGCTCTGAGACGGTTAAAAATAGCTTGTAGGGTTTGCTGCCACATTGGCGCCTGCAGTTGCAGTTGTATGTAGGTTTGCACTGCCATTCACCAGCAGCACATTGGGGTTTTCACACTAACTGCATTATTTTCATGGCTGTCATTCTCATCGGTGAAATTTGTTTCATTGTCAGCATTTGTCCTTAGAATTATGAATTATATAATTATGACGCATTGTGAGCATAAGTTGCAGGCATTTCTCATTCCTGCATTTACAGTAGTAGCCCATAGCCTACATTTACTCAGAATTAAGATGACCAGGAAGCCGTGACATTAAACTGAATGTTCGTCAGGTCACTAGCTCACAGATTTGTCTTTCATCAGATGGACAGTAAATTTACATTTATGTTGCATGGCTAACACTGCTAATAAAACCCTGGAAGTGTTTCCACACCATGTTGTCTGTTTCCCATGACAGCATTGTAGTGGTTTTGAAATCACAGTGTGGCCTGAATCAGTGCAGATAAAGATGACACTCATTGTGTGCCTTTATCTGTCTTTCACTCCAGTGTCTAGTAGGACCTAGTGACATGATGATGATAAAAGTAATGGTTCATGTGGCAACCTGTACCATCAATGTAGGGGCCCCATTGATGTCTTGGAAAGTGTATGCTTCTGTATTCATGTAAGTGGAGCTATAGTCAGCCAGTGACTTAGAGACAGTGTTAAGGAATCTGTCCTTTGGTTTAGATTCTAAGCACCCATGAAGGTCAAACACACAATGTAGGTAGACTAGTATCACTTGAACTTCAGAAAAGTTAGGCTATGTGATCACCCTGCAAATTAATAGTTAGATTTAATGTGGCAACCTAATGGCAGTCTAGTTGTGAACACAGAAATAACTTCTGGCTAGAGGTTCTTCAATATGGGCAACATAAGGACTTCAAATGCTTCACCTGACTGGAGAATTGAAAAGCAGCACTGTCCCATCCACTGTCAACCTGTCATGTGCCTCTGAGACAAAGACCTTAGCTCCTCCTATTGCTCTGTTGGGCTTTCCCATTGCCCTTTAGAGTGCAGTAGTGTGCAGAGACTACAACTGACTCGATCTGCATTGGGGTCAATGAAGGATGAGTGCATTCAGTTTCATCTCCGCTGTGATTCGACAGTAGATGTTATCTACATCAAGAGGAAATCTGTGGCAGTGAGGTCAAAGGAAATGACCCTCTTTGAAGGACGTCTTGATCAGAACTCAAATCAGAAAGACGGTGCGTCTGTCATTGATTTTCTTTAAGTTACCTATCCAGTGCAGTAGTAGGCAGGGGCCTCTGGTTCTTCTGGGTGGTGGTGCACCAGCTGTCAGGAGGACCTGGGCTGGAGCCAGGTCATGCTGTTCCACTTACTGCAGTCCTGTGCTCGCAGGAGACGTGCATACAGGGTGGGAGCATCTCTGATTGGTTGCCATGCATGATATGCATTTTTTACTAATATGGAGATATTCAAACATTTCAAACTTAATAGACACATTATTTTAATTATTTAGTTGAAGCGAACGCCAAGTCGCTCTTGTACTAAAATTCACTTCTAGGCTTACATTGTTGATACAGTTGGTTTGTTCCCCTTGATTCTACCTAAATGTGTTTTCAATTAAGCATCTGTCCTTTCCGGAGAGTCTTATGCAGGTAGGATCATCCCACGTCACCTGCATGTCTCTTAACCTGAGAGCTGCCTGGCAGAGCTGAGGAGATGGGAGAGAAGCTGATTATGGTGTCAAACTGTTTATAACATGGTCTTAGTTGGGATCAAGATGAGCTCTGTGTTTAATAGTGAGGAATCCTCAGGGGAAATGCAATTTAGACTGGGACTGTGTCTTAATCCTCGTCTGGCCCGGAGGTGTTCTGTCGTCTTCTCTGTGTGGGCAGACAGACAGATGTGTTTTCTAACTTGTTCAGCTGCGGTTGAGGGCTCTCTCGGGTGTCTGTTAGACCTTTGTTTTTTTCTGATGCTTCAGACAGCTCATCGTGTGGGTGCAAGTGTGACCTTTTGGCCTCAGACACCTTCTGAGCCAAATGGACGCTTACACCAACAGGGACAACTGCATCTCTTTCAGCTATTTCTATTCCTAGTTGAAGTTTAAGTTGTTACTCTGAACGAGTTGTGTTACATCCCTCTCTTGCCTTCTCTGGACTTGTCTTTTTTCCCTTCTATTTCTCTCCCTCTTTCTCTCTCTCTCTCTCTCTCTCTCTCTCTCTCTCTCTCTCTCTCTCTCTCTCTCTGGATGCTCAGTTGCCCCGCTCCCCTGTTCTGGTGACGGTCTGTCTGGCCGTTGGAGCCGGTGGCCACCTAATACCTCTCTGTGAGGAGCTACAGGTCACCGGGGCACATGCCCGATCCATAATGCACTCATGTCCCAGCACAGAGTAGCGTAGTGCAGCACAGCACAGCACAGTCTGAAATGATTACCCCTGCCAGTCCTGCACCAGTGTGCCCGATGCATCAGTGTACTTGGCCTTCGTTCCGTTACCAATTATGGCTTGGTCAGATTTAATGCCGTCAGTAATGCTTTTCTATATAATACCCTTCATGGAGTACTCCGCAATTCAAATTTTTTGGTCAGCTAGTTGCTCCTAACGGTCCTCTTCATGGTCCTCTGTGGTTCGTACAGAACCCTGGGTCTGTAAATGAGAAACGAACATGGTGCCTCAGACAGAGCCATAAACAATGCTAGCCAATCAACACAATGTTTTATCATGCGCACAGAAGGGAGAAGTGTCATTTGATTGGGTGTTAACTGTGGATATTAACTCCTGTTCATTGTTACAGGTTCCCCCCTCACACCTGTGCTGAAGTACCCATGGTGACTAGCTGAGCAAGACCTGGACCTGTCAGTCACCATCAGACCACCAGCCCTCTACATCTCAGCAGGACCTCCCACGGCCAACTGAGAAAGACCCATCATGCCTCAGCAACATGGATCAACCAATCAGGTGAGGTGGCACAGGCACTGACAAAGCCCGGAGCAGTAGCTACATTGGAGTCTTAGAGATGACAGAGATGTAATATTGATGCATCACTAGAATTCTTTTCGATCAAACTTCATTTGAAAAAGTAAACACCTCTTATGGTTGATGGATTTGTTATTGGTGTATAGTAAACACATTCACTTCTTTGTTCTGGTAACTGTTCTGTTGCTATGTTTTTTGACTCTGTGTCTGGCTCCAAGCTTGAGCCCTGGACTTTCCCGTCCTTATCTTGTGTATATGATAAAATAAATTGTGTATATGCATTAAACAAAAATACATGGAACTTGGCAAGGAGGGCAGTAACATTGACTAGAGGAAACTACATTAAAATGGAATTGTATGAAACAGTGAAGTCTTGACTCCTAGTGACCACCCATAGACTGACTCGTCAGCTACTGTAAGCTATGCCAACAGTGAACAGTATTAGACTGAGTTTACATGCACACTGATCTCTAATGGCGATCTGTCCCTAATGTGTAAATGAAGAGTTTGGTTCCAAAACGCTCCGTTTTTGAAAACATTAATAAGTCATGTTATTTAATTGTGTATTTCAGGGTAATATCAACAAAAAATGCTGTTGTGTTGTTTTGATTGACTAAAAATAAATCAAATAACAATAATCCAATAACAGTTCCACTGACATTAACGTTACTTGGATAACCACATTTAAAAAATGATTTCTGAAATTTCATTAAAATGGAGGATATAGCATTTTTGGAACCAAACTCTTCAAATGTTCCCAGTGGGTTACAGTCCACAGGAGTTCCTGTAGTAGTTTCATCAGTTTGTGAACACGTTTACTGTGGTTGAAGAGGCATGTTTGTGACCTGTATGAGCGGGATGGGGTGAGCATATGCTTGTGTGTGTATGTATGGGGAGAGAATGTGTGTGAGTTTGCGTCTGTGTGTATATGACTGTGGGAGGGCATAGGCCTGAGTGTATGTGTGTGTATTTCTGTGTTTACCGCTGACTGCATTAGCGTGGCCTGATGTATTAAACAAGAGGGATAACCCCCGGCTCCCGGGCAGCCTCCGTGAAGGGCCAGTGGCGGCGTTCAACAGCGCCAGTCTGTAGCAGTGGCCCCACACAGGCCACACTGCCTGGCCTCTGCACACCTGCTGACTCCCTCTGTCTCTGGGTCTTCCTTCACAACCTTCCCTTTCCCCTTGGCCTGCTCACAGAGTGCGTGTGGAAAGTCACCTTCATCAGACTACAGGACACACAGAACCCAGTCACCTCCTGACGTGGACTTTTAAACAGAGCTGTTCATGAGTCAGCGCTTCTGACCCTAGTGTGTAATGGAAAGTAATGAATAGCTCTGATTTGAATTCAACTGCAGTCTCCTCTTCTGTGAATCGTAGATATAAGCATGTTTTGTGACATGAGATCATAGCTAATTTGTTGTTTGTGTGGTAAAGCAGTTCATGCGTCGGTATAAATGGAGCTTAGTTACTTTTCATTTGGCTCGCATTGTAATGAAAAGTTCTGATTTATACAACTGCAATCTTTGTAGATTGTAGATATGGGCATGTTTCGTTATCAGAGATAAAAGGTGACACGTTTGTTTGTGCAGTAGTTGTGGCGTGCAGACAGGCGAGAAGGCCCCGTGCATTTGAAGTGTAATTGCTGGATCCGGGAGCGCAGCTCCAAAGTGATCGTTGGCTCCAGCAAGTGAAACACGCCCAAAAGCACAGCACGTGGCCCCCCGGCCGATATCAAGATCAAACTAATACCAGAGGATTGCGGAGGGGCTATATATAGTGGCCAGTCAGGCTCTTTACCATCGCTGAGCCGTGGTGTTTCACACAAGTCCAGAAGAAGCCCAGCTGTGGTGTTTAAGCAGAGGATAGGGTGCCAACATGGGGTGGATCTGTGTGTAAACCGTGGTGTTTTGATATCAGATTTACCCTTTCTGGAAAGTAGTCACCCAAGAGAGGCAGTTTCTTTGCCTTATTGTCATACATCTTGCATGGTAACAGTCTTAATTTGCCGTTTTAAACCATGGTGCCAGCATTTATGTCTTGGTTTGCTGTTGCTGTTTTCAATTCAATTTTTTTCTCCTGGCTTGAGGAGCTCGCGTTGCACCCAAGTGTTCCACAAATTAACTTTTGTTCCTCACCCGGCATGCTGGCTCCATCTACCCCACCACTACTACCCCCACCGCCCCCAAACCCCCCGCAGACACATGCTCACATACTCCCCTGCCTTGGTCTTAAAGGCTCTACTTGGCCATCCGCAAGGAACAGAGCGACTCCTGACACTGATTGATTTTGGCTCAGAGAGAGATGGAAGAGTTAGGAAGGATAAGAACAAGGCCAGGGATAAGAGAGGATGGAGAGAGAGAGAGAGACAGAGGGGGTGGAGGGGGGGAAATGGCAGGAGTGTGTGTGTGTGTGTGTGTGTGTGTTGGGGGGTATTGCAGATGGGGTGCACAGTGTGCCTCAGTATTCTTATGCTAATCCACTCCCGGGATGAGGCGCAAAGCAGCCAAGCAAACAATGGCAGTGGAGCCAGAAAGTCTGCCCTGCAGTCTAGCAGGCCTTGAAAGGCATGTCGGGCAGGGCGCCGACACCAGAGGAAGGCAGCCTGTAGCACGGAGAACCCTGCCTGCAAGGAGGGGCCCCAGGAGGGAGGGAGGCAGGGAGGGGAAGAGGGGTGCAGGGATCCTGGCCAAGGCAGAGAGAGGGAGAGGGAGGGAGAGAGAGAGAGAGACAGAGGGAGGGAGAGAGAGACAAACGACAGAACACACTATTCAGTCAGTGCACAGGTCCAGAATGTCAGCGAGTGAGGTGCTTGATTAGCTCTAAGGAGGAGTGTTGCACTCTGAGTTTCATGATGGCAGTTCTCCACTGCTTCTTCTCCACTTCATCTTGAGCGCTGAGGGTAACCCCCCCCCCCCTGCAAAAAAAAAAATGGAGGTAGGTTTTGAGGTTGTAATACAAGCAGGTCCTCAGTGTGTAAAGCTCTCAAGTAAACGTTGAGTCAATTTCACACTGAAGGCATTTATAGCAGGGGTTTCAAACTCAAATGAGCGGGGGGCCACTTCTGCCAATGTCATCTGATTGGAGGGCCACGTCAGTGTTAAAGAATTATACAAAAAAAAACAACGGCTATTTCCTAAAATGCAATGTTTTTTTCAGATACTGTATTTTCAAACACAAAACTACAAACGGAAAGTGCAAGTCTTTTTATCTATTTTTAGACACCTGTGCTAGCAACCTTAGCTTATAAATAAAATAATGATGAAGTAAATATTAATACAAATTATAAAACCTGACAAACTAGGCGTCAGGTTTGAGAAAGCAATACCATTGGATTTTTATATAAAAATTTCAAAAGGCCATGGCTTGAAAGTGGTCAGAGATAAAGTCCTATTGTAAATGTAAAAATCTTTGAGTATAAACAAAAGTTTATGAAGGGGGTAAATTTACCCATCTAATTTGCCACTGGATGGCAAGCACCTCAGATTATGCACCTTTCAGTAAATACTGGATGAACATATTTGGGCAGGTTTACTCTCTTTTTTGTCATATTACCCTCATAACAAATTAACAAGAAAACACCTAAGATGTATACCAACAATAGTAAATTATTACTAGCCTAGCCTATAACCACAAGGCCTACAATAAAGTATCCTGGTCAAATCAGTTCCTATCGCGGGTGACTTTGTAGTTCTTCAGAGCCCTATTTCTACTAGCCCTGCTGTCTGTACCACGTCCATTACGAACACTATCACGATTACCACTGCAACCTCCAAGCTATGTTGGGCAGAGGGTCGAAATAAGCATGGTATGCTTAGTGGACACTGTCGTATACACGCAAAGACGCACCTCCATTCACAGACGCACCGTGACTATCACTGTCAATAGACGATCGATAATAATCTCCAAAAGGATATTCTCCTTCAGAATCAGAATAGGTGAATAACATAGCATAGGCTACCTAAGACTCCATCACACGTGAACGTTTTTCAACATTTGGTGTAGGCCTATTTATGCTTCAATTTGTGCAAAACTATGGCCTGCATTGCTTCCGCGTCATTACAAATGCACGTCTTCGTGTTTCTCGCGTGTGATACAAGTATTTCCTGAAAACTTTGTGCAGCTCTGGATGTCTAGCAAATAGTGGAGGAGAGTACAAATGGGATTTGTCACCGTACTTGGATCTATCGTCTATTTTAATCAGTATCGTTGTTTGTCGCAATTAAAAATACCCTCAAGGGCCGGATTACATTATTATTTTGACATACGTCGCGGGCCGGAATTGGGCCGGAAGCGGGCCGGATTTGGCCCATGGGCCGGGAGTTTGAGACCCCTGATTTATAGGCATTTATTGAGGTCTGAGTGTCCACACATTGTTATTTTCCTGATAAGATGAAATGGCCTTTTAAAGATTTTAAACTGCTATCTGTTTCTCTGGCTCTTTCTGTCTTGACTGTGACCCCCCACACACACACACAAACTGCATTGGATCAGCATAGGTGTAATGAAACTCCCATCTGGCCAGTGCTGCAGCCCCTAAAACACTTCAATCACAGGGAAAGGTCAGAGATCTGGACACTTACACAGAGCTGGGCTAATGTAGTGACCAACAGACATCTCGAGCAGGTAATTGAGACACATTGAGCTGGCTCAGTGGTGTGTGGGACCACCAGGTATAGTTTTCCCCTAGCATGCACTCAGAGAGGCTATACTGGCTCTTCCCAAGGGGGGTGGGGGTGGTGGGAGGTGGAATAGTAGTAGGCTTGAGAGGCTCATTCTAAGGCTGAGTAGACCATACAGGTGCGCCACAGTTCCACCAGACAAAGAGTCTTTTCATCCCCAGTCCCCCCACACACGTAAGGAAATGGAAGGAGCCAGGGAGTACTCTGCACTCACAGAGAGGCTTATTTCTTAAAGGTTCTCTGACCGCTCCTGAGTTCTTTATTGAAAAACTAAGATGTAGAAGTATGAGATTTCAATTCCATGCTTTATTGCAGTCTCCCCCCCCTCCATGCTCTCGCTCTCTCTCACATCTCACACACACTCACACACACACCCACACACCCATCCCCTTTAAGGTTGGGTGTCTGTCCAGAGAGCTGAAGGCAAGTTACCTAACCTGGCTTTCTTCAGGGAAATGAATGTTGGACAGAAATATGTGAGCTATGTCAGTAGCTCAGGAGAGTGAACCCTTCTGCCAGACAGATACAAACGCACACGCATACAGGCGAGAAATTATTTGCTGTTTTGTTCCACTGCTTGCCACCACCCACTCTTTTACTGACACACACGCACGCAAACACACACGTACACACACACACACACACGCACGCACGCACGCACGCAAACACACACGTACACACACACACACACACACACAGACAGTAGAACGCACAAGGTCTTTTCAAGTTGTGACATGCTCTACGAGCGAGCCTGCTGCTAGAAGCAGCCCAGTGGAGCCTAGTGAAAGTCGCCCGGCCGTCTGAAAATGGCCCAAGTCAAACACACTCGGCACTGCTGCCTTTCTATAGCTCCCTCAAGTTTGCTCTGACAAGGAGGTGTGTGTGTGTTCTTGTCCATTTGGCTCAGACTGCTATACCTTGTGGTGCAGCTTGTAGCTTTATCCTTACTGTTGTACTGCTGTTAACTGATGGGAATGGGATCAGTAGGGTTGCAGCGGTTAGTTTAGTAGTTGGAGAATCAATTAGTTGTTAACTATTAAATTAATCGCCAACTATATTGATAATTGGTCTCTGAAATTGGGATATGTTCAGCTCGACCGACTCCTATGGCTGTAAAACAAGGTATTTGAGGACATACTCTTGGGGTTTGGGAAACACTGAGGACATGTTATCGATCAAACAACTAATGAGTCAATCGAAAAAACAATTGACAGATTGACCAACTATGAAAACAATTATTAGTTGCAGCTCTATTGATCATGAATGACTGCTGCTCTCCCATCTTCACCAACCTATGGACGGATGGAAATATCTTCTTTATCGGGATAATATGTCACTAATGAGGATGTACAGCACCCCTATCCACACACACACGCGCACTCACACATACACACGCACACTCACTCTCTCGCATTCCCCATATGCAGCCGTGGCATTTTTTGAACTACAGAGACAAATCAAACATGGCTTTTACATTCACATGCTTACACACATTCTCTCATGCATACTCACACATTCTCATACATAAGCGCACACACACAGAGAGAGAGCTCCTGCCCAACTCCCCACATACCCACATTCACATGCACGCACGCACACTCCCACACTTGTCCACACTCACACTCACGCTCCCACTATGGTCAGTTACTGCAGCACACACACACACACATTCACACAAGTAATTACGTTTCCACACACACACCACACAATCTATCTTTCTGTCCCTCCCTCGCACACTCACGTGTGTGTGTGTGTGTGTGTGCGCACACTTGCACACACACTCACGCACGCACAGTTCCAGCACTCGTCCCTATGCAGAGGTGCCTGGTTGGCTGTCTTGTCCCCTCCAGCCTTGAGGAGAGCCGCTTTGTTTGCTCGTTAGCCAGTCAGGGATGTGTGAAAAGTAGGCCACAGGTCGGGGCTCTTTGTCCCCCCAGGGCAAATCAGAAGTGACAAGAGACTGGCCTGCTCCGCCACTAATTTGCCCCCCTCCCTCCCCACCCCGACGGGCTCCACTTAGGGCCGCTAATTGCAGCGGGAGGCTTGGACCTACAAGGGAGCAGACACATCTCGTTAATAACGCTGGGCTGGGGCCGGTGCGGGTAATTGCGGAACATCCCCTCCGACAAATCATTTGGGCATGTTGGGCCCCCCCCCCCCTCCTCATTCAAGGGCCTGGCAGGGGTCGCCGGGTCGAGGCCCCGGGAAAAACAAGAAGGCAAAGATGCGCGGCCCGGGAGATAGAGATGGGGGGTGGAAGTGATGGAGGTGGTGGAGTCCCTCGCCAGGGCAGCTCCTCGCCAGTCTTGTGTGTGTGTGTGTGTGTGTGCGTGTGCGTGTGCGAGTGTGTGTATCTGGGCCTGGATGTTGGCCTTGAGGGTATGTGGGGAAGTGAGATGGGCCTCCAGGGCGGTAGCGGTTGCCTTCATGTGGTCCGGTTCTCCCGGGGGCAACGCGCTTCCCTAACATTACCCGCACGCACGTGACCGGATCACATGATTTCACTATATTGTAGGATCGAGCCCTGGGTCAGGAAGATATTGGCAGATTTTCTCTCAGTTTAATTTAAGTTTGATGTCTCTTACAGAGGTTTGTGAAAGCTGAAGGATACAATTATTTTGAATAAAAATGTTATCTTTTCACAATGTGTGGCTTTCATCATTAAAATGATGGCAGAAGCAACAGACGTCTGAGGTTAATTGTACACTGTCGTGAAAAATTGTGCAGTGATTCCACTCATACCTCTTGTAGGTTTTGTATCCCTGTTTGATCAAACAGATCTTTTGTGAGTCTCACCTCTCCTTCTCTCTCTCCGTAGCGAACTGGCCCAGTGGACCCTGTGAGAAGGAAGCTCTGAGTCTGACCTCTGAAGCTCTCTTTGCCCCTAATCTCCCCTCCACCCCTCCCTCCCTGACCGTCTACCTGTCCACGGCCCCTTCTCCTGGACCCGGTCTGCACTTGCACACAAAAGAGCCAAGATCGCAGACACGCACGCAGCCGAAAGGAACACTCCATTTCCGAGCTTGGCTCATTTCGCAGGTTGAGTCACGATGCACGGGACTCTTGTGTGCTTGGTTGAAATGGGGGTCTGCATGCTGTTGGTGCTCAGGGTTCAAGGTAAGTGTATTCTGTGTGTGTGTCTGTCTGTGTCTCTGTGTGTGTCGTGTCTGTGTGTATGTGCAATTATGGTTAGGACTAGGACAACAAGTTCCTGGAATAGTGTGGAGTTTGTTACTATGAAAGTGCCTTGAGGCCCTGTTCCTTTTAATTGAAATTGTTGGAAATTATCATGGAATGCACTCAGAGGCACTAATTATCTACTCTGATCATAATGATGTTGAAAGGAAATGTGACCAGTATTCCAAGGCCACAAAGCCATTGGGTAACATACTTGTAGATCTCTGCCATGCCTGTATTGATTGGTTAAACTCTTCTTGGGAAGAGGAGGTGCAACACGAGGCTTTGTCATTGAAAAGTGCTCTGATGATTGCCTTTTGTTTGCTTTTACCCCCGATGTGATGGTCTCCATTCTGGGGAGATCACAATCTTCACCCACCCCTGTGTAGGCGCCCATCAGTGTAAATGAGCCGCTGATGCAGGACTCATTGACATTCATGGAATTCCGCGTGGTCTTGGTGGTTAAAGTGCTAATGGGTGAAACATTCATTGGATTTTTGTCTTAATGTGACCTCTTATAGATAATGTTGGAAATGGGGCCTGTGTGATTGGGGCATGATGAAAGAAGACAATTCTAATGTCTGCCTCCACGCAAGTAGAGTTGGTGCTTTTGCGCCGTGCTGTTCTGTCTTATCGCTCAAATTGTGTGGTTTGTGGTATATAGTGGTGAAATACACGACTTTCCCATGTGTGTGTATGGCAGTGCCCCAGTCAGTGCTTCTGTGTCAGTGTAACACACCTTGTCCACAGCTTGCCTAGTTCATCTGCATACCTCTGTGTTCTGCTCATCCTTAACCAAAAGGGGCTGGGGCAGTGAGTCATGCCGACAGGTCGTAAACTCCAAACAGGTTGTGGTGCCAGAGACCTGGCCGTAAACAGACCTTTAGAGGAACAGGCAAATGTTGAAACGGCAAAACAGGCTGGCGTTTTACTAACTGGGCTGCCTGTGCCAGGAGATTTCCTGATAAAAGCCACAGGCTTGGGAGTTCATGCTGTACTCCAAGGAGACTTCAGATAAAACACCTACCAGCACTGTGTTCTGGAAGTCATGCTCTATGAATGCCCTTTTAAAGCGTCCAAGAATGATGTTAATATCCCTCTGCATGACACAGTACAGTTTTTCTATTGGCAAACACTGTAATGTGATGTATGGACCAAGAACAGTTTGACTGTTTGTTACCTAGGTTTAAGCAATACAGAATATGCCAGCTCACGTCTCCCAGATATAGGCCAGTCAAATCTATATGCATCTTACTTTAAGCCAGAAGGAGTGCTTCACCAATTATAGTACAGTGTAATGAACATCCATTGCATATATTTGAGTAATCATAAATAGATGTCTCTTCCAGCTGGATTTTAATTGACTTTTAGTTTAGGGATATGCTGACCCTGTCACAGCAAAAGGAGGTGTCTATTGGGATATTTCACACTCATTAATGAAGGTAGAATGTCGCAGCCATGATAAATTATATACCAACATATTAGTCATCATAAATATATCAAATAAATATTCCGAAATGAAGAATGCTGAACTTCACACATGGCTATTTCCCTGCACTACCCCCTCTATCACACACTAGCATTGAGCTCCACACTGCTGGGTGGCTGCTACTGTTCACCACAAAGTCAGCCCCTTCCCTGCAGACGTGTGTGTTTGTACGTGTGTGTTTGTACGTGTGTGTTTGTACGTGTGTGTTTGTACTTCTGTGTTTGTACTTCTGTGTTTGTACGTGTGTGTTTGTACGTCTGTGTTTGTACGTCTGTGTGTGTGTGTACGTGTGTGTGTATACGTGTGTGTACGTGTGTGCATGCATGCATGTGTGTACGTGTGTGTGTAGGCGGAAGCCCCCAGTCCCTAACAGCAGAAGCTGCAGCAGCAGCAACCCTGACCCGCACAGGGACCCCCACTTCAGGAAGCTCTTAAACTGATTGTTGCCGCGCTCTCTTCCCCCTCTGCACATTAACCATTTCCTGTATAGCACTGTCCATGCCGCCGCGGGCCACTCACACTCCAAACACTCTATTGTTCGCAGGAAATACTCAGATACTCAGAGCTGTGGGGAAAGGTCACTTGTAATTGGTTTGTTTTGATTTATGTTTGGGAGATAAGAAGGAGCCATAGAGCTCGGAATGTTCTGAATGATTGGGCGCTAGATGCTAGAGGCAGAGAGAGCAGAGGCGTTCGTGCGGGAGGGGAGTTTTATGTGGATTTTCGTGACTAGTGGTGGGGAGTCATTCTTTGTTTTCATGTGCCACCTCTGTGGTGGTTGACCTTCCTCAGCCTCTTTGTGGCACAGAAGGTGTTGTAAAGCCAATTAGAATTCCGCGCTCGTAACGCCCATGCTGGTTTTATGAGTCTGTGCAAGACGTGTTGTTTTCCGTGTGCGTGTGTGTGTGTAGCCATAATGAGCTGCCGTTTGTGCCTGGGACGGGTGTGAGGCTCATGCCCGACGTCCCTAGCATGCCTAAGTTAAACCTCAACAACAGCACATGGAGCATTCCAATCCTCAGCCAATCAGTAGAGCATTCTGCAACATTAGCTTTCTGTTAGTGTGATTAAATGTTAAATGTTCCACTGCTTTGCTGCGTTGTCGTTGCAGTAAAAGAACGTGGTGATCATTTGGCTGTAAATGTTTTCGGAAAAGTGTTGACATTTGAAAAGAGTTGGATGTTGAATGGTCAGTCTAAATGAGTAGGAAATAATGGGACTAGATAGTCATACAGGCTTGTGTCGGTGAAGGTGACACAGTTCCACAGATGTAGGGGGCCTCAAAACACTTCCACAGGTACCAACCCACTATGCACCAGTGACCTTGTGTGTCGTTATGGAGACATGTCTATGTGGTTCCTGTTGGCGCTACTTGACCGTCATGAGTGACGATCGATATTAACATGCACATGATCTATCCCGCTGTCTTGTGCACAAAGCCAGGGTGTGGTGCTACTGAATGGCAGGCAGGACAGATCGATGATGTTCTGCCCTCTCAAGGACAAAGCCAGATTACTTTCGTCTCTTATTCCTGTTTGTTTTTTCCCCCTCGCCGCCGCCACCTTCTCCTCTTAGCGCTGGCTTGCTGATACCTACTGATAGGAATTGATGCGTTGTCACACCTATTAAAAGTGTTTCACGCAGGAGAAGTCGTTGTCAAACGTGCTCCCGCTCGGAGATCAGATTTAGCTGCAGGATCGCTGCTCATTACCCACCTTCCTCATCCTCACC